>NC_061513.1:148992678-149023700 GCF_022539505.1 Lolium rigidum
GCCGCTGCCCGCCGGTGGGTTTCTGACGCCAACACATTCGGTACCGTGTTAATGGCGGTGATGCGCCTCCAGGTGCGATCGTGGTGGTCGTGCATGGTTGATAGGAACTAGATTTAGAGGTGCGCCTTGGCGCACCATCCCGTGAAATTCGCATCAATTTTGCTTTTTGTGAAATTCACATCGGTTTGACTTTTCATAACGGTGATGAAAATCAGTGCCAACAGTTCTTAGGTTTTATGAAATGAATTCGATAGGATAAAATTAGGAAAAAGCACACGAAATCACGAATGGAGTAGCAATCCCTTAGATATAATCAGGAAAATTGAGGAAATGGAGAAATAATTTGGGGCTCACATTGGCCTGTAGTTTGTAAAATGATATATTAGCATATGTACAAATCGAGGGTAATAAAACATCAAATAAAAAACTATCTGATAGAAGAAACACTACGTAAATCATCATTAGTACTACCTCTGTCCATAAATACATGTTTTACTACAGGGTAATGAGTGTAGTCAACAACCAATACATTGCTTTCTCTTCTCCAATAGAATGATGCATATGACATGCCGATGGAGAAACAATTACCGTCACTTTTCCTTTGGTGGGTATAGTGTTGTTAAGGGATTTGGAAGCTGCACATGTTGAGTGTATTCTTCCTTGTGAACCCTTATTTAATCTCAACAATACCCATGCCTTAAACCTGGTAAGAAAGAATGGGAGATCATATTAGCTAAGTTGTAGCCCAGTTTCATAACCGCACCCCTCAATTGATAACACAAACAAAACGCAAGCGAACGAACAGGTGAAATAGAGATTGATGATACACACTTAGTTTACTTACCAGTAGGTGGCACAGCCATGACACAGGGTTGCAAAGAAAGAAGTAACATATACATATCCACTTGCTTCTCGACAAAGAAATTATAGGCACATGTAATATATATAACTTTCTCTAATTCTTCGGAACCTAATAGATATATTTTGTTTCTAATCTACCGGCTAAGTTTTTAAAGGACATGCACATCCAAGCTTAGATGGAGAAATACCATTCAGTAACATTATATACTAATATGACCCGAAAAAAGCTATTGATATAACCATAAAAGTGTACATAATAAAAATTAAAGTGCATACTCCTACGAATGGTCTTTCTCCAAGAGTATATCGCAAAGATGAAGGCCGATGCTCTTCAAAGACAAAAATATAAATACTAAAATAGCAAATCACTGTCTAAACATCTGAACTCATAATAATAAAAAACTAAGATTACCTCAAGGTCAACGCCCATCATTTGTAACCTAGGAGTCCAACATCTATTTAATCGCATTGTAAATTGAAGCGTCGAATGCTCTCATTTTTCTCTCAACCTAAGTTGAGCTAGAAAGTAAATTACCAGCTTAGTGAGGGAAAAAAAGGTAGCAAGTAGGAACCAAGCAACACAATTTATGATGTAACCGCTCATTGAGAGAACGATGCCATGAGGCAAGCAGGACACATATTTGCATAGCATCGTACAAATAGTATCACCTGAAACAAAGACCATTAACCACACAAATTTTATTTTGTTATTCAATTTTTGAAAGTTATAAATTTGACACCAAAAGAATAAAAAGGTGAATGGACATATTTGGTGTAAATACACAAAGCACTCACTCTTCCACATCTTCCACTTTTCTGCACTGAAGGAAGAAGACGCAGTGGCAGCAGCAACAAAGTTAGGTTAGGAGGACATGGAGGCACACCCAAATCCTATTCCAAACAGGATATCACCGGCAGAGACGCATGGTTAAAAAAGCAGAAGATGTAACCACCGCTCAAAAGGAAACATGCATGGCCACATCACAAAAACCAATTACAGAAAAGGCTAGGCCCCAAACAGTTCAACCACATCGCTCTAAAGATGTGTAAGGTCTATCCGGAGGTCAGATATGCAAGGACTCATTATAAGAAAAGAATAAACAACGGGAAAAGGAGTAAATACTCACATGTAGGTCAACCGGTAAGAAACCATTGGAAGCCCCAAGAAATCATCTGTTATATATTAATGCCTAGGGATACCTGCACTATATGCCTTGTTTTGTAACCGCAGTTATGATGTTTGTACATTCAGTTTATATGAAAACAAATCGAATATAGAAATGAAAATATCCAAAGCACATCCGGGCATCAGTCAACTTAACTAAATGACATTACATATGGACAACTTTTTTTTTGCAAAATGGACAACTTCTGACCGTGAATGTACAATTGCAAGAATTTGGAGGAAAACGATTGTATTATACACAATAGTAGTCAAAGAAATGAACAACTTTACATTTCTGCAGAACACATGAGCACTTTTCAGCACATTGCCACCTCAAAGTTTTTTCTAATGTTTATGACCTGATCACCTGACATCAAGGCAAATGGTCCAAAATGAGAAAGCACTAATCCAAAGGAATCATGAGAACAAAATCACAGAGATTTGCACGGGGAAAAAATTAAAATGAGATCAAAAAATAGAAACTGCATATGCTTCTCACTTTATTAGTTACTTCCATTCCCGGTAATTCTTACCTGTTTAATATGCATTATAGTGTTGTATAGGTGTGCATGTGCATGCGGTATTTTATAGAACTAACTAATCTGGATAATAATATAACTTACATCTCACAAGCAGGTTAACGTCCTACAGGAGGGCATGTGCATGAGATATTTAGTAACACTCATTAATCTATATCAAAACATACTTGTGCTCGGTGATTCACTGACCCTCCCACACCAGACATCTAAAAATGTATACAGAGAAGAGGTAGGGCCTATGACAACAGAGAACACTTAGAGAGTACTGGTATATACTCCGAACCACAAAATGAATGTATTCTAGCAGATTTGAGAGAACACCAAAGTAATGCAGAAAACAGAATATGGGTTGTTGTACTAAATATTAAAACCAAAATACAATTTTACCAAGTAGATACAATATGGTTTAATTAAAAGAGTAACATATACTTATTTCTATGAGAGAAAGGAGAGTGGGAATGACAGGTGTGCTGAATAGTTGTTAGATCCTTTCTCGGTAACCTTAGCTCCTAGATTCAATTCTAGAAATAAGATTCGTGGAAATGCCTAAAAATAGCCCCTGAACCTGCAAGATTCGTGGAAATGCCTAAAAATAACAAATATTCAGCACACCAGTCAAGAGAAGCTAGAAACAGGAACAACAACTCAGATTGTTATTCAAGAACATGAAC
Source organism: Lolium rigidum (assembly GCF_022539505.1). NCBI lineage: Eukaryota > Viridiplantae > Streptophyta > Magnoliopsida > Poales > Poaceae > Lolium > Lolium rigidum. The sequence continues at coordinate 148,995,915 of NC_061513.1, forward strand.
AATAGATGATATTTGGATTTATATGAAGAAACCAATAAAGACATTCACCTGGGGCATGGGGCTGACTCTTTCAAGACTATATGAAGAAACCAATAAAGATCATGTGTGTGAGTGCAAAGCTATATTGCTTTATAACAAAGATATTACTGCTACATGTGATATATATTTTTATTTCCCTCAAGACTATTTCGCTGATGGTTATTTGGCCCCAAGTCTTTATGTAAGGCTGAGAGAGCTTTCTATATTCATTCATACTTCTTTCTCATCCGGTTTCCTGTCTATGTGTATATTTATACCAAAACACAATTGATCTATAAAATGGTATTTCCTAATGAATTACCGATGTGGAAGGCAGGTGGCCACCTTTACCAAATCTGGGTTAAATCAAACATGCAACAAGTCATCACTATAATTATTATATTTCAAGAATGTTGTAGCACCCCAACAATACAGATACATCTAAAGAAACAACATATATGCAAAAGAAACACCGGTGCCTTTTCTTGTATACAGAAACTTAACAATTGGTACAACAAATAAATTACAATTGAATATTCAGTAGGCACGTAGAAAAATGTACCATAAGAGGATATTCTTCTGCCAAAATTTAACTATTCCGTTGTCATGGTAAAAAAACTAATAGTTGCCTTTTAATCTAAACAGATACATATCTTAACTGAATATTTGTGTATTTGCAATATGCTCCACACAATATAATAGTTGGAACCACCCAAAATAAATTTGCCCAAACAAAGGGTAAAATGAGAACGAAGCTAAAAATAAAAATTGGTTCCTTTATCCTATTGCTTAGGCAAAAGACATACATACAAATTGAACAACAAATTGGTACTGGAGATTGCGCAGCACATACAAACCTGCAGTGGCCAATTGAGCATCCTCTATTTGCCAAATAAAGAGCCAGAAGATCACTAAGAAGGTCCAGACCTGAAAGGACCAATGTCAGCTTGAATTTTGAATAGAAACAATTTCCAATTAAATTTGCCCAATACTCTTAACCCGCATGACCTGGCCTACAATCTTCAAAATCTCATTAAAAAATGAAGTCAGGGATGAGAGGGACAAGGACCAACCTCGAACCAAGCAAGGAACAGAACAACACACTCCTCCTACTGGCAGTTGCACTATATGACGTTCTCTATGACAAATAGAATTGTGCACCGCTTGATGGAAGCCAGGATGCGGAGCAAGCAGGACAGCCGCGACAAAAGCAAGGAATGGTTGAAACTTCAACTGCAGTCGTCCTCATTCAGTTCAGTACCTTGGAGTGGACCAGCTTACATGTTAATATTAGCACAATGAACAATTACAAAAATCTGAATGTTGAGTCTTAATTACTTCAGATTTAACGCTGCAACATTTCCATATAAATTCATGGAGCTGAGTTACCTTCTCTAGGATGAACTTGGGGTAGTTCTTCTTGGAGCATTTGACGGAGGGCATGGAACTCGCGAGTGGGCACCTGGTTGCCGTTAAAGATCCTTGGGACGGCAGAGTTGCAGGATCTGACACCATCCAGCGGTATTCTCATATTGATATGGTCGATGGTATGGACACAATTGATGGGGAACTGAGGTGTGGTGCAGATCTGCTGCAATATATTCTGCAGTGATACATACAGTATGCTTGACCTGGAACAAACAGCGATTAAAAACAGTGAACATCTATTTTTTTAGTCAATGAGGCGATATCATAGTCACGCATTTATTGTCCACATAAACTCAGATTTACATCATTCTAGAAACCTACACTATTGATCTTGGTACTCTGTTTTTTAACGGCCGGGAGTGTGCAATTTATAAACCTGGAAAATTAGTCTATACATATACTTCCGCATATACAACTTTTGAGTATTAAACTAAAACAGAGTCATGCATGTTCATGTATACATTAAGGAGCAAACCCACACAAAAGAAGTAGCCGAATCAAAAAGATGGAGTAAATCAGCATGTTCTAAAGCATCTTTGTTGACTTGCTAATCGATCAGCTACACAACTGTGCAATAGAAGATTTGAAAGCCTCAGATTGTAAGTCAAAACTTGAGCAGGAAACTTTAATTTGGATAGTTGTCTTACGTTAACACTGTATTGTGCCATTTTCTAATATGTCCTGGAAAGGTAAGCATGGAACACAGAGAGTTCGAGCCGAAGTAACGCTAGTTCCTTTTCTTTCAAACTATGCACATGTCAAAGCACGAGTCATGTTATGCAGGGCAACAGGAAGACAATAGCAGTTAAACTGAGATCAAAATCGGCCAATTGATGTTAAGAGGCTATCTCGAGAAGATAGATGAAGAGAGTGTGCACGATAAAAATAACGTACCCAAACTGAAGGTCTATTCTTAACCGAAATCATGTGTAAAAAAAATTCAGTCATCATACCGCAGAATAGACAGAGCAGCGTTCAGAACAGAATGGTTTTCAGCAGTGCTTTCAGCAGAGGAAAAAATGCAGATCTCGAAAGAGCAAGCGAAGGCTCCATTTAAGACGTCTGTATTATTGATTTTAACACAGACATGACTGAAATTAATGAGAGAGGCTAACAACGTCACTGATGAACTTACCCCTGGTAGGAAGAGGTGACCTTGTCGGTCGGCACGGTTGGCTCCAGCAGCGGCAACTCCGCCTCGCTGCTCTGCCAATGGTTGTAACCCTGCTCCAGCTGCATCAAAGAATGATTTCTTGTCGGTTGTGAGCTAGGAGGAATGAAATTATTACTTGTACAAATCATCAATCTACAGTTTGAAGTGTAAAACTAAGATAGAAGCGCAATGTTATTTGCTAGACTTATCAGCTGCAAGATTGTAAATCAAAAAGGTTGAAAAACCACACGCACAAATGTTAATCATACTTGCAACGAAAGTACAATTACAAGACAGTTATATCATGCAGTAGAACATTACGTGTGAGAAAGTATGTTATCATCCGTTTATGGAGGGCAAGCTACCTGAACCGCAAACATAATTACGATCTACACTTTTGAGGGCAAATCACAGAGAAGAGAAACCATTCTGATTTTTAGCCACCAGCCTGAACTGATAATAGAGAGTTTACCAGCCCTGCTATGTTTTCAAACTGGGTGATGGTTTCAAAATACATACATTTCAAATGGGATAAGCTATGATCTGCTACATGGCCATAAACTAACCACAAAAGTGATGTCTTGTAAAGCCTGCTACCTTCATGAACACGTTTTGTACGTATCTGTATTTCAGAAAAGAAAGATGGAGACAAACACACCAGGAAGCAACATGCATGAAGAGACGGAAGTCGAAATTGGTAAATGATCACAATGTCAACTGGATAAAATGAACAACGAAGTAGCAGCGGCTAACTAACACCATATCAATAGGCTGAATTATAACTTTTTTACTTGAATTCACTGTTATGCTAAATAACCAAGAGTGTGAGTTTTAGCCACGACACTCCATTTTGCAGACAATGTGAAACATCTGATTTTCTATTCAAGTTCATGCTCTAAAGAAAAATCACAAAGCCAAAGATAACATTTAAGAAATCTTACCAGACCACATATAACTAACACGACTTGCAGCGCAGTGCCCGCCAACATGGTCGATGACTCATTTTCAGTAATCATTCAAGCCTAGTCAAAATAGAAATATTCATACAAACTTGTTAGCACTGATAGGAACTATTTTTTTGTTCCTCCTAATTAGATAAATATAAATGGATCACAACAATATTACACAACTAAAACATCACCCGCGGAGTGAAAATACATGGCCAACAGAGTTCCAGTACGGGTGGTCACCAAACTCGCCGCCACACCGATTCTCAACACTCATGTGATCCTAGAGTCACAGTGAAGCTCCTATGGCTGGCCTCTGCCGCCATAGCACACATCAGCACCGACATTGCCAGTCCGTGTTCCACAACGGCGCGCCCAACAAGTGTCTACCTCATTCCTCTGGCTAGCAAGTTCAACATCCCGCTACCCAGTGCGCTAATATCCACTCGTAAAATAGCAGAAGTAATAGTCATAACAACAAAACACAGTACATGCCAAAAGAAAAGATACATCAAGAATGCCTAATAATTCAAGTATTATTGTTTAATCATAAACAGAGGAGCATATATTATGGAAAGTGGAATTAGGCCATCTAATAATTTTTTAAGGGAAACGGCCTGGAGTGGGATCCGCTAATCTTTTTAAGGGCAATAGCATGAACTAATATTTTAAGCAAAGTGACCTGAACTAACTGCTCACCGCAAATGTACAGCTGAACAAACCAACATCACATGATTAGTTTGTTTACCAATATCAAGAAAAATTTAGGCAGAACAAGCAAGAACTGAGGGGGCATTTACACACATAAAACATATATAAGAAAATGCATAGTTTTACTAATATAGTTCTGGTGACATCACCTTATTTCTTGTTCATCTCTGCCAGCAATCCGACATAACAAGCATATCCAATAGTTGGTGACCATGATAGTCTACATCGAGTCCAACCTAGGGAATAAAGATATAGATTGAAGTCGATGGTAGAAACTCAAGGATCCAAACCATTGTGATCTGGTATAGCTTGGAGGTCATGTAAAATTCTCAGCCTGCTCGCTTATGGTTCAGTTCATGTCCTTTTTGATCAGACCAAAACCTCGGCAAGGAAGGACCTGCAACAGATCAAGAAGAGATTCAGGTTATCTAACAATTGTGTTGTACAGAACATTAAAAAAATGTTAGTGAGGGTCAAAACTTGCAGCGGGGGAGGAAAATAATTTTGACGCGGCTACGTGCGGAACCAAAACTGAAAAATTACATAGAAAAGAAACATCAAGTAGTAGTGCATTTGCTGTAGCAGTAATAAATCAGTACCCCTCTCTTACCTTTGTGACAACGCCACCAAGCCTGCGGGGTCATAATCTAGTATGAACTACTACTATGCCATGTACCATGCTATCTAGTATGAATTGTCAAAAGTTCACTAATGTTAAACAAGGAAACACTCACCAGCTCCATATGTCCGATGACCAGAATTTGAAGCAGGGTCGTCATAATCCAGTAGGCACGTTTCAAACCATTATGCAGTCGAGCCCCATATATGGACCAAAAATGAGCAGACAATTAGTCCCATCCCAATCACTGCAATGACGATTCCAATTACCTTCTTTAATCCAAGAACCTCTTCATACTTCCAATCAAGAAATCAAAACAGTGAATAACCTTCTTGGACTTTTGTCAAACACCTTGTTGGCATAGATAACCAGATCTGCACAAACAAACAGAACTTCTAGGGATTAAATCTAGAGAGAGAGAGGGAGAGCAGAGAGAGACAAATACGTTCCATGGGTCAGCTGTGGCAGTGGCCACCTCTATTGGAATCAGACCCGACGAACCAGGGGCGGAGCATTACGGCCCGCAGGCGGCCAGCTAGGAAGACGACGACCTGAAGCAGCTCACCTCGGATTGGCGTCATCGCGGAGGACGAGGACGATGGTGGCGCCATGGAATCCCTCCTAGCAGATCGATCTCCCCTGCGATGTGTAGCCGGCGGAGACGCACGAGGTTGCAGCGGGTTGGGGAGGGGGGGAGGAGAGGAGGCGAGGCGAGGCGACCGGCGGCGGGGCTGATGCGTGCGAGGAGGATGAGGAGGGGAATCGATAGGGTTCGTGCCCGGGGTAGCTGGTTGGCCGGGGCAGTTTTGTCTCACGCCGTCCACGCCAATCACGGGGCGACACCTGGCCCAACTGCTGAAAGCGAAACGAGCCGCGCGGCCAGCCCGTGCGTGCCTGGTGGCATATCGTGGATAGGCCAGGAGTGCTCCATGAGGGTGTAGCCTTTATACCTTTAGATTGCCATAGTAACCCAACGACAGCCATTATACAGGCACGGCGGGAACCAACCACTGGTTTCCTGCGCCCACGAAACCATAATCGCCGGCGACGGGACTCGACGATTCGTTAATCACCATTAAAGGAGTTTCACGGTCAAAAATAAATTGCATCAAGCCACTAGGACACCCTATACCCAAATGGTTGCTTGAGCATTTTCATCTAATTGGATGCAGCCTGACACAAATGAACGCAGACGGGCCAATGGAGATGCATTTACCGCACACCTATAGAAGACTGGTCTGGGTATACTTTTTTTTTGAGTGAAAGAGCCATATATTAAATCACAGAGTTACATAGTTTGTCCTGTTACAAGATCACAGATTACATCTGGAAGCATACTAAACAAAATGCAACTTCCAGCCGATCTAGCTAGTTTAGCTAGGCAATCTGCCATCCTGTTGCTCTCTCTCATAACTGGCACAACTTTGAAGTTTGAGAAGGTCTTGCTTAAAGACTTGGCTTCCTCATACGTAGTCCATTGCATAGAACGGTCGATTTCAGGAGAGCTCATTGCCGCAACAACCCTAGAGCAATCCATCTCCAAGATGATCTTTTCGTGCCCGGATCCCACCAGTAACGAGATGGCCTTGAGCGCCGCCTTTGCCTCCGCGACTTCGGCGTCAGAACAATTCAGCATCAAGGAGCAAGCCACCAGCACCACATCGCCGTCATGATTCCGGGCAACAGCACCAGCTCCACTTGGGCACCCCTGGCTAATGAAGGAGGCATCTGATTTCAGCTTGATCCAACAAGGAGGAGGGGGAGACCAAGAATTTGCCCTCAACATCGGGATACAGGGATAGGGTTCAAATTCAGCAAACAAAGGCCCTTTTCCTTTAAGATCACGAGTAGGCTGCGGAGACATATTAGGGTCAGTTGTGTAAGCCTTGAGAAAAGCAACCGACCTGGCAATGGATTCCAGACCCTTCTCATGGATGATGTCGTTCCTCAGGTTCCACGCCCGCCACAGAGTCAGAATGATTTTTGATCTGGTAGTATTGTCTGCCTGGTTTAAGCATACAAGTAACCAATCTTTGCCAGTGTAGTTGAAAGCATCTTCAGCTGGGAGTGACCAATGTTCGCGCATTGCCGTGTGGAGCTTTTGTCTTTAGTATACCTCACTGTGGCATGGTGGGCATCCTCCTCCCCGTGCCCGCAGATCGTGCATCGGCTGTCAGGTTCCAGAGTTCTGTGTTTATTTTTCCTCGTGGGCAAGGAGTCAGTGGCGAGCCTCCACGCGAAGATGCGGACCTTAGGCGCCACCTCCGTCTTCCAAATACAATTACAGTGAGCCCTTTCACCATCCGGGCTGCCACTGTTGCTTTCACAGTCTCTGTGTTGATGCTTCAGGGATAGCGCCAGTTTGTAGGCGGTTTTAACTGTGAAAATCCCATTCCTATCCGGATGCCAGGCCACACGGTCGTCAAGGTCCTGATTAGGGAGCTCAATGCTGGCGATAGCCTGAGCATCATGGTCGAAGAATAGCTCTTGCAGCAGGTGCAAATCCCAGGTTTTATCCGCTTTTATAAGCTGTGAAACCCATCTCTTCCTTGAGTTCTTCTTTATAGCCGTGATTTTGAGGCCTTTGTCCCTAGGCAGCCATTGGTTTCTCAAGAATTGAGTACTCCTACCATTGCCAATGCGCTTTATGATGCCCATCTTAAGTAGTTCAAGCCCAAATTCTATGCCCTTCTAGACCGGTGATGGGTCTGACGAGAATACGGTATCGAGCATGTTTCCGTGGGGGAAGTATCTAGCCTTGAGAACCCTAGCACAAAGGCTGGAAGGATTTTGGATCATCCTCCAGGCTTGCCTGGCCAGCAGAGCTTGATTCAACAAATGCATATCTCTGTAGCCTAGCCCACCCTTGCCTTTTGACTTTGTAAGGTTGTCCCAGGCGGACCAGTGAACTTTCATGTGATTCTCCTCATCGCCCCAAAAGAAATCTCGAATGAGCTTCTCATACTGATCACAAAAGCCCATTGACATCTTGAACACAGTCATGATGTGTCCAGGCAGGCTTTGTGCCACAGATCTGATCAGAGTATCCTTGGCGCCATGTGACATATATCTTTCGGCCCAATTTGTCAGCCTTTTAGTGAATCTTTTAAGGATTGGTTGGAACTGACCACTCTTCATTCTTCCCTCTGGTGTAGGTAGCCCGAGGTATTTCTCTTCAAAGGTTGAAGAAGCAACTCCCAGTATGGCTTTAATTTCCTGTTGTGCCTCTGAAGGACAAGCATTGCTAAAAAGGATCGAGCATTTGCTAGGGCTCACTAATTGACCCGCGCACCTCTGGAAACATCTCAGAGTGCTGTCAATGGCCCTGGCCTCCTCTTTCGTAGCTTTGAAGAAGAGGAGACTGTCATCAGCGAACATCAGGTTGCACACCCCAGGAGCACCTCTGGCAACTTTTATAGGCGTGATGCTTCCTTCCAGAACTTGTTTCTTCATAATGCAAGACAGTGCTTCCCCCACAAATAGAAACAAATAGGGGCTCAGTGGGTCTCCTTGCCTGACCCCCCTTGAAGGTGTGAAGGCGTCATGGGTGGAGCCATTGATTCTCACGGAGAAGCGGATAGACCTGACGCAGGCCATAATCCAGTCCGTCCATTTTCTACAAAAGCCCATCTTAAGCAAAATCTTCTCTAAGAAAACCCAGTCAACCCTGTCATATGCTTTGGAAAGGTCAAGCTTGTATGCACATTGGGTGTCCCTAAGATTTTTACTCTTCTGAATTTTGTGGAAACTCTCAGACGCAATGATGGCGTTGTCCGTGATGAGAGGACCAGGGAAAAACGCACTATGTGTTTCAGGGATCATGGAGTCTAAGTGAGGCCTGAGACGGTTGACCATACATTTGGATATAATTTTGTAAACCACATTACACAGGCTAATGGGTCGGAAATCAACCAATGTCTCCGGGTGTGGTCCTTTTGGAATCAAGACAATGACCATTTCATTCACCCCTTCCGGCAAAAACCCATTTCTGAAGAAATCTCTTACTGCCTTGGTCACTTCAGCTTTCATTATGGCCCAATTTCTTTGGAAGAATCTGCCTGGCATGCCATCAGGGCCAACTGCCTTTAAAGGCCCTATCTGGAACAGGGCTTCACCGATTTCCTCATCAGTGAACTCCGCACAAAGGCTAGCATTTACTTCAGCGATAAGCCGATAAGCCGGCCTCAAGTTCAACTTCTGGGGAGGGTGCAAATAGAGACATCCCTTCCGTCTCCTGCACCGCCGCGCAAAATATTAAGTCTGAAAAAGATCTACGGATCAACCGTCGCAACGCCCATGCTTCAAAAGACTTGCATGTGTTGACTGGCCGAGCGCGCGTGTCCTCGTCAGGTCGAGCGGCCGTGCGCACCGTGGTCACCCGTCACCGGCTCGCCCAATCGAGTGATGTTCCAGAAGGCCAAAAAAAAAAGAAAAAAAACCGAAGCCAGCGCGGGTCTATTTGTCAACACGGCGACCAATTGAAACACGTTGCCACTCACACTAACCACGGGTATATATTCTACCGAGGCTATGATTTGGTCTGCACGCATCTAGAATCTAGCCTCATCCATCTCCCAGGTCGTCTCCATTGCCACCACTTTCTTTCCATATACGTATATAAGGCTTGTCCACACCGGAAATGCTCATCTGATCTCAGGTGTAGCTGCACCTGAAAGAAGGACGAATGGCATTCAGCCAGATGCCCTCGTGCCCTTGCATTCTCCGATGTATTTCAGATTGCTCTGACATTTGATACAGTGCATAGCCCCACGTCTGTGAAGAAATAAATGCAGGGATGCCGTCTGTTCCTCTGCGGTACAAACGGAAACCTTGAAGGAACCGCTCAAACAACACATCAGAGGCCAAGCATCCTTCAGATCCATCCGCTCAAGATCAACTCCAGTCGAAGCGTAGCAGCGGCGAAGACACCACCGACGACTCTATCTTCGTGGGCCTTTCCCAAGTGAGCCATTTTCCATCTCCCTATCCTCCCATCATCCAGCAACAGGTTCCACTGCATACTCCTATGCATCATCGCGGCCGGCGGCCGGCTCACCACGGCTCGCACCCGTTTCTAGGACCTGCCGTCTTCCTCACTCCCCGCGCGGCGCGCGATGCATCAGCTCCGTCGAGCTTCAGGGCTGTCCCCATATCTGAGCTTCTCCAAGCATCTAATTCGGCTAGCATCAGCTCAGGTTGACCAGCTGTGCCATCGGCACAGTCTAACTGTCCAGTCCTCAGCCGCCGGCCGCACGACGAGCTAACGTCCGTGAAGCGTACTGCTTCGTACGATACGCGTACATCACTGTTCCTTGCCGATGTTCCTGACATCACCTGCCCCTACTGCACACATCCCCAGACCATTTGGACGGTCCATAAAACGAGCTCAGATGAGCTCGGGACTAGAAACGCCCCTCCCTTGTCCACACCATATTCTTCCTAGCGTCCCTATCTTAAATATTAAATATTAGGCCGTAGTCCTGCCTTAAATTAATAAGACCCTTGCTGGCAAGATGATACAAGATGCTAAAAACCAGCTAACATGAACCGAAAACTACAAGCAAAACAAGAAAAAAGAGTGAAACACAGCTTGAGCTCCGAGACCATTGTCCAGTCTTGCGATCCAACTAGAGAGGCGTCGAAGCTGGTGAAGAAGGCCGCCATAGAGGGACTCGCACCATCGTCAACCTCCAGAGGCGAAGCAAAGCCCAGGCACCATCCGTTCCCACCTCCAAAGAAAGCTCCCTGCTTTCTTTCCCCGGATCGGAGGGCACCGTACCTGTCGGAGGTAGATCGCTCTCCCTAAGCACGCATGGATAATGGAAGTTACCGCCATGGAGAAAGACTCCGAGCACTCGCCTCGCCGCGCCGCCACCCACGAACATCACAGCCACCCGCAGCACAAACCACCAAACCGGACCAAGCTGCCAGGAGTAAGCGAAGACGATGCATACCAACCTCCGCCGAGCTCATCCACCCAAACCCACTATCTCAAAACGGCGCCTCCAACGAGGGAACGGCGCCACCCGGGCGCCGCCACCGTCCAAACCAAAGCTTTGGGTTTTCACCTGAGATAGATATGGCAGGGAGCAAGGGGATATCACCTCGATGTCGTCTTCAGGAAGGAGAACGGCGCCATCAGCGTCGTCGACGTCGCGGCCGCCACCTTCGGCCAAGGCTTTCCCCCGGTCTAGAGCCCACATCCGACCACACCCCACAGCCACCGGAGGAAGTCCGGGGCCGGGGAGGTGCGACGAGCACCGCTGGGAGGAGGAGCCTCCGTCTTCAGATCTGGTCATAGAGGCCCATCAGGGCGACCTCCATACCATGCCCACACCCGCCGCCGCCTTCACCGCCCGCGCAGCCGAAGAGAGCCGACCGCAGCATCGGCACTAGCCGCCCGCCGCCAGGCCGGCGGTGCCCCACCCTGTGCCCAAGGCTGCCGCCCTGGAGTCCTGGCCCTAGCCCGGTCGACGGAGGGCACCAAGCCCCCGGCCACCACTTCCCAGCGCCGGCGAGGCCACGCCGAAGACGGGGACGGGGGGGAATCGGGCCGACCTCGCCCAGCGGCGGAGGCCACCCCCGCGCGGCCGTCGTCCTCCCTACAGCAGCGCACGGGGGGCCGGAGGAGAGATCCCGGCCACCCCCATCACCGGCGTCGCGCGGCCTTGCCGGCGGCCGCCTCCAGGGGTGACGAGGGGAGGGGAGAGGGAGGGGGAGGCGGCGGCGGGATTAGGGTTCCCCCCCGGTCGCCTGGAGGGCGACGCGGGGGAGAGGACGAGTCCAAATGAAGAGATTTCCTTCTAGCGTCCCTATCTCGCATGTGTGTTTTCATGCACCCAAGATGTTCCGGTGAGCCAAATGATTCTGCCCCCGGGGTCTCTTCGGGGTTAGGCCTACACCGTAACTGACTCTAATTTAGGAGTACAAGTTATATTAAGTTAGAGAAAATTTAAAAAACGGAGGAACTGTATCCTAAGATGATGTGAAAGTTGAAAGATCCGCACTTAAGATCGGCAGGACACAATAGTGCAGGTTAAATGGAGCATTCATAATTTCCTTCGCTTTCCTGGGTCTTAAAATAACTTTCCTATATGTTCCTAGGCGATTTTGACAAAAATAACCCATTTATGAAAGAAAAGCACAGACTGACCCTCTGGCCAAACTATTTCACTCATCTAACCATTTGTGTGGCGCCCCTCCCATCGGCGTCACACCTCACTGTGTGGCGCCCGTGCGAGCGGCGCTACTGGCCCATCCGACGTGGCGCGGTCGACGCTGATGTGTGCTCGACTCTGACGTGGCAGGAGGTGTGGCGCCGATGGCAAGGGCGCCACACATCCACTTATCTGTGGCCGCGCGACCCCACCCCAGCCCGACCCAGCCATTCTCCTCTCTCTGTTTCTTCTTCCCTCAAGAAAGGCGGCCGGCTCTCTCTCTCTCCCTACCTCAAATCCCTACTCAAATCTCCTTGATTTCGTCAGATCTGCCCGTGGAGATCGTTCCCAACCCGTTCATTGAGGTAATCTCCTCCGTTCCCCTTCTTTTCATCCATTGATTTTGTATATTTGGTTGAATCTACATGTGAAACCCTAGATGTGGATTTGGTTGATTTGAGGGTGGATGTGGATTTGGTTGGATGTTAGGGTTGTTGAAGTAGGAGAAATGGTAGTGTGCTAGGTTGTATGCGTAGATTATGTTGATTATGGTAACTAATGAAGACATGTATGTATGTGTTGTTCACATTATGCTAGGGGGATGGAAAGAATTGTTCATGTTCATCATGTGGACAAGGATGCTTTCTTGAAGGGAAACCTAGAGCAGGACCCGGAAGAGGTTGACTTGGTGTTTGACCTTAGCCCTAGCTTTGCGGAGGTGGTAGAACAAGTGAGGGTTGAGTTGAATTGGAATGAGCCAAATGATGGTGTTGAGCTAGAGGGAAGACATAATGTGGGGTTTGGAATGCACACACGTTGGAAGATAATGCGTATCAACTCCGAGCAACGTTGGTCCGTTTACAAGGAGACGGTGGCTGAGTCACAAGACAAGGCTTTGGAGTTGTTTGCAACCAAGACTGTTGATGCTCATATCGAGCTTGACCTTAACCGACGATCCTCCCCCGTTCAAGCTAGGAGTCCACCACCTATGAGCCAAGAAGAAGCCACCTAATCTCCCATTGTCCAATCTCCCATTGCCCAAGAACCTCCATTGGAGAAGGAGTATGACGAGCATGATGATGGTGATAATGGTTTCGAGATAAATGACAACAATGTCGGTGATTTGGATAAATATTTGACGCAAGAGGAGATGAACCACTCCATTTCTTATTCCCGATGCTATGCGTCGAACTCGGATGATGATGGACCCGATGAGGAACTTGATGAGGATGGCTTGACGGCTAAGGAAGCCGAAAGAGCCGAAATCTTCAAGAAGGTAACCGGACAGGATATTCGGATACCATTGTTCCGTGATGTTAGTCTTGCGGATGGACCGTGGTTGATGGTGCCAAAGTTTACTTCTTGGAGCTAGGCCAATTTCCAAGAGAGATGTGGATGGTAGGACGGCTATGATCTCTAAAGGGCTCACGTTTGATACCTTCTTGGAATTGAAGATATGGTTGAAGGATTTCTCGATTAAGCATCATCGCCCTTACACCGTTGTTCACTCAGACTTGAAGAAGCGGTACACGCTAAAATGTGTGGATAAAAGGTGCCCATGGGTTGTCCGTGCTTGGACCAATCACAATGGCCGGAGTATCACAGAGTGCAAGTTTGGCTAGATCCGGAATGGAAGGTTGTGAAACGTGGAAGAAGAAAGACAAAGAGGTATCACGGAGATATGGATAGATGTGGTCATTCGGGAAACAAGTTATTCCAAGAGACTCGCGAGCCAACTAATTGTGGATCATGCAATAGTAAGGGGCACAATAGAAGAAAATGTACAAACGGCAAGAAGTCAAAGGGCAATGATGCTAGCACAAGCCAACAATCAAGTAGCCAACAAGCTTCAAATCAACCGCCAATCCAACAACGTCCAAGCCAACAAACTCCAAGCCATGAAACTCCAAGCCAACAAGCTCCTTCGCAACAAGGTCCAAGCCAACAAGCTCCAAACAAGCTCCAGCGACAAGCTCCTAGCCAACAAGCCCCAAGGCAACAAGCTCCAAGGCAACAAGCCCCAAGGCATCAATCAGAATGGCGACAAGCTCCAAGGCAACCTAGGATTCATGTAGGGCTTAGTAGAGGTCGCCATGGTGGACGTCGTGGTGCTAGTATGCTAGGATACCTAGCGGGGCCTTATCCGTACGTGTCTCCAATATATTAATTGCATTGTACTTTCTATTTTCCTATTCCGTGACTAATTTGGTTTTTTCAATTTTGTTTTCAGGTATGGAAACTCAACCCACCAAGGGGAAGGGGCGTGGGAGGGCAATGAGAAGGAGGAGTCCGTTTGGGAGGAGGCTGTGAGGACGGTGCAGAAGAGGGAGAAGGAATAATTTGCGAGGTAGGAGAAGGAGGAGCACGAGAAGAAGATGGCCGAGCGTGCCCGTATTCAAAGGGAGTATGAGGAATACCTATGGCGCGAGAAGAAGAGGAATGAGAAGCTCCAGGCCGAACGGGACCGTCTATGGAGGGAAAAATCCCAGAAGAACTGGCAACTTGCTCAAATAGCGAGGGAGAGGGCCAATAGGATGCACCTAGAGGAGGTGGCTAAGGAGGATGAGCACATAAAGGAGGAAAGAGCTCAAGCGGAAGCTTCAAAGACGGATGAGCGCCACCATTTCTTTGACTCGGTGGTTCAGTTGGCTCGTGACATAAGAGAGAAGGAAGAACTGGCTGAACAATCTAAGAAGAAGAAGGCGAAGGGGGAGAGAGCCTTTGCCACGCAGTGATATCCGTTTTGGCTATGTTCTTGTTGTCGAACCTTTATGTTGTCGAACCTTGATGTTCTGTGAACCTTGATCTTCTCGAACCTTCATGTCGTCGAACCTTATTGTAATTCTAACCTTGATGTGCCAAACCTTATGTGTTATCTGAACAGTTATGTTGTCTCATACCTGTTATGTGCAATGTTGTATTGAAAACTGTTGAAACAAGTTAGGAATTTTCATGGTTTAGCACAAGTCAACGTGTGATACCCTTGCCATGGGCGCCACACTTCACTGTGTGGCGCCCATGCCATGGGCGCCACGCATGTCAATTTATATGTCGAAAACATCCAGGGGCTCCGGACGCTTAGTCCTTAGCCGTTTTGGCGAGCCTGTTTGTATGGCGCTGGTGGCATCGGCGCCACACTTCACAGTGTGGCGCCCTTGGCGTTGGCGCCATACAAATAGGGTCACCAAAACGGCTAAGTCCCTGAAAAATTGTCTTACAGTATGTTTTGGGCAAACATAAGTGGATGTGTGGCGCTCTTGCCATCGGCGCCACACTTTCAATGTGTGGCGCTGATGAAAGCGGCGCCACACATCCTGCCACGTTAGAGTCTAGCACACATCAGCGTCGACCGCACCACGTCGGATGCGAGTGGCGCCGCTCGCACAGGCGCAACATAGTGAGGTGTGGCGCCGATGGAAGGAGCGCCACACAAAAGTGTTGGATGAGTGAAATAGTTTGGCCAGTGAATCAGTATGTGCTTTTCTTTTACAAAGGATTATTTTTGTCAACATCCCCATGTCCCTACTACTCGCATGTTTGCTTCAGTTAGCACCGGCCACCACTATGCACACCGCTAAACAAAACCGAAAAAATCTTGAGCAACTGTCTACTGCTAGATCATTGTTTATTCCATTATTACCAGTCTCTTCGAGATTTGATTGGTGCCCACTCGCCAGTCTAGCTTGCCCATCCATGTGTAGTTCAGGAAAACTCTGGTTTCAGTCACTAAAGTCGCAAACAATGGTCGTTTTCTGCGGTTTTTATCGATGGACAGGTAACGAACTGTGCAAGCGACAACGAGTTGAAAACTTTGCGACGCCACACGACACACGCCAAGGTGCAATCTAGCTAGCGTGCTGGCCAAAAAAAAATCGTTTTCCTTTGTGTAATGATGATCAACTCCGTCATAATTACTAGCTCGCACATAAACAAGAGCCGGAAGCAAGTCGTCCTAGTTTAACCGCCGGCCGGGCCGCAAGGCGATCACGACACAGAAGAAGACAAATAATTAAGGCGTCGATCGAAAGCGAAGGAAACAATCGCCGGCGATGGGCACGTTTCAGATAGCGGACGGAAACCTACTCACTCTGTGAGCTCGTGACGGCGACCAGCCACAGTGAGGGCCAGTGAAGCTCGACACCTCGTGCAGTCGTGTTGGGCATGTGCCTTTCATGATGCCGACCGTGCCCTAGAAACATATAACTCGGACGAATCGGACTGCGCAAGCTCTATCTTTCCGTCCATCCATCGACTTGAACTGAAGCCTTCTGGTTAACTGAACTGGACATTTCCCCCCTCACAGTCTCTCTCATATCTACAGTAGCTGAGCGGCTCCCGGGTGGTTCCGGGCCGACCTGAAGTCTCTCTTGCCGGCGTCGCCGAAGAGGGTAGGTGGAGGGAAGGCGCCGGTTCTAGATATTTGCTTTCTTCTTGTAGTTGCCGTCCCTTTGTGGTGTTTTGGAGCTGCACCTCGGATCTAGGCAAGATCTAGGGGTTAGGGTTCTTCTTCTTGCTGCTATGGCTCGTGTGGTTGAAGCATGGCGTCGAGGAGGGAGCCACTGTCTCCGCAAATAAAGTAGGGGCCGTGGATCTTCTGCTGTTGATGAGGTGCTGCGAAGCAGAGCCTCCCCTGGCCGGCCATGGAGGCGAGGGGGAGGGGCGATGCTTTCTGCGGCGCACGACGGAGCTTCTTCTGGTCGGCCGTGGAGGCGAGGAGGAGAGGCGAAGTTGTGTGCTCTCCCCGGCGGAGCGGAGATCCTGGTACTTCTCTCTGACTCTGGGTTTGGTGAATTCTTGGGCGGCTCTTTCCTCCTCCTTGTGGTCGTGGGGACACACAGGAGGGTGTGACGAGACCCAGAGTTCGTCGGTCTAGAGCTCAGAGGCACACTGGTGAGCGTGCGGTGCTCATCACGCGGAAGCTGTGTTCTAGATTCCAAGCGACGGCACCTTTCTGCCGTGGCTATCCTAGGTCAAAGTGGCCACTCCGAGCTCGGGTGCAGTGCTCACCCGTGCGTCTTCTTCCTCCATGCCTTGGTGCCGAAGCGGAGGATCTGTGTTGATCTCGATCTGGGAGCTCACGCTGTTGTTGCCCCAAGTGGTGCCGTCCCCGGCGGTGATTACGGTGCCCGGATCTGGAGGTCATTGGTCGTCTGCGGTGAAGACCCCAGACCCGATTGCTTTCTTCTTTCTTTCTTAGAGGTCCGGAATGCAAAAGTGGAGGACTTGTCTGTAATTTTCTTACTCTTTGGGATCCTCTTTGTATCTTGTGCACCTCTTTAAGAGCATGTCTAATGGAACCCTTAAACCCTTATAGCTATAAGGGTCGAGAATTGGCAAAATTGGAGGGGTTGGAGGTGTGAAAAACAGAAGGCATTTAGTGGAACCCTTAAACCCGTAAAAAAACGGTTACTTGTACAGGTTGTGGTAGGGGTTGGCCCCTCCAACCCTTACATGTACAGGTCGGAGCACGGGTTGGGGCCTCGACCTCTAATTTTTTTACGATTTAGGGGTTTAGGGGTTCCACTAAATAGCATTTGAACCCTTAAATCCGTAAAAAAACGGTTGTATACAGATTTAAGGGTTCCATTAGACATGCTCTAATACAGCTTCCAGGCCCTTCGGGCCTTTATCTGTAAAAAAAAAAAAAACTGAACTGGACAAGCTAGCCGAGGCACATGCAGCCTTGCTCATGCCGATGGTGCTGACAGGTCCAATGAACACGATGCCACCGCCGGCAGTCCCTTACGTAATCAATTTGCTGCATCGCCAAATCGGCGTATATGCATCTGCCAACACGAACACATGGCAGGGTAAGGTCTCAAAGAAGCGAGACTTGATTTCAGGTGGAGCTCTACTGTCACTGTTCTCAGTCTATCTATCTTTCAGTACTGAAAGCTGTGTCTAGCCGTTTTAGGTACCCTGCGAGACTTCTGGCGAGAAGCGAGCCACCTGGCGAGACAAGCGTGGCGCCGGTTGCCCGAGACGCTGCACATCCTCGGGGAGTACCAAGACACTGCACCTGTAGCGGCGTACGCTATTTTTAACGGAGAGCAGTGCGTACGATGGTACGTGCTGCCAACGGCACGTACGTATCATAGCTGCAGATGACAAGGCGTAGAAACCAAAGTCCCGTCAGTTGGCGCGCGGGCACCAACCGGTTACGTCCGACATAACCGTCGGACAGCGCATCCTCATCAGAATCTTGCGAGAAAAAAGGTCCGTACATAAACTTTGGCATCACCTACCTCCAGCTCCGAGTCGTACTAGGTGTTTTTCTACAGTGTGAGTCTATGAAAGCTAGCACCGGTACTTAAGCAGTTTTGGTTGTTAAATAGAACATATCAATTATATAAAGATGCTGCAACAATGAAATGTCCTAAAAACATTTGAGCTTTGTACAAAAACAATAGATCTCGCTATGGTTATCAAAATCATATAACTGCAACATAAATCGCTGCCCAACAGAACATCCGAATTTCGTGCTCTTAAAAAAATGCCTTCAACAAGACGATTTACACTCACGTCTAATTAAGGTTAGACCTTAATTTTTACCATGAAAGATAAGACATTGTACTTCTCCCTTGCTACCGCTCCAGCTTGCCAATGTTGACATCTGCTAGATCAATTAAGGTCGGCATCAAGCAAAACACCATCTTGATGCGAGAATCCAATGACCGCCTCCTTTGTGATGCAGATCGGCAGCCCTCCATGTCACCCTCACTGGCTTGGCCACCGTGATCGTCAAGGTCGTTGAAGAAGTTCGGAGCCACCGCCTTGGCATCCATCTCCGTCGGACGAGCTGCCAGAGCCACCGCGAAGCTCCAACCAAAGATCCCACCAAACGAGGAGGAGAAGTCCTCCAACGGCGCTAGCTAGTCGCGCTCAGATATGAGAGCCTGCCACCAACGTTTTACTGGGAGGGGCTTTGCCCGCCGGCTTCCTCGGACGAGGGCACGGAGATGCGGATAAGAGAGGTATGTTGATGGGAATGGTTGGGACAGGTACCTACATGGAGCAGTTATTGACTGCACGTGCTGCAGTGTGATCTGACGGTGGATCCAGGGATATTTAGTGCCGTACGGCTTGGCGTTCTGCAGTGTTCATGCGTCCACTAGCGTATCAATATCTAGGCGCAGCAACGCCGGCAACTCTCTGCCGCGGGCGGCGGCCGGGACCGATCGATCGGCCAGTGCAGCAACTCGTCAATGCGTGAGACCGATCAAGACCGGCACCGATCGAGCGATCTCGAGCTCGATCGGGACGACAGGCAGTGCAGCAACTCGTTAATGCGTGAGAAAGAGGGCGCGTCGATCTCCTATGCCGCAAGTACCATGACGTCGTCGCCGCGCTGCTTTGGTGCGTGGTGCCGGCCGGGGAAGCAGCAAGAAGACGCAACTTGCCTGCGTGCGTGATGGATCACATAGTAATGAGATGGGTTTCAGGGGTCAGAGCATCTCCAGTCGCGTCCCCCAAACCGTCCCCCAAACCGCGCCGGATTTAGCATTTGGGGGACGTGTTTTGTTCGTGCCGCCTTTGGGGGACGTCGCTTCCCAGCCGCGTCCCCCAAACGCCGCCCCCAAATGAATATTGGTGCACGAAAATAAAGGTTTTCATTCAATTTTGATTATATATTACAAAGTTTGAATGAAAACGGCTAGATTTCATCTAAACCTAGACTACTGACCGCCCGGCGGTGCGTTCGACGGCCCCGCCCCGTCGTCGCCTCCCCTACGGCGCAGCTCCTGCTGCGCGCGCCTCCTCTCCCACCGTTCGGCGGTGGCCAGACGGTGCCGCTCCCGCCGCGCGTCCTCCTCCGCCCTCCCCTGCTGGGCCGCCTGGAGGGAGAGCTCGACGGCGCGACGAATCTGCGCCTCTTCGCGGGCACGGGCGTCGTCCTGGAGCTTCTTCTTCGACTCGAAGGACTCGACGAGCGCGCGTTGCTGATCGGCCGTCTCGTCCGGGTGCAGCCCGTCGTCGTCGTACCACTCGAACTCGTCGTCATCGTCGTCCTCCATCTCGGTCTCCTCCGCCTCGGCCTCCTCCTCCTCCATTGGCGCCTCCTCCTCCACATCTGTTGGCGCCTCCATCATCGCCGCCGCCAACACGGCGTCCTCCGCCGCCAACTCGTCCGCCCGCCTCCCCCATAACGCCCTCAGCGCCGCCTCCCGCTGATGACGCTCCTCCGTCGCCAGCTGCTGCTGGCGCTCGATCAACTCCCACCGCCGGCGCTTGATGGCGTGTATTTCACACGTTCGTTGGGAACCCCAAGAGGAAGGTATGATGCGCACAGCAGCAAGTTTTCCCTCAGAAAGAAACCAAGGTTTATCGAACCAGGAGGAGCCAAGAAGCACGTTGAAGATTGATGGCGGCGGGATGTAGTGCGGCGCAACACCAGAGATTCCGACGCCAACGTGGAACCTGCACAACACAACCAAAGTACTTTGCCCCAACGAAACGGTGAGGTTGTCAATCTCACCGGCTTGCTGTAACAAAGGATTAACCGTATTGTGTGGAAGATGATTGTTTGCAGAGAAAACGATAAAACAAGTATTGCAGCAGATTTGTATTTCGGTATTAAAGAATGGACCGGGGTCCACGAGTTCACTAGAGGTGTCTCTCCCATAAGATAAAAGCATGTTGGGTGAACAAATTACGGTCGGGCAATTGACAAATAGAGAGGGCATAACAATGCACATACATGTCATGATAAGTATAGTGAGATTTAATTGGGCATTACGACAAAGTACATAGACCGCCATCCAACTGCATCTATGCCTAAAAAGTCCACCTTCGAGGTTATCGTCCGAACCCCTTCCGGTATTAAGTTGCAAAGCAACGAGACAATTGCATTAAGTATGGTGCGTAATGTAATCAACAACTACATCCTTAGACATAGCGCCAATGTTTTATCCCTAGTGGCAACAACACAACACAACCTTAGAACTTTACATCCATTGTCCCGAGTGTCAATGCGGGCATGAACCCACTATCGAGCATAAATACTCCCTCTTGGAGTTAAGAGCAAAAACTTGGCCAGAGCCTCTACTAATAACGGAGTGCATGCAAGATCATAAACAACACATATGTAATAACTTGATAATTAACATAACATGGTATTCTCTATCCATCGGATCCCGACAAACACAACATAGAGTATTACAGATAGATGATCTTGATCATGTTAGGCAGCTCACAAGATCCAACAATGAAGCACAATGAGGAGAAGACAACCATCTAGCTACTGCTATGGACCCATAGTCCAGGGGTGAACTACTCACTCATCACTCCGGAGGCGACCATGGCGGTGTAGAGTCCTCCGGGAGATGGATCCCCTCTCCGGCGGGGTGCCGGAGGAGATCTCCAGAATCCCCGAGATGGGATTGGCGGCGGCGGCGTCTCAGTAAGGTTTTCCGTATCGTGGTTTTTCGCATCAGGGGTTTCGCGACGGAGGCTTTAAGTAGGCGGAAGGGCAACGTGGGGGGCCACACGGGGGCCCCACACCACAGGTCGGCGCGGCCAAGACCTGGGCCGCGCCGCCCTATGGTGGTGGCCCCTCGTGGCCCCACTTCGACTCCTCTTCGGTCTTCGGAAGCTTCATGGCAAAATAGGACCACGGGTCTTGATTTCGTCCAATTCGAGAATATTTCGTTACTAGGATTTTCGAAACCAAAAACGGCGAGAAAACAAGAGCGGCTCTTCGGCATCTTGTTAATAGGTTAGTTCCGGAAAATGCACGAATATGACATAAAGTGTGCATAAAACATGTAGGTATCATCAATAATATGGCATGGAACATAAGAAATTATCGATACGTCGGAGACGTATCGAGCATCTCGATACGTCTCCAACGTATCGATAATTTCTTGTGTTCCATGCCACATTATTGATGTTATCTACATGTTATATGCACACTTTATGTCATATTCGTGCATTTTCTGGAACTAACCTATTAACAAGATGCCGAAGTGCCGGTTCTATTTTCTGCTTGTTTTTGGTTTCGAAAATCCTAGTAACGAAATATTCTCGGAATCGGACGAAATCAACGCCCGAGTTCCTATTTTACCGGAAGCATCCGGAACACACGAGAACCGCCGGAGAAGGGGGCGGGGCCACCACACCACACCCGGCGCGGCCAAGGGGGGCGCCCTAGGGTGTGGGCCCCCGAAGCCCTCCTGCGCCGCCTCTCCGCCTATATAAAGCCCCTGACCTAAAAACCTCGGGGCGTTGGACGAAAACCACAGAAACCTTCCAGAGCCGCCGCCATCGCGAAGCCAAGATCTGGGGGACAGGAGTCTCTGTTCCGGCACCCTGCCGGAGCGGGGAAGTGCCCCCGGAAGGCTTCTCCATCGACACCGCTGCCATCTCCACCGCCATCTTCATCACCGCTGCTGCTCCCATGAGGAGGGAGTAGTTCTCCATCGAGGCTCGGGGCTGTGCCGGTAGCTATGTGGTTCATCTCTCTCCTATGTGCTTCAATACAATAATCTCATGAGCTGCCTTACATGATTGAGATTCATATGATGATGCTTGTAATCTAGATGTCATTATGCTAGTCAAGTGAGTTTTACTTATGTGATCTCCGGAGACTCCTTGTCCCACGTGTGTAAAGGTGACAGTGTGTGCACCGTGTGGGTCTCTTAGGCCATATTTCACAGAATACTTACTCAATGTTGAATGGCATAGTGAGGTGCTTATTTATATCTCTTTATGATTGCAACATGTGTTTGTATCACAATTTATCTATGTGCTACTCTAGTGATTTGTTATTAAAGTAGTTTATTCCTCCTGCACGTGTGCAAAGGTGACAGTGTGTGCACCGTGTTAGTACTTGGTTTATGCTATGATCATGATCTCTTGTAGATTGCGAAGTTAACTATTGCTATGATAATATTGATGTGATCTATTCCTCCTACATATGCATGAAGGTGACAGTGTGCATGCTATGCTAGTACTTGGTTTAGTCTATTGATCTATCTTACACTATAAGGTTACTTAAACATGAGCATTATTGTGGAGCTTGTTAACTCCGGCATTGAGGGTTCGTGTAATCCTACGCAATGTGTTCATCATCCAACAAAAGTGTAGAGTATGCATTTATCTATTCTGTTATGTGATCAATGTTGAGAGTGTCCACTAGTGAAAGTGTAATCCCTAGGCCTTGTTCCTAAATACTGCTATCGTCTGCTTGTTTACTTGTTTCTTTGCGTTACTACTGCTGCATTACTACTTGCTTGTTTCTCGTCATCGGGCAAAGCACTTTTACGGTGCCGTTGCTACTACTTATTCATACCACCTGTATTTCACTATCTCTTCGCCGAACTAGTGCACCTATTAGGTGTGTTGGGGACACAAGAGACTTCTTGCTTTGTGGTTGCAGGGTTGCATGAGAGGGATATCTTTGACCTCTTCCTCCATGAGTTCGATAAACCTTGGGTAATCCACTTAAGGGAAACTTGCTGCTGTTCTACAAACCTCTGCTCTTGGAGGCCCAACACTGTCTACAAGAATAGAAGCTCCCGTAGACATCAAGCACTTTTACGGCGCCGTTGCTTGGGAGGAAAGGTAAAAGGCTCTCATACTACGGTCTCGGGTAAAGTATTTTTCTGGCGCCGTCGTGTGTGTGCTCGAAGCTATTTCCTTTAGATCCTGCAATTGCATCTTGTTGTTTCTTGTTTACACTAGTTTGGCATAATGTACAAGAGTGAGCTTCTTATTCTATTTCCTGATTTAAAACATGGATTGTTTGATGCGGAAATTAAAAAACCTATGAAATCTTATTTGCATGCTTGGTAGTAATATTAGTATGAACGCTTTGAACACCATTGTTGATAATGATATAGAAAGTTCTAAGCTTGGGGAAGCTGGTTTGCATGATATTTTTAGTTCCCCAAGCATTGAGGAGAAAATTTTCTTTGATGATACTTTGCCTCCTATTTCTGATGATTATAATGATAGTGGTCTTTTGGTGCCACCTACTATGGAGAGTAAATTTTGTTGTGATTATACTATGCCTCCTAACCTTGATGAGAATAATAATGATAGCTACTTTGTTGAATTTGCTCCCACTACAACTAATAAAATTGATTATGCTTATGTGGAGAGTAATAATTTTATGCATGAGACTCATGATAAGAATGCTTTATGTGATAGTTATATTGTTGAGTTTGCTCATGATGCTACTAAAAGTTATTATGAGAGAGGAAAATATGGTTGTAGAAATTTTCATGTTACTAAAATGCCTCTCTATGTGCTGAAATTTTTGAAGCTACACTTGTTTTATCTTCCTATGCTTGTTACTTTGCTCTTCATGAACTTGTTTATTTACAAGATTCCTATGCATAGGAAGCATGTTAGACTTAAATGTGTTTTGAATTTGCCTCTTGATGCTCTCTTTTGCTTCAAATACTATCTCTTGCGAGTGCATCATTAAAACTGCTGAGCCCATCTTAATGGCTATAAAGAAAAGAACTCCTTGGGAGATAACCCATGTGTTATTTTGCTACAGTACTTTGTTTTATATTTGTGTCTTGGAAGTTGTTTACTACTGTAGTAACCTCTCCTTATCTTAGTTTTGTGTTTTGTTGTGCCAAGTAAAGTCTTTGATAGTAAAGTAAGTACTAGATTTGGATTACTGCACAGAAACAGATTTCTTTGCTGTCACGAATCTGGGTCTAATTCTCTGTAGGTAACTCAGAAAATTATGCCAATTTACGTGAGTGATCCTCAGATATGTACGCAACTTTCATTCAATTTGAGCATTTTCGTTTGAGCAAGTCTGGTGGCCTAATAAAATCCATCTTTACGGACTGTTCTGTTTTGACAGATTCTGCCTTTTATTTCGCATTGCCTCTTTTGCTATGTTGGATGAATTTCTTTGTTCCATTAATGTCCAGTAGCTTTATGCAATGTCCAGAAGTGTTAAGAATGATTGTGTCACCTCTGAACATGTTAATTTTTATTGTCCACTAACCCTCTAATGAGTTGTTTCGAGTTTGGTGTGGAGGAAGTTTTCAAGGGTCAAGAGAGGAGGATGATATACTACGATCAAGAAGAGTGAAAAGTCTAAGCTTAGGGATGCCCCGGTGGTTCATCCCTGCATATATCAAGAAGACTCAAGCGTCTAAGCTTGGGGATGCCCAAGGCATCCCCTTCTTCATCGATAAATTATCAGGTTCCTTCTCTTGAAACTATATTTTTATACGGTCACATCTTATGTGCTTTACTTGGAGCGTCTGTGTGCTTTTGTTTTTGTTTTTGTTTGAATAAATTCTTGTGTGGGAGAGAGACATGCTCCGCTGGTTCATATGAACACATGTGTTCTTCTCTTTATCTTTTAGTGTTCATGGCGAAGTTTCCTCTTCGTTAAATTGTTATATGGTTGGAATTGGAAAATGATACATGTAGTAATTGCTATAATGTCTTGGGTAATGTGATACTTGGCAATTGTTGTGCTCATGTTTAAGCTCTTGCATCATATACTTTTCACCTATTAGTGAAGAATACATAGAGCATGCTAAAATTTGGTTTGCATAATTGGTCTCTCTAAAGTCTAGATAATTTCTAGTATTGAGTTTTGAACAACAAGGAAGACGGTGTAGAGTCTTATAATGTTTTTAATATGTCTTTTATGTGAGTTTTGCTGCACCAGTTCATCCTTGTGTTTGTTTCAAATAAGCCTTGCTAGCCTAAACCTTGTATCGAGAGGGAATACTTCTCATGCATCCAAAATACTTGAGCCAACCACTATGCCATTTGTGTCCACCATATCTACCTATACTACATGGTATTTTCCCGCCATTCCAAAGTAAATTGCTTGAGTGCTACCTTTAAAATTCCATCATTCACCTTTGCAATATATAGCTCATGGGACAAATAGCTTAAAAACTATTGTGGTATTGAATATGTAATTATGCACTTTATCTCTTATTAAGTTGCTTGTTGTGCGATAACCATGTTTGCGGGGAACGTCATCAACTCATTGTTGAATATCATGTGAGTTTCTATGCATGTTCGTCGTGTCCGAAGTAAGGGCGATCTACACTGAGTTGAATGGTTTGAGCATGCATATTGTGAGAGAAGAACATTGGGCCGCTAACTAAAGCCATGATCCATGGTGGAAGTTTCAGTTTTGGACAAATATCCTCAAGTCTCTAATGAGAAAAGAATTAATTGTTGTTGAATGCTAAAGCATTAAAAGAGGAGTCCATTATCTGTTGTCTATGTTGTCCCGGTATTGATGTATAAGTTGAGAATAATCAAAAGCGAGAAATCCAAATGCGAGCTTTCTCCTTAGACCTTTGTACAGGCAGCATAGAGGTACCCCTTTGTGAAACTTGGTTAAAGCATATGTATTGCGGTGATAATCCAGGTAGTCCAAGCTAATTAGGACAAGGTGCGGGCACTATTTGTACACTATGCATGAGGCTTGCAACTTATAAGATATAATTTACATGATGCATATGCTTTATTACTACCGTTGACAAAATTGTTTCATGTTTTCAAAATAAAAGCTCTAGCACAAATATAGCAATCGATGCTTTCCTCTTTGAAGGACCATTCTCTTTACTTTTATGTTGAGTCAGTTCACCTATTTCTCTCCACCTCAAGAAGCAAACACTTGTGTGAACCGTGCATTGATTCCTACATATTTGCATATTGTACTTGTTATATTACTCTATGTTGACAATATCCATGAGATATACATGTTATAAGTTGAAAGCAACCGCTGAAACTTCATCTTCCTTTGTGTTGCTTCAATACCTTTACTTTGAATTATTACTTTATGAGTTAACTCTTATGCAAGACTTATTGATGCTTGTCTTGAAGTGCTATTCATGAAAAGTCTTTGCTTTATGATTCAGTTGTTTACCCATGTCATATACATTGTTTTGATCGCTGCATTCACTACATATGCTTTACAAATAGTATGATCAAGTTTATGATGGCATGTCACTCCAGAAATTATCTTTGTTATCGTTTTACCTGCTCGGGACGAGCGAGAACTAAGCTTGGGGATGCTGATACGTCTCCAACGTATCGATAATTTCTTGTGTTCCATGCCACATTATTGATGTTATCTACATGTTATATGCACACTTTATGTCATATTCGTGCATTTTACTGGAACTAACCTATTAACAAGATGTCGAAGTGCCGGTTCCTGTTTTACTGCTGTTTTTGGTTTCAGAAATCCTAGTAACGAAATATTCTCGGAATCGGACGAAATCAACGCCCGGGTTCCTATTTTACCGGAAGCATCCGGAACACACGAGAACCGCCGGAGAAGGGGGCGGGGCCACCACACCACACCCCGGCGCGGCCAAGGGGGGCGCGCCCCCTAGGGTGTGGCCCCCGAGAAGCCCTCTGCGCCGCCTCTCCGCCTATATAAAGCCCCTGACCTAAAAACCTCGGGGCGTTGGACGAAAACCACAGAAAGCTTCCAGAGCCGCCGCCATCGCGAAGCCAAGATCTGGGGGACAGGAGTCTCTGTTCCGGCACCCTGCCGGAGCGGGGAAGTGTGTCAACACCCGGATTTTTAAGTCCATATGCCTATTATGCCATACATCGCAATCCCAGGAATATTGTTGTTGCGAGACATAATAGTTGAATATCATAGAGTCATCATTTATTACAACACATAATCGTCTTACAAAGGTAGATCACATGATCCAAATTTACAATAGTAGTTGATCTATTGATCAACGAACATCACAAATAGCGGAAGCGAAGTAGTAGTGGCTATCTAATCCACGG
>NC_061513.1:149023800-149038873 GCF_022539505.1 Lolium rigidum
CTCTCTCTCCCCAAACCCTAGCGGTCTCTCTCCTCCACCACATCCCGCACGCTTAAGCGAAGCTCCGCCGGATTTCTCCACCACCACCGACACCACGCCGTCGTGCTGTCGGATTCAAGAGGAGCTACTACTTCCGCTGCCCGCTGGAACGGGGAGGTGGACGTCGTCTTCATCAACAACCGAACGTGTGACCGAGTACGGAGGTGCTGCCCGTTCGTGGCGCCGGAAGCGATCGTGATCAAGATCTTCTACGCGCTTTTGCAAGCGGCAAGTGAACGTCTACCGCAGCAACAAGAGCCTCATCTTGTAGGCTTTGGAATCTCTTCAAGGGTGAGACTCGATACCCCCTCGTTGCTACCATCTTCTAGATTGCATCTTGGCTTGGATTGCGTGTTCGCGGTAGGAAATTTTTTGTTTTCTATGCAACGTTATCTTACACTAGGAGCCAAAAAAACCAATGATGAATGCTACAATGGTGTAAAATCTCATTGCAAAATAATTTATAGGCTACATGAAATTGACAAAATATGATAAATTTTATAGTCTTAAAATGTGCACTATTCACTATAAAATTTGTCAAAAATTGTTATTTTTGTGTCGGAAATTCAATTCGGCTCCCGGGTGTGTATGCTTCTTCTACCAAAAAACCATATTTCGAAGTGTTGAAAAATTTTGACAAAAAATTCTACATGTACATCTCCATAGTATATGTGTGTTCCTCATGTTTCATGAAAAATCAATATTTTTATGGACTATGTAAAAAAGAGAAAATATATCTTGTGAAAAGCATTATTTTAGCATATGACAAGTTGATTTTTTATGAAACGATTTTGTGAGCGTGTAGCACGTGAAGATGTACGTGCGAATTTTTTGTTTTAATTTTAAAAAAATTTAAAATGTTTGTAAGATGCATTTTAAAATAGAGGGAGCATATGCTCCCATGTTCCAAAACACCACTCCATGTTTGTGTAGCCTAGAATATGAATTAGTTTGTATTGAGATTTTACACCATTGTAGTATACATTATTACCTATCTATAGAATTTTGATGTAGATTTTTTGAAACTTTGAAATACAAATTCTGAGTGTCTCCAAATAAAAGACTACAAGTACCTCGGTCTCCGTTTGAAGTTTTCCCTTGTGAGTGTTGCTATGCCATACTATACTACTGTAAAGCACAATTTGATGAAGATTCCATCTAAACTCGAGACCAGAAGTTTTACACATACCATTGTAATGACGATGAGCACTTCATAATCTCACAAAAGAAGCATCAACGAATGTGGTTTATAATGCCAAGCAAGACTATCCAGACCTGGTGATCTTTGAACACTTGTAAATTCATGCAACATCAACACGGTGTTAACACTTTTTACTGCAAGATTTGTATGACGCGACTGCAAGTTTGTGAGTATTTCAAAAAGTGGGACTCAAAATTAGGATAAATTTCTGTGTGCATAAAATAGATGTCCAGATCCAAGTTAGCGCCGTTTCCTTTGTTATTAAACGAGAATGATTGAAAGGTGTACGTGATATCACATGGCTCTTCTCTACGTGGCAACATTAGTACACGCATGCTCTTGGAATCTCATCTCCCTGGATAGGATAAACTACTGCAGCAACACAACTACACATTTGCATGCGACATAGTACCTGCTCAGCTATGATTTAAGTACGTAAAGCATCAAGTCAAGATATCATTTCTGCACTAGATTCGGTGGGTCCGCTGATGTATTTTTCATAGCTTATCAGTTATCAGGTAATGACTCATACTACCTGTTCACAGTTCACTTAATTTAGGATGCTTGTCGACTTCACGTTTGGAAACAGTAGTTTACATTGGCCGACCCACCATTCTAATTTATAATATCCATTTTTTGTATGCATATGCATGCTGACATATATAGGCACGACTGATTTCTTGTCAAACAGCACGACATGATAAAAAAAATCAGGTAAAGGCAGCAATATCTGCCGTCTGATTAGATGATCAAATTTATTTGAAACTAGTACTTCTTCGATCTAAATTAATTGACTCAATTTTACAAAGATATGAATGTAGCTAGACATGTTTTAGCTCTAGATACATGCATATGTGCAAATCAAGCTTGGCTCTGGTGGTTAGGTTACTTGTGGTGGAACTGGCCCACCCAGGTTCAAATCCTAGAATTGACATGGATGTTTGTATTTACATGGATTTATTTCAGGCTATAATCGACACTATTCTTTCAGTAATAGGTGGCGTGTCCGTGAATAGCGAGACGTTTGTGGTGACTTCGCCAACCTCAAGATCTGCCGGCTCTGTCCGTGAAGGTACTCAGAGGGATAGGGTGAGCGTCTGTGTCGTTCTGTGTCCTCAAAAAAAATACATGTATATATATAAAGTTGAGTCAATTAATTTGAATTGGAGAGAGTAGTAGCAAAATGTCCGTCCGTATTTCAAAGCAAACTAACATTTGTCTGCCTAGCACAAATACTATAGTTTGCGTTTTGCCATCGTCTCTGTTCTCAAAATCTAGACCACTAGACCATCGGAGATTCAGAATCTGTGCAAAAAAATTAAAACCTCCAGTCTCATGCATCGGTTCCCCAAACCTTGGTAAAAGAAGTATTTGTAAGTCCTGCAAATTAAAAAAATTAAAAAATCACGGATATATGTACTGAGTTGAAATGTATCTATGTATTTTTTGTAAATAATATGAACATATGCTAAGTTTAATAAAAACGAGAAAGCTATACTTTTAAAACTTCCGCGTGCTGTAGCAATCTTATTTCAACTTTTTTGCTAAGTTTGATGCGGAAATCTCCTTTGGCTCCTAGCCGTATATATACCCAATGTAAAAAAGTACATTTCAATATGCTGAAAAAATCATAAACAAAATTTGTGTGTAATCCATGGAGATACTTCTGTAATTACACGCATAAGTGTTGGTATTCCCGTCACCGTCTGTTTTAATTTGACATTAATTAGGATATAAGAAGGAGGGATAGAGTTATTTTTTCATCTACGGCGAGGGGGAATTTAGAGAGAAAACAGTTTTTTTGTGTCATGCGTACGTAAGAAGACTATTTTTGATGCTCCAATATGACTACTCACTAGATTTTTTAATTTTTCTTTTGCCCAGGCCATGGAAAATATTTCTTTTTCGTCAAACTTTCTGTGCCAATGGACCGACCGTAAGGATGTACGTACACATGGTTTTTTTTTAGAAAGGTTCCAAAAATTCACTTGACCCGCCTGGTCGGTTTCCCTTGGCCTGGCTGGGTCGATATTATTCAGGCAGCACTTTATAACTAAGCCATTTGCCCATTTCTTAGGAGAATTCTGGAAGCATCGTAGATCACCATTCAGTACTACTTTTTTTTTGTTCAACTTGAAAATGATCATGTAGCATTATTCTCTGCTTTTGTTTACCTAGCATTGACGGTGCAATCAATCAGACCCACGCTGCCCGTATCAAAAAACAGACCCACGATATTCATGATTGTTTTGGCTCCTGATGTATGTGTGCTCCATTTAGCTGGAGGATCGTGAATAGAATTTAAATCCGCTGGGCTGATTGATATCTATCTATCCGGCTGCAGTGTCTTTGGTTGGATCGATCAGTGCGACTTAATCGGCACTGTCGCCGATCGATACTGCAACGCAGCAGCTCAGCCTTGAGAGCATTCCAGTCGCGTCCCCCAAACCGTCCCCCAAAGCGATTTGCGGCGCGCCGGACAGAAAATGCGTTCCAGCCGCGTCCCCCAAAGCCCTTTTTTGTCCGGCGCGGCCCGATACGGTGTCCGGCGCTCCGAGCCCGTCCCCGTCCCACAGGGGACGCTCCGGGGACGCCGGACACAACAGCGAGGCGGGGAGTGGCGGGGCCGACCCGTCGGCCGGCACAGTTAATTTTAACCTAACCATCGCCTACCTCGCGACGGAAGTTATTCGCGCGCAGTGACACACGGCGGCATCTTTGCCTTAATGGCGACGGAGGGGCAGGCGAGACGTCTCGTCGGTGGTGCGCAGCCTCCACGCGTCGCCGGCGTTCGCACGCCACCGCCCGTTCCCGCGCGATCTTCCCGCCTCTTCTCGCCTGTTCCCGCGCTTTCTTCCCGACGCCGACGTCTATAAAAGGTCTCCCGGCTCAACGGTAGCCACCACACCCCACCGGCAACAAACACAGCCCTCGTCGCTCCACCGCCGTCTCCTCCACCACCAGTAGCAATGGCGAACCGCCCCGGCGCTGGCCTTCCCTCCACCGCCGTCCCATCCACTTGCAGTCCCGGGAACGCAGGTCGACACCGACCCCTCAGCAGCGGCCCGGGAAGAGCGATGGCGTGCACACCGTCAGCAGCGGCGGGAGGCGGCGCAGCAGCAGGCCCGCCGGCCAGCGGGAGGCGGCGCGGCGGCGGATCCGGAGGCGTTCGCGCCCATGGCCCCGCTCGCCGGCGAGGCCGCGGCGGCAGCAGCGTGGCAGGAGCAGCAGGACGCCACCGTTGCGGTGTTTGACGCCTCGACGAGACAGGAGGCGCGACGGTGCCGGTACCGGGCGGAGATGGAGCAACGGTGGGCTGACGAGCGCCAGCGCGGTGAGCGGGAGGCGCTGTACCGAGAACGGCGGGAGTCGATAGAGCGCTGATACGTCTCCGACGTATCGATAATTTCTTATGTTCCATGCCATATTATTGATGATACCTACATGTTTTATGCACACTTTATGTCATATTCGTGCATTTTCTGGAACTAACCTATTAACAAGATGCCGAAGAGCCAGTTCCTGTTTTCTGCTGTTTTTGGTTTCAGAAATCCTAGTAACGAAATATTCACGGAATTGGACGAAATCAAGACCCAGGGTCCTATTTTGCCACGAAGCTTCCGGAAGACCGAAGAGGAGTCAAAGTGGGGCCACGAGGGGCCGCCACCATAGGGCGGCGCGGCCCAGGTCTTGGCCGCGCCGACCTGTGGTGTGGGGCCCTCGTGTGGCCCCCTACGTTGCCCTTCCGCCTACTTAAAGCCTCCGTCGCGAAACCCCGATGCGAAAAACCACGATACGGAAAACCTTGCGAGACGCCGCCGCCGCCAATCCCATCTCGGGGGATTCCGGAGATCTCCTCCGGCACCCTGCCGGAGAGGGGATCCATCTCCCGGAGGACTCTACACCGCCATGGTCGCCTCCGGAGTGATGAGTGAGTAGTTCACCCTCGGACTATGGGTCCATAGCGGTAGCTAGATGGTTGTCTTCTCCTCATTGTGCTTCATTGTTGGATCTTGTGAGCTGCCTAACATGATCAAGATCATCTATCCGTAATACTCTATGTTGTGTTTGTCGGGATCCGATGGATAGAGAATACCATGTTATGTTAATTATCAAGTTATTACATATGTGTTGTTTATGATCTTGCATGCTCTCCGTTATTAGTAGAGGCTCGGCCAAGTTTTTGCTCTTAACTCCAAGAGGGAGTATTTATGCTCGATAGTGGGTTCATGCCGCATTGACACACGGGACGAGTGACAGTAAAGTTCTAAGGTTGTGTTGTCTTGTTGCCACTAGGGATAAAACATTGGCGCTATGTCTAAGGATGTAGTTGTTGATTACATTACGCACCATACTTAATGCAATTGCACGTTGCTTTGCAACTTAATACCTGGAAGGGGTTCGGACGATAACCTGAAGGTGGACTTTTTAGGCATAGATGCGGTTGGATGGCGGTCTATGTACTTTGTCGTAATGCCCAATTAAATCTCACTATACTTATCATGACATGTATGTGCATTGTTATGCCCTCTCTATTTGTCAATTGCCCGACTGTAATTTATTCACCCAACATGCTTTTATCTTATGGGAGAGACACCTCTAGTGAACTGTGGACCCCGGTCCATTCTTTAATACTGAAATACAAATCTGTCTGCAATACTTGTTTTACTTGTTTTCTCTGCAAACAATCATCTTCCACACAATACGGTTAATCCTTTGTTACAGACAAGCCGGTGAGATTGACAACCTCACTGTTTCGTTGGGGCAAAGTACTTTGGTTGTGTTGTGCAGGTTCCACGTTGGCGCCGGAATCTCCGGTGTTGCGCCGCACTACATCCCGCCGCCATCAACCTTCAACGTGCTTCTTGGCTCCTCCTGGTTCGATAAACCTTGGTTTCTTTCGAGGGAAAACTTGCTGCTGTGCGCATCATACCTTCCTCTTGGGGTTCCCAACGAACGTGTGAAATACACGCCATCAAGCATATTTTCTGGCGCCGTTGCCGGGGAGATCAAGACACGCTGCAAGGGGAGTCTCCACTTTCCAACCTCTTCACTTTGTTTTTGTCTTGCTTTATTTTATTTACTACTTTGTTTGCTGTATTATATCAAAACACAAAAAAACTAGTTGCTAGCTTTACTTTATTTACTGTCTTGCACTCTATATCAAAACACAAAAAAATTAGTTACTTGCATTTACTTTACTTGATTCATCATGTTTCCTTTTAATTTTACCACAAAAGACATACCGGTAGGACGCGGGTCTATAATTGGGAGAAACAATATAGAAGAATTTTTCAGTCATGTTAGTACCGTTGAAGACTTTCAAGATAGACACTTGGTAGAACTTGCTCCTACTTATGAAATTGCTGCTGCTGCTTTAGTTCGCATGTTGGAAACTAAATTTTTTCATCTCAATCCTATAACCCAACACATGTTTCTTACACTCGGTGATATGGAAGAGGGGGAAAAGAAAGATTTTGTTTTAGAAACCCTTCTTAGAGAATTTGGTGGTCTAGCAAGAGAGGCTAGAAAGGTCTTTGCTAAATTTAATATGCTTGGTTCTCATACTAATTTTGTTGGTCTCCTTGAAAAAATGGACATGGATAGAATAAGGTACACTAATAATATTAATGATGGTGGGGAGATCAAAGCACCAATACCATGCAAACTCCTAGCTATGAATGATGCACTAGAACATAACTATGCTTGGCTTGTTCCTGAAAATTTGTTCGATGAGAGTAGCAAGCCCAAGACTAATGAGAAGGGAGACGCTGAAACTTATGTATCCAATATACTATGCATGGTTGAGAAAACTCCAAACCCCGCTGTAGATGCACCACCCTTTGATAACACTTGAGTTACACTTTACGCGCCTAGCTGAAAGGCGTTAAAGAAAAGCGCTTATGGGAGACAACCCATGTTTTTTACTACAGTATTTTTGTTTTATATTTGAGTCTTGGAAGTTGTTTACTACTGTAGCAACCTCTCCTTATCTTAGTTTTATGTTTTGTTGTGCCAAGTAAAGTCTTTGATAGTAAAGTAAATACTAGATTTGGATTACTGCGCAGAAACAGATTTCTTTGCTGTCACGAATCTGGGTCTAATTCTCTGTAGGTAACTCAGAAAATTAAGAGAATTTACGTGAGTGATCCTCAGATATGTACGCAACTTTCATTTAATTTGGGCATTTTCATTTGAGCAAGTCTGGTGGCCTAATAAAATCCATCTTTACGGACTTTTCTGTTTTGACAGATTCTGCCTTTTATTTCGCATTGCCTCTTTTGCTATGTTGGATGAATTTCTTTGATCCATTAATGTCCAAGTAGCTTTAAGCAATGTCCAGAAGTGTTAAGAATGATTGTGTCACCTCTGAACATGTTAATTTTTATTGTGCACTAACCCTCTAATGAGTTGTTTCGAGTTTGGTGTGGAGGAAGTTTTCAAGGATCAAGAGAGGAGTATGATACAATATGATCAAGGAGAGTGAAAGCTCTAAGCTTGGGGATGCCCCGGTGGTTCACCCCTGCATATTCTAAGAAGACTCAAGCGTCTAAGCTTGGGGATGCCCAAGGCATCCCCTTCTTCATCGACAACATTATCAGGTTCCTCCCCCGAAACTATATTTTTATTCCGTCACATCTTATGCACTTTGCTTGGAGCGTCGGTTTGTTTTTGTTTTTGTTTTGTTTGAATAAAATGGATCCTAGCATTCACTTTATGGGAGAGAGACACGCTCCGCTGTATCATATGGACAAGTATGTCCTTAGGCTCTACTCATAGTATTCATGGCGAAGTTTCTTCTTCGTTAAATTGTTATATGGTTGGAATTGGAAAGTACTACATGTAGTAACTCTAAAATGTCTTGGATAATTTGA
Organism: Lolium rigidum; assembly: GCF_022539505.1. Classification (NCBI taxonomy): domain Eukaryota; kingdom Viridiplantae; phylum Streptophyta; class Magnoliopsida; order Poales; family Poaceae; genus Lolium; species Lolium rigidum. Next base: position 149,031,916 of record NC_061513.1, read on the forward strand.
TACTTGGCAATTGTTGTGCTCATGTTTAAGCTCTTGCATCATATACTTTGCACCCATTAATGAAGAAACACTTAGAGCTTGCTAATTTGGTTTGCATATTTGGTTTCTCTAGAGTCTAGATAACATCTAGTATTGAGTTTTGAACAACAAGGAAGACGGTGTAGAGTCTTATAATGTTTACAATATGTCTTTTATGTGAGTTTTGCTGCACCGTTCATCCTTGTGTTTGTTTCAAATAACCTTGCTAGCCTAAACCTTGTATCGAGAGGGAATACTTCTCATGCATCCAAAATACTTGAGCCAACCACTATGCCATTTGTGTCCACCATACCTACCTACTACATGGTATTTATCCGCCATTCCAAAGTAAATTGCTTGAGTGCTACCTTTAAAATTCCATCATTCACCTTTGCAATATATATATCATGGGACAAATAGCTTAAAAACTATTGTGGTATTGAATATGTACTTATGCACTTTATCTCTTATTAAGTTGCTTGTTGTGCGATAACCATGTTTCTGGGGACGCCATCAACTATTCTTTGTTGAATATCATGTGAGTTGCTATGCATGTCCGTCTTGTCCGAAGTAAGAGAGATCTACCACCTTAATGGTTGGAGCATGCATATTGTTAGAGAAGAACATTGGGCCGCTAACTAAAGCCATGATTCATTGTGGAAGTTTCAGTTTTGGACATATATCCTCAATCTCATATGAGAATAATAATTGTTGCCACATGCTTATGCATTAAAGAGGAGTCCATTATCTGTTGTCCATGTTGTCCCGGTATGGATGTCTAAGTTGAGAATAATCAAAAGCGAGAAATCCAAAATGCGAGCTTTCTCCTTAGACCTTTGTACAGGCGGCATGGAGGTACTGAAGGAGATATGCCCTAGAGGCAATAATAAAGTGGTTATTATTTATATCTTTATGTTTATGATAAATGTTTATATATCATGCTATAATTGTATTAACCGAAACATTGGTACATGTGTGATATGTAGACAAACAAAGAGTCCCTAGTATGCCTCTTAACTAGCTTGTTGATTAATAGATGATTAGTTTCATAATCATGAACATTGGATGTTATTAATAACAAGGTTATATCATTGTATGAATGATGTAATGGACACACCCAATTAAGCGTAGCATAAGATCTCGTCATTAAGTTATTTGCTATAAGCTTTCGATACATAGTTACCTAGTCCTTATGACCATGAGATCATGTAAATCACTTATACCGGAAAGGTACTTTGATTACATCAAACGCCACTCGCGTAAATGGGTGGTTATAAAGGTGGGATTAAGTATCCGGAAAGTATGAGTTGAGGCATATGGATCAACAAGTGGGATTTGTCCATCCCGATGACGGATAGATATACTCCGGGCCCTCTCGGTGGAATGTCGTCTAATGTCTTGCAAGCATATGAATAAGTTCATAAGAGACCACATACCACGGTACGAGTAAAGAGTACTTGTCGGGAGACGAGGTTGAACAAGGTATAGAGTGATACCGAAGATCAAACCTCGGACAAGTAAAATATCGCGAGACAAAGGGAATTGGTATTGTATGTGAATGGTTCATTCGATCACTAAAGTCATCGTTGAATATGTGGGAGCCATTATGGATCTCCGGATCCCGCTATTGGTTATTGGTCGGAGTGAGTACTCAACCATGTCCGCATAGTTCACGAACCGTAGGGTGACACACTTAAAGTTGGATGTTGAAATGGTAGTACTTGAATATGGAATGGAGTTCGAATATTTGTTCGAAGTCCCGGATGAGATCACGGACATCACGAGGAGTTCCGGAATAGACCGGAGAATAAGATTCATATATAGGATGTCATTTTATGTGAATAAAATGTCGCGGAAGGTTCTATGGAAGGTTCTAGAAGGTTCTAGAAAAGTCCGGAAGAAACCACCAAGGAAGGTGGAGTCCACATGGGACTCCACCTCCATGGCCGGCCAACCCTAGTGGGGGAGGAGTCCCAAGTGGACTCCCCCTTAGGGGGCCGGCCAACCCCCCATATGGGAGGTGGAACTCCCACCTTGGTGGGAGTCCTAGCTAGGCTAGGTTTCCCCCTCTCTATGGAAGGTTTTTGGTTCGGGTCTTATTCGAAGACTTGGAGACCAACTCTTGGGGATCCACCTATATAATGAGGGGCATAGGGGAGGGGCCGGCCACACCAAAGCCACAACCTGGCCGCCCCCCTTGAGTGGCCGGCCACCCCCTCCCAAACCCTAGCCGCCCCCTTGAGTGGCCGGCCACCCCCTCCCAAACCCTAGCCGCCCCCCTCTCCTCCATAGCTCCTGCGTGCTTTAGCGAAGCTCCGCCGGAGTTCTCCACCACCACCGACACCACGCCGTCGTGCTCGTCGGATTCAAGAGGAGCTACTACTTCCGCTGCCCGCCGGAACGGGAGGTGGACGTCGTCTTCATCAACAACCGAACGTGTGACCGAGTACGGAGGTGCTGCCCGTTCGTGGCGCCGGAACCGATCGTGATCAAGATCTTCTACGCGCTTTTGCAAGCGGCAAGTGAACGTCTACCGCAGCAACAAGAGCCTCATCTTTTAGGCTTTGGAATCTCTTCAAGGGTGAGACTCGATACCCCTCGTTGCTACCGTCTTCTAGATTGCATCTTGGCTTGGATTGCGTGTTCGCGGTAGGAAAATTTTTGTTTTCTATGCAACGTTATCCTACGGTGGTATCGAGCCGTGTCTATGCATAGATGGTTGCACGAGTAGAACACAATGTTTTTGTGGGCGTTGATGCTCTTGTTATCTTTAGTTGAGTACTTTGCATCTTTATGGCATAGTGGGATGAAGCGGCTCGGACTAACTTTACATGACCGCGTTCATGAGACTTGTTCCTCGTTCGACATGCAACTTGTATTGCATAAGAGGCTTTGCGGGTGTCCTGTCTCTCCTACTATAGTAAAGATTCAATTTACTCTTCTATTGACAACATTAGTATCAACGTTGTGGTTCATGTTCGTAGGTAGATTAGATCTATATCGAAAACCCTAAACCACGTAAAATATGCAAACCAAATTAGAGAGCGTCTAACTTGTTTTTGCAGGGTTTGGTGATGTGATATGGCCATAATGTGATGATGAATATGTATGAGATGATCATTATTGTATTGTGGCAACCGGCAGGAGCCTTATGGTTGTCTTTAAATTTCATGTTGAGTAGTATTTCAAGGTAGTTGTAATAGTTGCTACATGGAGGACAATCATGAAGACGGCGCCATTGACCTTGACGCTACGCCGACGATGATGGAGATCATGCCCGAAGATGATGGAGATCATGTCCGTGCTTTGGAGATGAAGATCAAAGGCGCAAAGACAAAAGGGCCATATCATATCACATATGAACTGCATGTGATGTTAATCCTTTTATGCATCTTATTTTGCTTAGATCGCGACGCTAGCATTATAATATGATCCCTCACATTAATATCAAGATAATAAAGTGTTCTCCCCTCGTATGCACCGTTGCCAAAGTTCGTCGTTTCGAAGCATCTCGTGATGATCGGATGTGATAGATTCAACGTTCATATACAACGGGTGTAAGCCATGTTGCACACGCGGAATACTTGGGTTTGCTTGACGGGCCTAGCATGTACAGACATGGCCTCGGGACAACGGAAACCGAAAGGTTGAACACGAGTCATATGGATGATATGATCAACATGTTGATGTTCACCATTGAAGCTACATCATCTCACGTGATGATCGGTTTTGATGTAGTGCATTTGGATCGTGTACCACTTAACAACTATGAGGGATGTTGTATTAAGTGGGAGTTCATTAGTAATAAGATTAGAACATGAACTCATTATCATAAACATAGTCTGAGTAGTATTTTGAATTAATTTTGTAGTATTGGCATCCGTTTTCTACTATGCGCTAGTTTTGTTATTGAGATAGAAATACTGTTAAAATCTGATAAGAAACTTTACGGATTGGTACCGTATTGTTAATGAATCAAGAAATGATTAAGTCCTATTGCAAACTTTTAGTAAACCTCACATTTTTTATTCAAAGAGCTATGGTTTCAATTAGTACCTAAAGTTATCTTGTCTCCGTCAAACTTGAAGTTCAAATTTGTTTAAAAAGTAAGGAGCTGAAAATTTAGTTTTCAGAAATAATCAAGGTATGAGATATATGAGATATCTAAGACCTTATTGTAAGATGATAGAATATTATATGGTGAGACTACATAAACTCATAAGTTTTATGGGAATGTATGAAGGTTGAAGACACCAGGCGTCACAATCCTCCAACTATTGGGGCACTAACGATATTCTCATATCCATGAAGTTATCATCCTTAGTATGCACCGTTGCTAAGACTCGTCGTATCGAAGCATCACGTGATGATCGGGTGTGATAGATTCTACGTGTGCATACAACGGGTGCAAGCCAGATTTGCACATGCGAATACCAAGGTTAAAACTTTATGAGCCTAGCATGTACGGACATGGTCTCGGAAAGTCATCATGATACAATGGATAAAATTATGAGTGAAATTGTTCATCATATTACAAGGTTACTAATAGTGAAATCCGGAACACTTATCATATGATGATCAACTTCAAAGTAAGAACCTCAAGGTTATTGGTATTTGACCAACAAACCTAGAAGTTAATGATGTTGAAGTGTTTTCTGAATAATGAGGAAAGCTAAAAGAGAAACTGCAAAAGATATTTTGGCAAAAAGAAAATAAAAGACTAGAAAGTCTAGCTCAGGTGTATATAAATGATATACATGTTATGGTTGTATTCCTAGTTAAGTCACACTATGAAATTCTTGGGTATTAGTACTATATTGGTTGGTATGAAGTGTCATACAAAACAACGCAATACAAGAATACAATGGCCTGAGTGACTGACAAGGAATATGATAGGAATGCACGTCTGGAACAAAATAAAGTGTTATTATGTTCGTCGATGGCATTCTATCTAGCCCTTAGAATTTATAATAAAGAACTTAATAATTGTTATTTTGCTCTGGTCAAATGAAAACAATGAGTTGTTCAAATTATGACATTACTCCATGTACGATGGATAAGTTATTATAAATCTTAATGGTGAAACACACATACATAACACTGACGCTAAAATGCCATAAGGCAAATGATTTGAATTCCACTTATTTGTGGAACCGCCATTTAGGTCATGTTAGAAAGAAACGCATGAAGGAACTCCATGTAAATGGATTTTTGGAGTCATTTGATTTTTGAATCATTTGGCGCTTGCAAATCTTTTCTAAAGAGAATGATTAAAATACCGTTCATAGGCCAAGAGTTGAACGGGCAACTAACTTAGTGGAAAAATACATGATGATGTATATGGTTCACTCGGGCATAGTTGTGTGCGGGAGATTCTTATACTTCATGAAAACTTTCAACAATGAATTGAGTATATATGTGGATATATTCAATAAGGAAGAAGTTTGAAACATTTGAATGGATTCAAATAAATTTCAGCATGAAGTGGAAATCATCGTAATAGAAAAGTCAAATATCTATGATTGGATCATGGTGAAAATATTTGAATTACGAGTTTTAGCGAACATCTAAGAGAGTCATGAAATTGTTCTACAACTCACATTTCTTGGAGTATCACAATGATGATATAGTATCCGAGAGATGTATCCAAACCTTGTTGAATTAATGATGAGATAAAATATTATGACGCCATTATATTTTTGTGGATTATGCTTTAGTGACTACCGCTTTTACACTGAATAGAGCATCATCATGATCCGTTGAAATGACACCATACGAGTTATGGTATGGGTATAAACCCTAATAGTCTTTCTTTAAATTTTGGTCTAAGAGTTTACAACCAAAATCGGATGAATGTCTTTGTTGGTTATCCCAGAGATTTAATTGGGAATTCTTCCCACGAGACAAAGACAAAAGTGTTTGTCAATGTTTCTTATTTCCGAGAAATTGTTTCTAGTGAAGTATTTGAGTGGGAGGACAATATAATTTGATAAGGTTTATGAACCTGAGCATAATGATCGAGTAGCGCAAAGCATCGGAATTTGTTTCGGAAGCGGCCACGACGATCATGGCTCCTATGACTACAAAGTGTTTTAGCCATGGAGATCGAAGTACATATTGAACCTTGTAGGTATGGTTTACTTTGTGATCAAATAAATGATTTGTGAACAAAGGATTGATTTTGAACAATGATAAACCAACTACAAGCAAAGAAGTTATGATGGGCCCTGACTCCGTTAAAATGGCCATGCACCATGAAATCCATAATAGATGTATACTTTTTGAAAGTAAATGGATCTATAGACTTGGATGAAATATCTTTGAAGAAGCTCGACTTGTTGAAAAATTGTTTACGACAAAGTTCAAAGAGTTGACTACGATAAGATTAGATCTTCCGTAGCAATGCTTATAGTCTATGTGGATTATTCTAGTAATCACTACATATTTCTTTTATGAGATATGTTAGTAGGATGGCAAAATACATTACTTATCGAAGTGTGTACTAAAGGTATATACAAGATACAACCAAGAGTTTTGTTGGTCCGTGAAATACTAGATAGATATACAAACTTCAATTGGATGAAGTGAGTATCACGGAGTTGGAATCTTCACCAGATGAAATAGTCAAAGAGTTTTTGATTTCATTAGAGACGATGAAGAGGCTTGCATTTGCAAGAAATTAAGTGGGAGCGCTGAGACATATTTATAATACTTTATGTAGATGACATATAGTTGGTTATAAATGATGAAATTATATACTTGATTAAAAAGGTTTCATTGAGAATTAACTTCAATGAAAGGATATGGACTGAAACAAATTTAGTGTCAAGATCTATGAAGATAGATTGAAACACATAAATAAGTTTAAGTCAAAGTACATATGATGGATATTGAACTAGTTCAATATAGAAATATTAAGAAAATGTTCTTGTCATGTGAA
>NC_061513.1:149038973-149319431 GCF_022539505.1 Lolium rigidum
TTAATAACATCCAATATTCATGATTATGAAACTAATCATCCATTAATCAACAAGCTAGTTTAAGAGGCATACTAGGGACTCTTTGTTTGTCTACATATCACACATGTACTAATGTTTCGGTTAATACAATTATAGCATGATATATAAACATTTATCATAAACATAAAGATATAAATAATAACAACTTTATTATTGCCTCTAGGGCATATCTCCTTCACTTCTCAACTCCAAGACCCTTGACCTTCACTCTAAGAGCACCAAGTCTTGCATAGGCATCGGCCACGGACTCTCCTTCTCTAATCATGAACATAGTGGCCTCTTGCTTTGCGGACTCGTAAAGAGCTGATTGGATCAAATCGGTTCCCTCTTGGAGTACTACGATTCGATCCCACAACTCTTTAGCGGAGTCAATGTCATTGACTTGATCAAGGAGCTTGCGGTTGATGCCACTCCTAATCTTGTCACGTGCGGAGGCATTGAGTTGACGGTTGTAGAACTCGGTGGAGGTCAACCGAGCGGGATCTTGTGGCTTTCGGTATCCATCAACAATGATATCCCATAGCTCCACACTGCAGCTGCGAATATGAGACTCCATAGAGGATTTCCAAAAAGGAAAGTGAGTTCCATCAAAATGGGGAACGTTCCCACTATGGTTTATATGAGGCATGAGTGAAGTGTTTTTGGGATAGTCATGATTGACTTGGTGGAAACCTTCCGGAGGAACCGAAGCCCCACTAGAGGTCCCACTAGAGATCAAGTTCTTAAGCATGGCAGTCATCTGTGCCATTTGGCTTTGTACTTCATCCTCCTTTTTCTTTTTCTCGGCATCATATTGTTATCACCAGAATTTGACCGGATCAGAGGTGGGCCGCGATTAAGATGGGCTTGAAGGATATACATGGAAGGAATACATGAATCGGCCTTGTATAGAAAGTTTGGGCTAGTTTGCCCGTGTATCTGTAAATATAGTAGGATACATGTCGGTTAGATAGAATTTGGCTCGTGCACGGTTGGGATTATTCCCACGTTATAAAGTCTACGGACTATAAATATGTATCTAGGGTTATTGAGAAAAACAACAATCACGTTCATCACAAACCAATCTAGGCGCATCGCCAACCCCTTGTTTCGAGGGTTTCTTCCGGGTAAGCATCATGCTGCCTAGATCGCATCTTGCGATCTAGGCGATATACGTTTATTCGTTGTTCATGCGTTGCTCGTCTTGAAGCCTTGTTGATGGCGAGCAACGTAGTTATCATACATGTGTTAGGGTTAGCATTGTTTCATCATGTCACATGCTTTTGTCCATGCAACCCTTAGACGTCTAGCCGCCCTTACACCTATCTTAGGTGTAAGGGCGGCACCTCACTTGATCATTGTTTAGTAGATCCGATCTGTTATGATTGCTCCTTGTTCTTCAAGGATTAGTTTAATATCTGCATAGTTAGGCCTTGCAAACGGGTTGAAGGATCGAGTAGCACGTAGGGTGTAGTTTGCTAGCCCTAGATAAGATGTTCCGGGGATCAACTTCATGTTGGTTTTTAGGCCTTGTCTAGGGTCGGTTTATTATCACCGTGCGTGGCTGCCGGGCTCAATCACGCGTAGGATGTTCCGATTATGTGGTGAAAACCCTAAATCGTCGTAGGTCGTTTTAGCTTTATATTGATCAAGCAGGACCACCATGTGATCGTAGACCTCATACGAACCATGGGTGGATCGGCTCCTTGAGCCGATTCACGGGACAACTCGAGAGCCGACCGAGGCTCGTAGTTAATGTTTACGTGTATGCCATGCAGGAAACTAAGCGAAGCAAATCCATCACCTTCCCGACCGGGTATAGGTCGGGTGGCACGCCCTTGCACCAGCATCGGACGTGCGTGCCGAGGCTTTGCGGGCCGTCGCTCGAGGGACCGGGGCCAGCCGCGGTCCTGGGAGCCTCCCGGCTCTCTTGTGTTGCCCGTCGTTGCTCGCCGGTGGGTTTCGACCGCAACACATTCGGCACGCCCGGTGGGACAGTCTTCGACATCAACCGCATCGCCATCTACATCTGAGATGGCGGAAGGTACTCCGATCACGTACGAAGATCCGGCGAGGAGCTCAAGAAGAAGTATGACGAGGTCAAAGCTATCCTCGAAGCCGACCTCATCGGCTCTTTCCAGAGAACCCGCTCACACGGCATTAGGTGGAAAGGGTTCTCACCTAAAGGCGCGCTCGATGGAGTGGACCTGTCCGCCCCTTCAGAAGAACGCACCAGGTCTTTGCGTCAGGAGATTAATTTCATGGTGGCTCATTCGCTGCACCGCCATTCCGAGAGCCTGGTGAACACTTTGGAGCGTGTCGCCCTTCGGGTGATCCAGGAAATCATGAGGCATCAGCACTCTCCGTCAGGACCTGCTCTAGGGACTCACCAAGGTGAGATACCACTCCAGTCCCGACCACCGCTGCCGTTCGCGTTGGCAGCACCAGAAGTGCCGAGTTCACCGGCATACGTCGTCTACAAGATCGGTGGTGACCCTAGTGATTACCAGTTCTTGTATGAGGCGCCTAAGGAGATCCCTCACGGGTACACGTGCACATACGTGCCAGACTGCAGTAACTGGGCACTCACGAACCAGACTGCAACAGCAGGGACTTCTGGAACAGCAGGAGGACCTTCTGGATCAGATCTTGAGAAGCAGACATGGCTAACTAAGTATTCCACTCCGACGAACCTCCAGAGCTCAACTCCTGCAGTTGGCTCAGAGCTTGAGAAGCAAGCGTGGCTGGCTAAGTATGCCACTCCAGCGAATCTTCAGAGTTCGACTCCTGCAGCCCAGCACCGCGGATCAGATCGAGTACAATCTTGAGAGACCGAGTTCGGCATGGTGCCGAAAAGGAGGGCAATCGGCTATTCCAAGCCGTACCCCAACGAGTACGATTTGATCCCACTACCACCCAAATATCGGCTCCCTGAATTCTCCAAGTTTAGTGGGTCAGATGGCTCCAGTTCAATCGAACATGTGAGCCGATATTTGGCGCAGCTGGGCACGATCTCAACATCAGATGAACTACGCGTGAGGTTCTTCGCACGAGTCCCTCACGGGATCGGCTTTCGGGTGGTACACATCGCTGCCACCAGACTCAATCCGGACTTGGAAGCAGTTGGAAGAACAGTTCCACATGCAGTATCACTCAGAGGCTTCCGAGGCTGGCATTGCCGATCTAGCACAAGTACGACAGAAGCGCGGAGAAACCGTGTCAGAATACATCCAGCGCTTCAGGACCGTTAGGAACCGATGCTATTCGGCTCGTGTGACCGAAAAAGAAGCGATCGAGTTGGCGGTGGTGGGTCTCGCTTCACCGATCAAGGATGTGGCCTCACAAGCGAGACTACCCTTCATCGGCGCATATGGTGCAGAAGCTGTCATTATATGAACGAGCGCCACCCGAGAGGTGTACCAGGGATAAATTCAAGCGTGCGGTGGTCCTGGTTGAGGCGGATGAAGATGAAGGCTCGCGGGAGATCAAGAGGTAGCGAGTGGCTGAATGGACTCGGGGGGCAAGCCCCGTGTCTTGCAAATGGGTTAAGCCACAAGGTCCTCCAAGAGGGTTTGACTTCGACGTGACCAAAGCTGAGCAAATTTTCGACCTCTTACTTAAGGAGAAGCAGCTAAAGGTACCCGAAGGCCACAAGATCCCCACGGCGCAGGAGCTGAACGGAAAGCCATACTGCAAGTGGCATAACACGTTCACCCATGCCACCAACGACTGCAGGGTGTGGCGTCAGCGGATCCAAATGGCGATAGAACAAGGGCGTCTAATTTTCAGCCAGTACGCCATGAAAGTCGACACACACCCCTTCCCCGCCGTTAACATGGTGGAGTGCACTTACCCTGGGAGGTGCCAGCCAGGTTTCTCGTTCAACATCAACATGGTAGGACCTGGGCACCACCCTGGTAAGGACAGAGACGAGGGCAGCTGCGCTCATAACAAGGACAAAGAGGAAGCCGTTCCGCGCGATCGGCTCCGGCACGATGGCAAGCGCTACATCACAGAGGGAGAAGTGAAGAATGTGAGATATCAGCGACCTCTCTCTGATCACCTCCTCAACAAATACGTGAGTCAATACGACCAACGCCGACGATACGACGACGATGACGAAAGAGATCGTCCGGCTAGCGGGGACGCCGGGAGACATCGTCGGCATGATCGCGACGAGGAGAGATATGAGCGCCACGCCAAGGAAAAGTCAAGAGAGCAAGACGACGTGGATAGGCACTGGGACTGTCCCTTCTTCAGACACTGCTGGGATTCAGGAATGAGCCGATTGCCTACAATCGGCAACTGCCTAGAATGTAGATAGAAGAAGAAGGGTCCAGGAGACGTGTCAGTGTTCAAACGTCTAGGGCCTCTCCCATCTCGGAACAAGCCAGCTGAGTCCTCTCGGGTGGAAGATCTCGAGGAGTTGGAAGACGACGATGAAGAAGAAGAAGATAAGTACCACCAGCCAAGGTGGTGCCCTGGTGGACTCAGCCGTTCCCAAAAGCGTAGGGTTCAGCGACTACGTGGTTTGGAGGAAGCTGAAAGGTTATACCTGCACACGTTAAGGAAGGCACGGCCTGATCTGGCCGCGAAAATTCAGCGAACTCTGGACGAAGAAGGTCGGCCACAAAAGAAAGAGTGGCGCCCCGAGACAAAGGAAAGCCGATGATGAGACATCGGCTGGCACAAACATGGTGTTCATCCTTCCGGTGGAGTTTAGTGCTCCGAGATTAGACGAAGCACCTGTGGCACAACTTGGCTGCGGCCCACGGCCGGTTATCTTTGAGAAGCCGCGAGAAAGAAGCTACATACACACTGAAGGCCCTGTACTTGCGAGGTTATATCAATGGGCAGCCTGTCAACAAGATGCTTTGGTGGACACCGGAGCGGCGATCAACATTATGCCATACTCCATGCTACGTCGGTTGGGACGCTCTAGCTCGGATCTGATCAAGACCAACGTTACACTAAGCGATTTCAATGGCCAAGCATACGAAGCACAAGGTGTTACGAACGTGGATCCGACCGTAGGAAGAAAAACCATCCCTACGACGTTCTTTATTGTCGATAGCAAGAGCACCTATGCTTTGTCCTGCTAGGGAGAGATTGGATCTACGCCAAGCTGTTGCATTCCATCCACGATGCACCAATGTTTAATACGATGGGATGGAGATGAAGTAGAGGTCGTCCACGCGAGATGACTCAGCCGAGATTTCAACGGCTGGCATGAACGTTTGGGAGACGACAGGCCAAGAGCCACTCTCAGGCATCACTTTGGACGACTGCGAGCGCATCGACGTGACAAAAGACGGGGTGAGGCTGGTCTTATCCACCGGCCTGACCGTATAATAAGAGCAAAATCTATGGACGTACGTGGCAAGGCCGATCCTTGTGATCGGCCCCAAAAAATAAAAAGGGATAATCTTGTCTCAAGCATGTCACGTGGTTATAGTAAAGCAAGACCAAGATGTAAATCTTCATTGAGCAATTCAATCAACATGGAGGCCGATTCCAGCAATCGGCCAAAATTATCCTCGCCATACGTCCTGCCTGTGTTCAACGTCGATCTAACGGGCGACGGAAAGCTGGGATACGGGTTTACGTCGGCTGATGAGCTGGAAGAAGTCAACATTGGTCCTGACGGAGCCGATGTTCAAGTACAGTGCCTTGGCTAACTACAGAGCCGATATCTGCAGTTACCTGGCAGATTCGGCTCGGGGGCACCTAACCAGATGAACATGTGCGATAAACATGCGCGATACATGGGCAGTGAAATATTGGGGGCCGATAGAAAAATTGGCCAGTAAAAAAAAATTCATGATGTACAGCCGATGCACAGACATCGACTTTAGAACTAAGAAACAAAGCCGATGCACAGCCATCGACTCTAGTACAAATTATACAGGGAGACTCTACTAAAGGAACATTTCGAGGGCATGGAGGGCATCGGCACGAACACGGTCTACCTCCGCGATTTCCAGAGGGCCCGAAGGGCGTCACAAGCCACCGACCAGTGAAAAAGCAACAAGAAAACGTCAGGAGACAGCAAGGGAGTAAGGTAGAGCTAAATGGAAGGATCGCACCTCTCCTAAGACCAGAGGAACAACCGATGAAGAGGTGATCGGCTCTGGTGTTTCTGCTGTCGGTTTGGCCAAGTTGGCCCGACTTCCCCACTGGAGGTATCATCAGTCTACAAAGGGAAAGGTTAGCCGATGCGAATGACAAGGGGTCGACATGCAAAATGAGCCGAGGAGAGGATGGAGTTACGTTTGATATCTCCTGGTTTGATGGAGAGGCTTGCGCTTCCTTGCGAGCTCTCTGGATGCATCGGCTCTTTGTGCGTAGGCTGCCCTGCCCCGCTTTGATGGAAGTTTGGGAAACGGCAGGTTCAGGGGCTGACCTTTTCTGGGAAGCCGACGGTGGCAAGTCTGGCTGGCTTTGCGTGGTGATTTTCTCAGAATTGCCCGAGCTCGAGTCCCTTCGACTGGGCTGTGTGTCCTCACTAGAGTTTTCTTTAGTAAAGGTTTGTAGAAGAAATACAAGTATGCTGCAGAAGCCTAGAAGGATGAATGGAATCAGCCAAAGCGCGGGCGAAACTTACGTGCGAGCCTTCTTCCCCTGGAGTATGGCTTTGGTGTTTCAGAGCCTTCCTGGCAGCTACTTGCCTCACCGCTGTTCTCGCCTTGACTGAGGCTCGGGGGGCAGCTGACCTAGTAGACACTCTGCTTTTTGAAGCCGATTGGGGTGTCATCGGCTGGCCCTGCATCACAACCTTCTTCAAAGGTGGTGAGTTGTTGCAGAAGAGGACCACCGGAGCTGCCGGGAGGAATGCGAAAGGGGAGCCGTCATCATCTACGGGGTCGGGACCGTCCTGTTGCTGCGAAAAGATAGAGCAAGGTTATAAAGGGAATTCTATTTGCCTCGCATGAAATCAGATGGGCAGGACTCTCGGTAGAACGAGGGCCAAGACAGGGAGAATTCGGAAGAGAAGGATGGGCAGTAGAATGTCTGATACCTAGAAACTAATGATGGAACGAAGCATTAATTCAGATGTTTATTGTTGATTCTGGCGCTATGTTCGGACAGCGAGGAGCGGTTAAGGATTACCTTCAGGCCGGAGACCATAGCGTTGACATTGGATGATTCCGCCATTGGGTCCGTTGCAGGTGCGAACCTGCGCGATTGAGATCTGAGGTTCGTATGGCCGTGGGTTGGATCTGTTCGAGCGGCGATTTGGGGATCTGAGTGTTGCTCTTTCGGATAAGTCGCAGGTTACCATTTGAATAGACAATAGAGCTGGCCTTGCTCGCGTTTTATGGCAAGGGCCGATGCGCTGCCATCGGCTCTTGCTGTGTTGACTTACTTTAACAATCGGCAAAACTGGAAAAAGGACAGAATCGGCTTAGAGATGTTTTCTTCATTAATAAAAGTGCTTTTACAGAGAGGAGCCGATTGCTCAAAGAAGAAAGAACAAAAGAAAGGTCTATTGACCAATCTGCCACTACTACTACTAGTCCTATGCTGGTAGTCCCTGATCTACGGGCCGTTGCTGCCCTCGTCGTCGTCGTCGCTGCCGCCGGCGCAGCTGCTGGTGGGCTCCTCGTCGCTGCTCCCGTAGCCCTCTACGGGAGCCTCGTCCTCCTCGTCGTCGTCGGAGTCGTCGTCGTCCCACCAGGCGCGGAGGCGCTTCGCCGGCGGGTAACCCTCGAGGGAGTTGTCGTCATCGTCTTCCTCCTCCTCTGTAATATCCTAGGTTTAGAGGCCATAAAATGAGAGAACACCAAAGTGTGCATTGCATTCATGCATAGAAAATCCGGGGAATTTTCGCGCTTTCAAACAAAACTTACCACGATGATCGAAGTTTCACTTGACTTGCTTGGGACCGAAGTAGATCATCAAGTCAAGTGCTATAAACTTCACTGTGATCTTTGTTAAAACCTTGTTTATCCAAACCTTAGAGTAACCCTAGCTAGCCAATAAAACATAATCAAAGCTTATGTTCATATCTTAATTATTGGTTGTGTATCAATTGAGTAATCACAACTAAAACCCTAGATCACCTTTGCATTTCAATCCAAGTATCACTTTGGATTATAAGTAAAACCCTGCCATGCCTCATGCCTATTTTATACTTCAATTAATGAAGCATCATCAAATTCTTAAACCCTAAGAACCATTATTCACATAAAATCATGAACCAATCACATTTCCTTTACCATTTGCTAAACCCTAGTCATAATTAAAATATGTAAACAATTCATATTACTAAGTATTAGTAAAACCTAATCATGAGTTTATCATGCAGAGGTTGTAAATTTTCAAACCATTGGAATATATTTGGTTTCTAAATAAAAGTAATTGAGACAAACACTTAACCAATATAAACTTGAAATATTGAATACCTTTCACAACAACACAAATTAAATCCTAAACTAAATATTTGTTTAAACAACAAGACTATGCAGATAGGCATTATCATCAAGTTATATTGACAATCAAATATTTTAGAAACTGCAAAATAGAACAAATTCAAATTTGAATTCAACTAGCAAATTCAAATCATAAAAATAAAACAGAAAATAAATAGAAAAGAGAAGAGAGAGAGGACTTAGCTTACTTGGACCGCAGCAGCCCACACAGCAGCCCAAGTCGAAGCCCAGCCCACGAAGCAAATCGACCCACGACCACCGTACCGTTTCGGGTGCATCAAAATTCGTGCGAAGAGATACACTCTTTTCTTCTTCTTCTCCGCAGACGACACGGCGACGGCGAGCCACTGCCACCTCCTCTCCGCGGATAGGGATGATCCCGGACGCCAGAGATCATCTCAGAGCCTCGCCAAATCTTCTCGCGTCCGTCTCATCCACTTCTCGCCAAGATTCGCGCCCAGAGACCTCCATTGTCGGCGAGGCATCCCGGCCATTGCCGCCGGTGAAATGCCGATACGGACCTCGCCCTAGGCTATAAATAGGAGCTAAAGAACCGCCGTGATCTCCTTGTTCCTCGCCGCCCTTCGGTTATCTCTCTAGCCCTCTCTATCTCTCACTAGAACCACTCGCATGTCCGGCCAGTTCTCCGGCTAACCGTCGACTGGAGCCACCCCGGAGGCTATCGCATGGACGTGGAGAAGCGCATCGTCGAGGAGAGCATCTGGGCGAAGCCGAGCATCCAAGGGAGGTCTGAGTGCGGCCAATTTCAAGATCTTCTTCTGCTGCACATCGCCGGAATCGGCGAAGTTGAAGTCGATTCCGTCTCCAATCGACATCGGCGACCATCTAGGAAGCACCAGGGTGAGCATGCACATCTCCTAAGCCCTTTAGATCATCCTCGCATGCCCTGTAACTCGCGTTCGATTCTTCACCGGAGTGCGCCGCCGCAGCACATGGTTGCCGGCGATGCTCCGACGAGTTTCTCGCCAAACCAACACCACCATCGTGTCCGGTAGCTCGAGGGGAGTCGGAATATCCTAGTCGCGCGTCCGGGAAGTCATAAATCGGCGGCGTCGTCCTCGGCGAGCCGCCGGCGGTTAAGCGCCGGTGAGGTCAAACCCGTGGTCAAGGTTGACCGGACCTTGCCGCGTGGCTGCTGAGGTGGACACACAGGTCCCACCAGTCAGTCTCTGCGGGTTAGGACCGAACGGGTATGTTTAGTGTTTTCGTTTTATTTCAAATTCCAGTAAAATACTAAAACTTTGAAAAATTATATCAAATCCATTTCAACTCAGAAAATTATGAATAATATATCAAAATTCTCACAAAAACAAACTCTACCCAAATAAAATATAAAACAAAAATGTGTGTCAAAATAAAAATTCACTTATTTTTATCTTTATTAATTATGTCTTTCTAATTGTTTAAAATGCAAATTGAATTCAATAAATAATTAAGTTCCAAACTTAAATTTTAACTATTCAGTTACTAAGTAAAATGTTAAGATTAATTTTATTTACCATATTTGCATTAACTTAATTATTAGTGGTAATTCATAAACCCTAATTTGCAAATTACTATTTTCTATTTTCTTTAAATAGTAATAACTCAAGAAAATATTATAAGTCAATATTATTTTGGTAAATCAAAACTTATTTACTTAAACATCTTTAGTTAACAAGTTAATTATTTTAAACCCTAATAACAATTATTAAACCCTGATTCATAATTAAACCAAAATAGGAGTACTCTAATTATTAAATCTTGTGAAGAGTAATAAAATATCAAACCATCACTAATTTTGATTCGAAGTAATTAGTAACCACAACTCTATTACCAATCATCATTTTAGGAGTTATACCATAGCTTAGAATCCCTAGTTTCAATTTGAGTAAGACCTTGATCCCATTATTTCATGTGATCATTCCACCTTAGAACCAACTCTAAAACCCTAGATATGTGTCACATATGATCATGGGAGATTTACTTGACATATAGAACCCTAATTAACAACAATTGAATACATGCTTAGGATCCACTAGCATAAACCAAGTCACATGAGATTATCAATTCATGTTCTTATTCTTAATTAAAACCTATATGATTCACTAGTATCATTCAGGAGCAAACCCTAACGTGTTAATTAGAGTAGTTTAATTGATGACCACTCCTATATACCATACCATTAAGATCAACCTCAATCATTAAACCCTAGTAGAACCATAATGATAAACCCTAGTATCAACTTTGTGTAGCAAATCACATCACATGTTCCTATCCAACTAAACCTTACTTAGGAAATGATAAACCACTTAGCTTAGAAACTATTAGAGATTATTTGGGAAAGAAAATATGAAGTCATAGTAAACCCTAACTCATAGCAACACCTTGATAACCATCCTTTGATATGATGCTTAGGAGAAACCATAGTAATAAACCTACTAATACTTGCTACATGTAGATCACTTCTACTTAAGCACCAACCAGTCCTATTAGTAAACCCTAATAGCACTTAGCTCCTATGTATAGTAGTTCATATTCTTATTTAACCTGTTCTTCAAAAGTTATTCTTTTGAAGTACAAATGTCAATCAAACCATAGAAGCCATAGTTCTTATTTGGAATACTTCTTATTTCTTAAACAACATGTTCTTGAAAAGTTATTCTTTTGAAGTATAGTATAAGTACTCATCAACCATGTTCTGCAGAACTTAAAATTGACAACTGTTCTTTACATACTATTCCATTACTATTCTTTATGTGTATGATTGTTATGATGTCTTATATCACTTGATTATGATGCTAATATAACCAAACCCTAATAAGAACCTTGTTTGAGAACCATTCTAAAAGTGCAACCAACCCTAAAGAAATCTTTACAACTCATACATCCTAAATCATCGAGGTTAGGTTACGCTCGGGACGATTGCATCTCATATTATGCATTATAGCATCTTTGCCAGTTCTTTAAACATTGTCCTTACCGGACGATGATGGTATTTCAGCATTTGGAGTTATCACGTATCGAAGCTTTTGCCCGCATAATCTTGCAGTCAAGAAAGGCAAGTTCATCGCTTGCTCATGTCATTTGATTATTTGTATCAAACTATATGCAAAGTACTATACTTATCACTCATGCATTGAAAAGCAAAGTATTATTTTACAATTATGAATATGACTATGTGGTGGGCAATGGAACCATGGTATGTGTTGATATGGTGGAGGTTCCATTGCATGGGTACTACTCATCTAGGACTAAGTACCAATGCCGTTCGGTGATTCTAGCGCCGTACATATCGCGTTATCCATAAGATCTATAATGGCTGCGGGAAGTCAGCTGTATCTTTTCCCTTCGCACGCCAACGGATCCGTAGAGCCGGTGGGGTGCTTGGAGGCACTGCCGCAATAGGTTGGGATATCCTTTTAAATCCCCATCCATTAGTGATGATAAGCTCTACGATCTATGATGGATTGTCCGGAGTACACCGTGAGTAAAGCCGTATTATCGGGAGAAGTCTACTGGGGGTGTACGGTCGGACAAAAGGGTGGGTTTGCAGGGTCGCGGAGAAGGCAGTGATTGGCTTGGATCTTATATTGGGCCTCACACCCAAGGAAGTGTGGACGGGGACATACTCTCGGCCGGCAACAAAGTTAAGATCTCTTGTGGGGTAAAGTAACGCACCTCTGCAGAGGGTATCAAGAATTGTGACTCGTCACTCCCTGTTCCGGGAAGGGAACTGCGAACGCGGCAGGAAAGGAACTCCACGAAGTTCTAGTCAACTCGTGAAGACTGACGGGCATAGTTTTCAGAATAAAATAAACCTTTTGAAGAAATGTTTACAAAAACTTGCATTGGCCTATGACTTTCTGGTCTGTGGCTGTAGCTAGTGCATGATACACCTATTTCCTAATATGAACTTGCTGAGTACGCTCGTACTCATTCTATCCCATTTGAACCCCCTTCTTAGATCAAGGCACCAAAGGAGAAACTACCGTGGAACTCGAAGACAAAGGAGTCAACTGCAACAAGATGAAGAATCCAATCAAAGAAGTCAATGGAGTCAACTTCTGCATCAGCTATAATGGAAACCTAGACTAGTAATAGAAGGGAACATTTCCCTAATCATAGCACCTAAGTAGCTAGATTTCTATAGCAAGCCAAGTAGCTCTTGAACTTGAGTTAGCAATAAGATAGACTACGAGTCGTTCTTCTGGAGCTTTATTGAAGTTTTACCTCACTGTAAAGTAGGAGGTTGTGTTGATCTTATGTAAACGAGCTCGTGTGTACTTCTATAGACATACCTTGGACTCGCATATGTTTCTGTTGTACCACTCTGATAGATGTAATATGAGTGGAACGGTGTTTCACTTGTGTTATGTCGACGACTTGTGTACTACACCATGCAGTGGTACGCTGGGTCACCACAGCTAGTATCAGAGCAAATGCTTTGACCCTAGGATTAAAACCCTTTAAAGGAGAACTATAGGTTTGGTAGTGTCTATAGGAAGTATCTTAGTTAAGCCAACTATGCTAAACCAACTATTCTTTTGACTGGAGATGGGTATTCACTTGAGAATAATCCTGACACACTTGAGTCAATCTTTCTTATCTATCTTTCTTTAGTAAAGTGAATTAGTTATCTTGCTTCATTCCAAAATAAATAGAACACCATTGAAGCTTAAGATAATGGGTGGTAGTAGACCACCGTTGGTATACAATACATGGTAGTCCAAAGAGAGGATACAACCATAAGGAAGATATCCTATTGGAAGAAGTATACCAATACAAGTATGGTTAAGTAAGAGTCATTTAAAATGTCAAATGACTGATGTTAAGTAAGGGAGATAAGTTATATAATGTAGTATATGTCTATGATAAGTCAATCATAGAAGGTAAGGAAGAGTGATAGGAGTATTTAAGTCTACTTTTCATGGTAGAGTTGGTAATCATATATGATTCACTTGAGAATCATGATGTGAGGGAGTAGAACATCACAAGTGAATTACAAGAGTGTGATAAGGAGTAGGATTTAGGGAATAGTTCGAAAGCTTAGGCCTTAAAATCCTAATCACTGTACCAAGTATGTTAGAACCATAGTCCTTAATTTGAGGAAGGCTTATTTAGAGCATATCACATAGAGAAATCCTAGAGTTATAGGTGGTATATTCTAAACAATCATGTATTTAGAATAGACATGTTAGAATAAATTGTATTATACGAAGTAGTCCTCAATAGCACATATATATGGTATACTATTCTGTTAGTACTTCTAAAGAAAACTAGGTTAACTTCAACTATCCCAGGCCATTTTGTTTCAAGTTTGTCTCATTGCAAATGTGCAATTAAGATAAATGTTGAGACAAATAGTAGAAATTCACGTATTCGTGCTAAGTATCACGACCTAAACCTATCTTATGTGGTGTTATATACTACACATCTGAACCTGATGTTTAGGGATGTCTTACCCAACTATTCTATTCAGGCATATCAGGATGTGTATTATGAACACAAAGCTGAATCTTCTTGGATTTTATTGGATTTTCATTGTTTGACTAGATCTATACATGAAGTTTGACTTTGATATGCAAATGCATGTTGCAATATCAAGCTCTTACTTGATGTTATAGGTCTAGAGGGTAAAGGTATTCGTGTGAGGAAGTGACGAATTCTGGAGATTTTGAAGAAAAGATGAAGGTTCACTGGAAGAAAGAAGTCAAATTGTGGGAAGCAACCACAATACTCTAAAGGAAAGACCAATCAAAACTCACTTTTATCCTTAACCAAGGAGTACTTCAACATGAAGTACCATGAAAGTGAGAAAAATAGTGAATATGGAGCAGTAGAAGTAGAGCCATATTCATTATGGAAGAAGGGAATGCAAGTGAAGTCACTTACAATACTATTTTCATAGTGTCAACAAGTGGTTATCTTGTAAAACAGACCTTAGAAGAAGGAAAATAGACAAGTGAAGTCGCAATTGGTATCATCGGACCGCGACTGATATAGGATAACCATGAAGAGAAAGAATGTAAAGTGAGGTATATCTTAACTAAAGCTATGTAAGTAGCCACAGCTGGTAGGGAGATATTGACAACCACAACATAGCCACAGTTGGTATCCAATAAGCTACATCTGGTACTAGGTAGTCTGCAACTGGTACCAGATAGCCACAGCCTGAACATTTCTTTACCTAAAATAAAGAGGGATTCCGCAGCTAGTATTTCACAGCTGGTATCTAGTAGCTGGTAAAAAAAAAATTGGAGGATTCATAATGGATACCCACAACTGAGTGGATACACAACAAAGAATTCTTCGTGAGACTCTAGAAAAGTACAAACTACAAGTTAGACCAAGATGAAACTTCTAACCTTGGAGTTTAATGATTAGAAGAAAGGAAGTTTGAAGATCATTAGTAAACTCCAAGGGGGAGAGGAAGGTTGAAGGAGAAGTATTAAAATATGATTTGGAGTATGATAGACGGAGAAAAAGGTCTAAACTGAGAGGAAGTCCGATCTTATTTTTATAAGGTTGTTGGGAAGTACCCATATAACAGTACTCTCAGGAGATTGTCAGACCAGAAGCCGAGGTTTATATCTCGAAGAAGTAAGGGTTGGACCTTAACTTAAGTGGGTAATTGTAATTACTCAAAACCAAGAGAACTTAAGTAAGTATTAGAAAATGAAGTTGGATGAAGAAGATATCGGAGGACAATCAAAGCCTAAGAAAACAAAAGATCGAAGGGTTTGACTATACCAAAACTAATGATTATTAGACAGATTCCTTTCATGGAACCTAAAGAACCCAAAAGGAAGATAACAAGCTTAAAACTAGAAGCCATGATTGGATGGACTAAATGAGTCTAATCCATTCGTAGGACTAAACAACCAGGACCATGCCTATCGTAATACCTTACCAAGTACCATTACTTTCGTTATGGTAGTAAGGGAAAACAATACCCTACCTTCAATAAATCTTTTAAAATTAAGGTTTGAGTATCGCAGCTGGTAAATCGTAGTGCCATATTACACAGCAGCTGGATTACCGCAGCTGGTAGAACCAAGCTTTGAGTACCCAAATAGGAGGATGTCACCACCACCATTAGGAAAGTCCATTAACACAATAAGATGTCCTAATCCAAGAATCTTTGGAGAGTAAGCCTATAAGCTTAGAGTGGGTTGGAAGAAATCATAGAATTGAAGAAACTATCAGTGCCAGACATCAGAAGACTTCATAAAGGATCTGGACAAGGGATATATTCAATTATATCTAATGAGATCACTAGGGAGTTTGAAAGGATGGTGATCTGTTCAAGACATTTCCACGTTCCGAAACATGAGAGCGTTCGAACTTCGGGACGAAGTTCAGTTTAAGGGGGAGAGGCTGTAATATCCCAGGTTTAGAGGCCATAAAATGAGAGAACACCAAAGTGTGCATTGCATTCATGCATAGAAAATCCGGGGAATTTTCGCGCTTTCAAACAAAACTTACCACAGTAACTGAAGTTTCACTTGACTTGCTGGAACTGAAGTAGATCATCAAGTCAAGTGCTATAAACTTCACTGTGATCTTTGTTAAAACCTTGTTTATCCAAACCTTAGAGTAACCCTAGCTAGCCAATAAAACATAATCAAAGCTTATGTTCATATCTTAATTATTGGTTGTGTATCAATTGAGTAATCACAACTAAAACCCTAGATCACCTTTGCATTTCAATCCAAGTATCACTTTGGATTATAAGTAAAACCCTGCCATGCCTCATGCCTATTCTATACTTCAATTAATGAAGCATCATCAAATTCTTAAACCCTAAGAACCATTATTCACATAAAATCATGAACCAATCACATTTCCTTTACCATTTGCTAAACCCTAGTCATAATTAAAATATGTAAACAATTCATATTACTAAGTATTAGTAAAACCTAATCATGAGTTTATCATGCAGAGGTTGTAAATTTTCAAACCATTGGAATATATTTGGTTTCTAAATAAAAGTAATTGAGACAAACACTTAACCAATATAAACTTGAAATATTGAATACCTTTCACAACAACACAAATTAAATCCTAAACTAAATATTTGTTTAAACAACAAGACTATGCAGTAGGCATTATCATCAAGTTATATTGACAATCAAATATTTTAGAAACTGCAAAATAGAACAAATTCAAATTTGAATTCAACTAGCAAATTCAAATCAGAAAAATAAAACAGAAAATAAATAGAAAAGAGAAGAGAGAGAGGACTTAGCTTACCTGGACCGCAGCAACCCACACAGCAGCCCAAGTCGAAGCCCAGCCCACGAAGCAAATCGACCCACGACCACCGTACCGTTTCGGGTGCATCAAAATTCGTGCGAAGAGATACACTCTTTTCTTCTTCTTCTCCGCAGACGACACGGCGACGGCGAGCCACTGCCACCTCCTCTCTCGCGGATAGGGATGATCCCGGACGCCAGAGATCATCTCAGAGCCTCGCCAAATCTTCTCGCGTCCGTCTCATACACTTCTCGCCAAGATTCGCGCCCCAGAGACCTCCATTGTCGGCGAGGCATCCCGGCCATTGCCGCCGGTGAAATGCCGATACGGACCTCGCCCTAGGCTATAAATAGGAGCTAAAGAACCGCCGTGATCTCCTTGTTCCTCGCCGCCCTTCGGTTATCTCTCTAGCCCTCTCTATCTCTCACTAGAACCACTCGCATGTCCGGCCAGTTCTCCGGCTAACCGTCGACTGGAGCCACCCCGGAGGCTATCGCATGGACGTGGAGAAGCGCATCGTCGAGGAGAGCATCTGGGCGAAGCCGAGCATCCAAGGGAGGTCTGAGTAAGGCCAATTTCAAGATCTTCTTCCGCTGCACATCGCCGGAATCAGCGAAGTTGAAGTCGATTCCATCTCCAATCGACATCGGCGACCATCTAGGAAGCACCAGGGTGAGCATGCGCATCTCCTAAGCCCTTTAGATCATCCTCGCATGCCCTGTAACTCGCGTTTGATTCTTCACCGGAGTGCGCCGCCGCAGCACATGGTTGCCGGCGATGCTCCGACGAGTTTCTCGCCAAACCAACACCACCATCGTGTCCAGTAGCTCGAGGGGAGTCGGAATATCCTAGTCGCGCTTCCCGGGAAGTCATAAATCGGCGGCGTCGTCCTCAGCAGGCCGCCGGCGGTTAAACGCCGGTGAGGTCAAACCCGTGGTCAAGGTTGACCGGACCTTGCCGCGTGGCTGCTGAGGTGGACACACAGGTCCCACCAGTCAGTCTCTGCGGGTTAGGACCGAACGGGTATGTTTAGTGTTTTCGTTTTATTTCAAATTCCCAGTAAAATACTAAAACTTTGAAAAATTATATCAAATCCATTTCAACTCAGAAAATTATGAATAATATATCAAAATTCTCACAAAAATAAACTCTACCCAAATAAAATATAAAACAAAAATGTGTGTCAAAATAAAAATTCACTTATTTTTATCTTTATTAATTATGTCTTTCTAATTGTTTAAAATGCAAATTGAATTCAATAAATAATTAAGTTCCAAACTTAAATTTTAACTATTCAGTTACTAAGTAAAATGTTAAGATTAATTTTATTTACCATATTTGCATTAACTTAATTATTAGTGGTAATTCATAAACCCTAATTTGCAAATTACTATTTTCTATTTTCTTTAAATAGTAATAACTCAAGAAAATATTATAAGTCAATATTATTTTGGTAAATCAAAACTTATTTACTTAAACATCTTTAGTTAACAAGTTAATTATTTTAAACCCTAATAACAATTATTAAACCCTGATTCATAATTAAACCAAAATAGGAGTACTCTAATTATTAAATCTTGTGAAGAGTAATAAAATATCAAACCATCACTAATTTTGATTCGAAGTAATTAGTAACCACAACTCTATTACCAATCATCATTTTAGGATTTATACAATAGCTTAGAATCCCTAGTTTCAATTTGAGTAAGACCTTGATCCCATTATTTCATGTGATCATTCCACCTTAGAACCAACTCTAAAACCCTAGATATGTGTCACATATGATCATGGGAGATTTACTTGACATATAGAACCCTAATTAACAACAATTGAATACATGCTTAGGATCCACTAGCATAAACCAAGTCACATGAGATTATCAATTCATGTTCTTATTCTTAATTAAAACCTATATGATTCACTAGTATCATTCAGGAGCAAACCCTAACGTGTTAATTAGAGTAGTTTAATTGATGACCACTCCTATATACCATACCATTAAGATCAACCTCAATCATTAAACCCTAGTAGAACCATAATGATAAACCCTAGTATCAACTTTGTGTAGCAAATCACATCACATGTTCCTATCCAACTAAACCTTACTTAGGAAATGATAAACCACTTAGCTTAGAAACTATTGGAGATTATTTGGGAAAGCAAATATGAAGTCATAGTAAACCCTAACTCATAGCAACACCTTGATAACCATCCTTTGATATGATGCTTAGGAGAAACCATAGTAATAAACCTACTAATACTTGCTACATGTAGATCACTTCTACTTAAGCACCAACCGGTCCTATTAGTAAACCCTAATAGCACTTAGCTCCTATGTATAGTAGTTCATATTCTTATTTAACCTCGTTCTTCAAAAGTTATTCTTTTGAAGTACAAATGTCAATCAAACCATAGAAGCCATAGTTCTTATTTGGAATACTTCTTATTTCTTAAACAACATGTTCTTCAAAAGTTATTCTTTTGAAGTATAGTATAAGTACTCATCAACCATGTTCTGCAGAACTTAAAATTGACAACTGTTCTTTACATACTATTCCATTACTATTCTTTATGTGTATGATTGTTATGATGTCTTATATCACTTGATTATGATGCTAATATAACCAAACCCTAATAAGAACCTTGTTTGAGAACCATTCTAAAAGTGCAACCAACCCTAAAGAAATCTTTACAACTCATACATCCTAAATCATCGAGGTTAGGTTACGCTCGGGACGATTGCATCTCATATTATGCATTATAGCATCTTTGCCAGTTCTTTAAACATTGTCCTTACCGGACGATGATGGTATTTCAGCATTTGGAGTTATCACGTATCGAAGCTTTTGCCTGCATAATCTTGCAGTCAAGAAAGGCAAGTTCATCGCTTGCTCATGTCATTTGATTATTTGTATCAAACTATATGCAAAGTACTATACTTATCACTCATGCATTGAAAAGCAAAGTATTATTTTACAATTATGAATATGACTATGTGGTGGGCAATGGAACCATGGTATGTGTTGATATGGTGGAGGTTCCATTGCATGGGTACTACTCATCTAGGACTAAGTACCAATGCCGTTCAGTGATTCTAGCGCCGTACATATCGCGTTATCCATAAGATCTATAATGGCTCTGGGGAAGTCAGCCGTATCAAGAATTGTGACTGTCACTCCCTGTTCCGGGAAGGGAACTGCGAACGCGGCAGGAAAGGAACTCCACGAAGTTCTAGTCAACCTGTGAAGACTGACGGGCATAGTTTTCAGAATAAAATAAACCTTTTGAAGAAATGTTTACAAAAACTTGCATTGGCCTATGACTTTCCGGTACGTAGGCTGTAGCTAGTGCATGATACACCTATTTCCTAATATGAACTTGCTGAGTACGCTCGTACTCATTCTATCCCATTTGAACCCCCTTCTTAGATCAAGGCACCGAAGGAGAAACTACCGTGGAACTCGAAGACAAAGGAGTCAACTGCAACAAGATGAAGAATCCAATCAAAGAAGTCAATGGAGTCAACTTCTGCATCAGCTATAATGGAAACCTAGATTAGTAATAGAAGGGAACATTTCCCTAATCATAGCACCTAAGTAGCTAGATTTCTATAGCAAGCCAAGTAGCTCTTGAACTTGAGTTAGCAATAAGATAGACTACGAGTCGTTCTTCTGGAGCTTTATTGAAGTTTTACCTCACTGTAAAGTAGGAGGTTGTGTTGATCTTATGTAAACAGCTCGTGTGTACTTCTATAGACATACCTTGGACTCGCATATGTTTCTGTTGTACCACTCTGATAGATGTAATATGAGTGGAACGGTGTTTCACTTGTGTTATGTCGACGACTTGTGTACTACACCATGCAGTGGTACGCTGGGTCACCACATCCTCCTCTTCCTCGGAGAAGGTGTAATCGTCCCAGGAGAATGAGTCGTCCTCGCTCTCCGGTTCCAGTTCCCCATCAGCAAGGAACTGGAGGTCTTCATCTCCGCTGGTCAAGGATTGGTCGTCCTCGGACCGGCACGGAGGAGGCGTGGTCCTCCTGGTCCCACTCCTCTGGGGCGTGCTCGTCGTGCGCCGCCATCAGAGCCGCCATTGGGTCCCACTCTGGCGTGGGTTCGCGGGAGGAGGAGGAGGAGGAGGAGAAGGACTGCGAGGAGAGATCCGACGAGGCGGAGGAGGAAGAGGAGGAAGACATTGCTCTGAGATTGGGGTTTCTTGGTGCCGATGGCTAGAACAGAGCAAGGGGATGAAGTGGCGAACTGTTTGGAGCGGTTAAATAAAAGGGGATATAGTGGAGATTCAATGCCACAGCAGTTTCCGAGGAGGTGGTGCCCAAAGAAAAAAAAATTGCCAGGTCACGCGGAGAAGTTGAGAAGGCAAGTCATCATGATGAAGGGTACTGTGACGGTTCTGCTCTGCCACGACATGACCCGACGAAGAAAAAACAGAGTGATTTTGGAATTATCATTTCCAAAACCAGGGGGGCATGTGTTATCACCAGAATTTGACCGGATCAGAGGTGGGCCGCGATTAAGATGGGCTTGAAGGATATACATGGAACGAATACATGAATCGGCCTTGTATACAAAGTTTGGGCTAGTTTGCCCGTGTATCTGTAAATATAGTAGGATACGTGTCGGTTAGATAGAATTTGGCTCGTGCACGGTTGGGATTATTCCCACGTTAGAAAGTCTACGGACTATAAATATGTATCTAGGGTTATTGACAAAAACAACAATCACGTTCATCACAAACCAATCTAGGCGCATCGCCAACCCCTTGTTTCGAGGGTTTCTTCCGGGTAAGCATCATGTTGCCTAGATCGCATCTTGCGATCTAGGCAGTATACGTTTATTCGTTGTTCATGCGTTGCTCGTGCTGAAGCCTTGTTGATGGCAAGCAACATAGTTATCATAGATGTGTTAGGGTTAGCATTGTTTCATCATGTCACATGCTTTTGTCCATGCAACCCTTAGACGTCTAGCCGCCCTTACACCTATCTTAGGTGTAAGGGCGGCACCTTGCTTGATCATTGTTTAGTAGATCCGATCTGTTATGATTGCTCCTTGTTCTTCAAGGATTAGTTTAATATCTGCATAGTTAGGCCTTGCAAACGGGTTGAAGGATCCAGTAGCACGTAGGGTGTAGTTTGCTAGCCCTAGATAAGATGTTCCGGGGATCAACTTCATGTTGGTTTTTAGGCCTTGTCTAGGGTCGGTTTATTATCACCGTGCGTGGCTGCCAGGCTCAATCACGCGTAGGATGTTCCGATTATGTGGTGAAAACCCTAAATCATCGTAGGTCGTTTTAGCTTTATATTGATCAAGCAGGACCACCATGTGATCGTAGACCTCATACGAACCATGGGTGGATCGGCTCCTTGAGCCGATTCACGAGACAACTCGAGAGCCGATCGAGGCTCGTATTTAATGTTTACGTGTATGCCATGCATGAAACTAAGCGAAGCAAATCCATCACCTTCCTGACTAGGTATAGGTCAGGTGGCACGCCCTTGCACCAGCATCGGACGTGCGTGCCGAGGCTTTGCGGGCCGTCGCTCGAGGGACCAGGGCCAGCCGCAGTCCTGGGAGCCTCCCGGCTCTACTGTGTTGCCCGTCGTTGCTCGCCGGTGGGTTTCTGACCGCAACACATATGCCAAGAATCTGGATTTCATTTCTTTAATCGAAAGGTTAGAGTCGTCATCCAGACCCTCGAATAGTTTTTCCATCTCACTCTTAAGGCTGTGAAGCCCTTAATAAGAGTCCAGGCTCTGATACCAATTGAAAGTTCAGAGATGGTAAACCTAGAGGGGGGGGTGAATAGGTTTCTACAGATTTTGAGATGTCACGTGTTACACACCCACAAATTTATTTCATTAAAAAGTTGACTTATGGTGCGGCATGTGTAAAAAAATCATGCTAAAAATAAGGTTTTTCACAACATAGACCTTCTCTTTTTCACATAGATCATAAATAGTATCGTTTTTTCGCGAAATTTGACGAACACACATATTGTGCTGATGTATATGTAGAATTTTTTGTCATAAATTTTTGACGCTTCAACATATGTGTTTTTCTTGGTAGAGCGAGCATATGCTCATAAATTTTAAAAAAATATGTGGTTCCTTTATAAAAACGGAAATTACCACTAAAGACGATTTGCTGAAGCAAAATTGGCATGGATGTATTAAGTGTTGCTTTTTGTGTTGAGATTAAACAATACATGTCCTTTTGCTAAGATTTGACGGTGCAAATAATTTCCAACATAAACCCACCAGGAAACCTAACAAATTTATTTGGCAATTGGATGAATGGTGTGCACAAGAAAGAAAAGGCTCACACTAGTGTAGGTGTATGTGCATTGTTATGGGCCATTTGGGGAATGCGGAATGATTTTATCTTTAGCGAGCTTCCCATCATTTATGCAGATTATTCTATGGCTATCTACTGAATCTATATGTGGTCCTATCTTCAACCGCCAGATGAACACCGAGGCATGGATTTTATGTGCAACCATTTGACAACGGTAGCATGGGATATGTACAGCCAATACGGATGGCGGCTTAATCGAAGGATAACATGTTGATGCACATGTGCATCGTGTTATTGCAGTTCTTTAGATGGTGCATCCATGTCTATAGTCTAGCTGGTCCATGTTTTGTAATAATCTTTGATACTATTTACCTCTTCTTCTAAGATTTTGAATATTTTCGATTGATGTAGAAGTTAGGGCTGCCACATTTCAAAAGAGGGGGGCGGGGGTCATAGGGGCAATTGTATGCGTGCATTTGTGAGTCTGTGTGGAAGTTCAGAGATGGTAAACCTAGAGGGGGGGTGAATAGGTTTCTACACATTTTAATTCTTTCTTTGCAATATTAGGCTTTGCGGAATATAAAGATGAGCCTAATGCAAACTAGGTGAAACAACCTATATGAGGATACAAGTAACTCAAGCACAAAGGCTCTCACAGGCAGTTATATCACAAGTAAGGAGTTCGGTTAGAGATAATCGATAGCACGCGGAGACGAGGATGTATTCTGATGTCTACGCACGCTTCTATTCCTGTAGACAGTGTTGGGCCTCCAAGAGCAGAGGTTTGTAGAACAGCAACAAGTTTCCCTTAAGTGAATCACCCAAGGTTTATCGAACTCAGGGAGGTAGAGGTCAAAGATATCCCTCTCAAGCAACCCTGCAATTAAGATAGAAGAAGTCTCTTGTGTCCCCAACACACCTAATACACTTGTCAGATGTATAGGTGCACTAGTTCGGCGAAGAGATAGTGAAATACAAGTGATATGGATGAATATGAGTGGCAATAACAATCTGAATAAAATATGGCAGCAAGTAAACATGTAACAGAACTTGTTGGAAACGGTGTTTCAATGCTTAGAAACAAGGCCCAGGGATCATACTTTCACTAGTGGACACTCTCAACATTGATCACATAACTGAATAAATATATGCTACTTCCTACACTCTCTTGTTGGATAACAAACACCATTCATTGTGTAGGGCTACAAGAGCTCCCTCAAGCCGGAGAGATACTGGGCGTTGATTTCGTCCAATTCCGAGAATATTTCCTTTGTAGGATTTCTGAAACCAAAAACAGCAGAAAACAGGAACTGGCACTTCGGCATCTTGTTAATAGGTTAGTTCCGAAAAATGCATATAAATGATGTAAAGTGTGTATAAAACATATGTGTATCATCATAAAAGTAGCATGGAACATAAGAAATTATAGATACGTTGGAGACGTATCAGCATCCCCAAGCTTAGTTCCTACTCGCCCTCGAGTAGGTAAATGATAACAAAGATAATTTCTTAAGTGACATGCTATCATAATCTTGATCAATACTATTGTAAAGCATATGAGATGAATGAAGTGATTCAAAGCAATGGTAAAGACAATGAGTAAACAACTGAATCATATAGCAAAGACTTTTCATGAATAGTACATTCAAGACAAGCATCAATAAGTCTTGCATAGGAGTTAACTCATAAAGCAATAAATTCAAAGTAAAAGTTTTGAAGCAACACAAAGGATGATTAAGTTTCAGCAATTGCTTTCAACTTGTAACATGTATATCTCATGGATAGTTGTCATCATAAAGCAATATAACAAGTGCAATAGGTAAACATGTAAGAATCAATGCACGCAATTGACACAAGTGTTTGCTTCTAAGATAGAAAGAAGTAGGTAAACTGACTCAACATAAAGTAAAAGAATGGCCCTTCGAAGAGGGAAGCATGGATTGCTATATTTGTGCTAGAGCTTTTATTTTGAAAACAAGAAATAATTTTGTCAACGGTAGTAATAAAGCATATGTGTTATGTATAAGATATCCTATAAGTTGCAAGCCTCATGCATAGTATACCAATAGTGCCCGCACCTTGTCCTAATTAGCTTGGATTTACATGGATTATCATTGCATAACATATGTTTCAACCAAGTGTCACAAAGGGGTACCTCTATGCCGCCTGTACAAAGGTCTAAGGAGAAAGCTCGCATTGGATTTCTCGCTTTTGATTATTCTCAACTTAGACATCCATACCGGGACAACATAGACAACAGATAATGGACTCCTCTTTAATGCATAAGCATTCAGCAACAGATAATATTCTCATAAGAGATTGAGGATTGTTGTCCAAACTGAAACTTCCACCATGGATCATGGCTTTAGTTAGCGGCCCAATGTTCTTCTCTAACAATATGCATACTCAAACCATTTGATCATGATAAATCACCCTTACTTCGGACAAGACGAACATGCATAGCAACTCACATGATATTCAACAAAGGTGAAATAGTTGATGGCGTCCCCAGGAACATGGTTATCGCTCAACAAGCAACTTATAAGAAATAAGATACATAAGTACATATTCAATACCACAATAGTTTTTAAGCTATTTTTCCCATGAGCTATGTATTGCAAAGACAAAGAATGGAATTTTAAAGGTAGAACTCAAGCAATTTACTTTGGAATGGCAGAAAAATACCATGTAGTAGGTAGGTATGGTGGACACAAATGGCATAGTTTTTGGCTCAAGGATTTTGGATGCACGAGAAGTAATCCCTCTCAATACAAGGCTTAGGCTAGCAAGGTTGTTTGAAGCAAACACAAGTATGAACCGGTACAGAAAAACTTACATAAGAACATATTGCAAGCATTATAAGACTCTACACTGTCTTCCTTGTTGTTCAAACCCTCACCAGAAATATCTAGACTTTAGAGAGACCAATCATGCAAACCAAATGTCAACAAGCTCTACAGTATTTCTTCATTAATAGGTGCAAAGCACATGATGTAAGAGCTTAAACATGATCTATATGAGCAAAACAATTGCCAAGTATCAAATTATTCAAGACATTATACCAATTACCACATGCAGCATTTTCTGTTTCCAACCATATAACAATTAACGAAGCAGTTTCAACCTTCGCCATGAACATTAAGAGTAAAGCTAAGAACACCAGTGTTCATATGAACGAGCAGAGCGTGTCTCTCTCCCACACAAGCATGAATTTATTTAGAGAAAATGAAAATAAAAGCACACAGACGCTCCAAGTAAAGCACATAAGATGTGACGGAATAAAAATATAGTTTCACTAGAGGTGACCTGATAAGTTGTCGATGAAGAAGGGGATGCCTTGGGCATCCCCAAGCTTAGATGCTTGAGTATTCTTGAAATATGCGGGGATGAACCACGGGGGCATCCCCAAGCTTAGACTTTTCACTCTTCTTGATCATATTGTATCATCCTCCTCTCTTGATCCTTGAAAACTTCCTCCACACCAAACTCAAAACAAACTCATTAGAGGGTTAGTGCATAATCAAAAATTCACATATTCAGAGGTGACACAATCATTCTTAACACTTCTGGACATTGCTCAAAGCTACTGAAAGTTAATGGAACAAAGAAATCCATCAAACATAGCAAAACAGGCAATGCGAAATAAAAGGCAGAATCTGTCAAAACAGAACAGTCCGTAAAGACGAATTTTTCAGGGGCACTTAACTTGCTCAGATGAAAAAGCTCAAATTGAATGAAAGTTGCGTACATATCTGATAATCACGCACGTAAATTGGCAGATTTTTCTAAATTACCTACAGAAGGGGCTGCTCAATTTCGTGACAGTAAGAAATCTGTTTCAGCGCAGTAATCCAAATCTAGTATTGACTTTACTATCAAAGACTTTACTTGGCACAACAATGCAATAAAATAAAGATAAGGAGAGGTTGCTACAGTAATAACAACTTCCAAGACACAACAAAACAGTATCAAAATAAAGACATGGGTTATCTCCCAAGAAGTGCTTTCTTTATAGCCATTAAGATGGGCTCAACAATTTTAATGATGCACTCGCAAGAAATAAGAGTTGAAGCAAAGAGAGCATCAAAAAGCAAGTTCAAAACTCATTTAAGTCTAACCCACTTCCTATGCATAGGAATCTTGTACACAAATAAATTCATGAGGAGCAAAGTGACAAGCATAGGAAGATAAAACACAAGTAACTTCAAAATTTTCAGCATATAGAGAGGTGTTTTAGTACCATGAAAATTTCTACAACCATATTTTCCTCTCTCATAATAATTTCCAGTAGCATCATGAACAAACTCAACAATATAACTATCACATAAAGCATTCTTATCATGAGTCTCATGCATAAAATAATTACTACTCCCAACATAAGCATAGTCATTCTTATTAATTGTAGTGGGAGCAAATTCAACAAAGTAGCTATCATTATTATTCTCATCATCAAATATAGGAGGCATAGTATAATCATAATAAACTTTATCCTCCATAGTAGGTGGCACCAAAATACCACCATCATTATAATCATCATAAATGGGAGGCAAAGTATCATCAAAGAAAATTTTCTCCTCCATGCTTGGGGGACTAAAAATATCATGCTCATCAAAACCAGCTTCCCCAAGCTTAAAATTTTCCATAGCATTAGCAACAATGGTGTTCAAAGCATTCATACTAATAACATTGGCATTAGCATGCAAATAAGGTTCCATAGGTTTTTAATTTTCGCATCACACAATTTATGTCTTAACTCAGGAAATAGATAAAAAAGCTCACTGTTATTTTCCATTATGCCTAACTAGTGAACAAGAAACAAAAAGATGCAATTGCAGGATCTAAAGGAAATAGCTTCGAGCACTCACACACCGGCAACAATGCTAGGAGATAGCTTAGTAGTCGGAGGATGTGAATACCTTTTACCTTACCTCCCCGGCAACGGCGCCGTGAAAATAGCTTGATGTCTACACACGCTTCTATTCATGTAGACGGTGTTGGGCCTCCAAGAGCGAGAGGTTTGTAGAACAGCATCAAGTTTCCCTTAAGTGAATCACCCAAGGTTTATCGAACTCAGGGAGGTAGAGGTCAAAGATATCCCTCTCAAGCAACCCTGCAATTAAGATGCAAGAAGTCTCTTGTGTCCCCAATACACCTAATACACTTGTCAGATGTATAGGTGCACTAGTTCGGCGAAGAGATAGTGAAATACAGGTGATATGGATGAATATGAGTGGTAATAACAATCTGAATAAAATATGGCAGCAAGTAAACATGTAACAGAACTTGTTGGAAACGGTGTTTCAATGCTTAGAAACAAGGCCTAGGGATCATACTTTCACTAGTGGACACTCTCAACATTGATCACATAACTGAATAAATAAATGCTACTTCCTACACTCTCTTGTTGGATAACAAACACCATTCATTGTGTAGGGCTACAAGAGCTCCCTCAAGCCGGAGTTAACAAGCTCCACAACATTCGGTGTTCATATTTAAGTAACCTTAGAGTGCATAATAGACCATTGCAATTATACCGAGTACTAACATAGCATGCACACTTGTCACCGTCAGGCTATGAAAGGGGGAATAGATCGCATCAATACTATCATAGTAATAGTTAACTTCATAATCTACAAGAGATCACAATCATAGCTTATACCAAGTACCACATGATGCACACACTGTCAACATTACATCATGGAGGAGGAATAGACTACTTTAATAACATCACTAGAGTAGCACATAGATTATATTCAACTAGATCACAAAGCTCATGATCACATAAAGATCACATGGGAGAGAGAGATGAACCACATAGCTACGGTACAGCCCTTAGCCTCGGGGGAGAACTACTCCCTCCTCATCATAGGAGACAACAGCGTCGATGAAGATGGCGGTGGTGTCGATGGAGATGTCTTCCGGGGCACTTCCCCGTCCCGGCGGCGTGCCGGAACGGAGACTTCTGTCCCCCGAATCTTGGCTTCGCGATGGCGGCGGCTCTGGAACTTTTCTCGTATCGTGGCTTATTCTTTTAGGGTTTTCGCGACGGAGGCTTTAAGTAGGCGGAAGGGCAGCCTCGGAGGAGTTCTGGTGCAGCCACACCATAGGGGGGCGCGCCCCCCTTGGCCGCGCCGCCTTGTGGGGTGGGGCCCCCCTTGCTCCCCTCTGGCGCCTCTTCGGTGCTCTGGAAGCTTCCGGGAAAAATAAGATACTGGGCGTTGATTTTGTCCAATTCCGAGAATATTTCCTTTGTAGGATTTCTGAAACCAAAAACAGCAGAAAACGAGAACCGGCACTTCGGCATCTTGTTAATAGGTTAGTTCCGGAAAATGCATATAAATGATGTAAAGTGTGTATAAAACATATGTGTATCATCATAAAAGTAGCATGGAACATAAGAAATTATAGATACGTTGGAGACGTATCATATTCCCGTGTTCCCTTCCTTTGCAAGAAGGTACGTCATGTTTGGAGGGGTGGAGGTCCCACGAAGGATTCCCCACGCCACGAAGGCTCACCCTATTCTCCGGAGCCTATCCCGCGAAGGAATAGCTCTCTCACTTGTGGTAGACTTTGAGGTAGCCTCCAAACCTTCACAATCTTGTCAGGAGCAAATCCACAGCCCGGATGCTTCCGGACCACTCTTGCCCACCTAGGGTTTTCAAGGAACCCTAGAGAGCAAACATCTTGATGAATACAAGGTGGAATGAGATTTGGCTTGGTAGAACAGTAGATCGGGTCCTCCTCTATCGTTTCCCCGGAGGGATTTGAGTTTGGGTGGAGGAGGAGGGAGATCTGAGGCTTTTGGTGTTTCTAGCAATGGAGTATGAGAGAGAGAGCTCAAGAACAGCTTGTAGTGTAGTGCCTACCCCTTCAGAGGTAGGAGAAGGGGTATTTATAGTGTTTCTTGAATTCTGGCCGTTGCTCACTTGCCATGTCAGCAGATTCCCCGAGAAACCCGGTCAACCGGATTTGGCGCCGGACAGGCCGGCGCACGGGCCAGCGACCGGACCGGCCGGTTTCAACCGGAGCTGGGATCGGGTCTCGACCGGGCGGGCTTCTGAGGCGTACTGGACTACGCCCGGTTGGCTCAAGCGCGGAGGCCGGTTGGTCGCCGGGGCGCCCGGTCCGGAACCCGGTCTAACCGGGCAAGGGATCGGATCGGCCGGTCCAAACCGGGTTGGCGACCGGACATTGACCGGGTGCGCTCCCACCTTTACTGGACTCTGCCCAGTTGGCACAAGCGCTGGGACCGGCCAAACACTGAAAATCCTTTGTTGATTTTTCATCGAAGTGGGGGGTCTCCCATTGCCTTCTTGTTCCATTGATACACCATTATACCTCTTTGGCTAATACCTGGGAATCATCTTGTAGACATGTATTAGTCCAAATACTCTAGCACGGTGTCATAGTTACCAAAATAATGGATAAGGGTAAAATACCCTTACACTGTGACGTATTGTGTGTCACAATAAAAAATAACCTAGAACGAAACTAGAATTTTTATTAATTTGAAACAGAGCCAATATTTCTCTTGAAAAAAGAGAGTATACATATGTGGTAATGGATTGTGCCAGTGACCAGCCCACTGATATAGTGCTTCAGACCATGTTGCGTTCCCTCCCACATCTATGGGGGCTCTTATTCCCAGCTTTAAGGGTATGTACAGTGGTGATATCTTAGCAGTGTCACGTAGGATAAATGCTTAGGTGAAGAAGAGAGAATGTTAGAAAAAAGGTCTCTCTCAGCACAAATATAGGATATCTGATCACTATATATAAGACTAAAAAATAACCTATTGTACATCATGTTTGTTGTTATATCTAAATTACGTAGCGACGCTAAGATAAGACAGTCTTATCAACCATTGCAATTGCCCTAAGTGGGCTCGGTAATGGTTGCAGTGATTTCAACCCGGTAACATGTAAGGATTCTCCTTTTCTCTTCTTTTCGTTTAGATTAAATAAAATAAAATTATAATGTTTAAAATTCAAACATAAAAATAGGTTACAGTAAAAATGCTCATATTTGTAAAAAATGGTGATATTTGAAAAAAATTCAAAATAAAAAAATGTTGAAAATAAAAAATATTCAAATATTTAATAAGTTGAATAAAACTTAAATCTAAAAAAATCAAACGTGAAAAAATCTGAATTGAACAATATTCCAAATTTTCAAATTTTAAAAAACTGACTCGCAAAAAGGAAAAATCAGCAGAAACATAAGAAAACCCGAAAGAAACGAAAAAAAAAAACAGCAGTAAACCCCAAAACACAGCTGAAAACCGGTCAAACCGCACCAAAAACAAAAAATAGAAAGTGCCCCAGTTCCCGCTCATGGGCCTGGCCCAGCCGGTGTTTGTTTCAGGCGGCCCCGATCATTGGGGCCGTAACGAGCGGCAAATAAGTTCCACCCATCTATGCATGGACTACGAGATATATCATCCGCGCGAGAGGCCCGTGCCGTCCTGCGCAGTTCATCAGCAGCGCGAGCCCAACAATTATCATCACGCACTGGCAAGCAGCCCAGCTTCACGGAAGGAGCGCCATGTACCAACGAACGAGCCCATGGGGTGGAAACAAAAAACCGAGGTGGGCACCAGGTCCCGATCCCAAGATCATTGTGAGCTCGTGGCCGTGCCATGGCTCTTCTCAGTGGCGGTGCGCGAGCGGCGGTGGCGGTGTTGCCATGGCTCTTCTCAGTGTTGCACGAGCATCTTCGCCACACGAGCTCTGGCAATGGCAAGGCCGTCGCCGGAGGCCCGAATGCTCGAACTCAACCGCTCGCACCTGCTGTCCAGATTCCGCCGGCACGTCTCCCCATCAAATCAAACCCATAATCTAAGCTCCGTGGTCTTGCGCCCTTACCGATCAGGAACGGCCAAGCTAACGTCTTTACCGATCTGCAGCAGCCAAGTATAGGTACGTAGCTTCATTTTTATATGGTCGACTTGGGAAGATTAGCTCATCTAGCTCCGATCGATCGGTCCAGCGTCGCTTTCTGCTCAGAGTTCACGCGCGGTGCTTCACGGATACATACACATAGGGCCCTCGGTTCGTTCTCCACCATTACAATACTGAGCTCGCGACATGACCTGTAGTCTAAACAGACAACACGCTCCACCTGCAGGCGTGGAGTCGGTGCACGTACCTACGTGTTATATTCTGCCCTGACGTCTACGTTCTTGTCTCCACGTCGTTTAGGTGCAACAAAAACCGACACCGTCAGCGAGACGTAGTGTGTAACAATATAAGATGGGGGCGTCGCTTAGTTGTGACGAGCGAGCAGTCATCGTGTTTTGGTGCATAAGTCCAGATATGCACACAAAGTTTTACGGAAAAATAACATTTTATGTGGCGGTGTGACAAAAACAAAATCTCGTGAAGAGGTACCGTTCAGCACCACAAATTATCCTTTTTACATAGGCCAGAATTTTTTTTTCTTTTCGTGAAATTTCGCGAGTGAACATACAATGTCTAGATTTACACCCAAATAATTTTTTATGAAATGTTTAGACATATTTTTTGAAGTGGTTGCATCTACACCTATATGAGTCAAAATGGATTTGCGTGAGCAACCATATTTTGGTCCTTTCTTCATGGATAATCTACCTCCACTTCTAATCCGTGTTTAATCATATATTGTCCAATGATCATTCAGTTCTCTATTGGCCAGCTGGTTTTTCTAATTTCTGTCTCCCACGTAATCCTAATAGTTGTGTAATGACTTCCTTGAATAAGGGAATGATTCTCGTTATCCAGTTTGTTCTTTTGCCACCGATGCTGACCTATGAACTAACTGACTAATGAACTATGCATGTATTGTACTTGTTTCTTTCGAGAGTGAATTAATGTGTACGAATTCTTACAATGATATATATTCCTATCCACTTATAAAAAGATCTTTCTTGCGTGCCCGAGCTACAGTTTTTGCAAATACAAGTGTACTCTATTGTGTTGCTTTAGTAGAAGACGATCGCCTTTATAAAATTGACAAACAGGTATACTTCTTTGCTCTTTGCCCTTTCATCGACTGCGACAGCCAGACACTCTCTTGATATCCTGTCATTATCTTCTTGAGTTTAAAAATGAAAGAGCAACCAATCTCCGAGCCTGCTCGATTTGAGTATCACTCAATTGAGTATATATCAAAAGGGCAAATGACGGTTTCGTGCGTGTCTAACGCCATACGATCTGGAACAGAAGAAGACAAAATAATCTTTGTACAGGACATTAAACTATTTTTAGTTGATGACGTACATGTTCAAAGTTGACTTCACCATTATTGTGGATCAATCAACAACTTCACCAAGTTCTAGTTACGCTCTTGCTCGCAGCTACTAACGGGTCTCGGTTGTTTTTCTTTCCTTTAGGCTTTAGCTACTCATATGTTTTAGTTCTCTATGTTTAAAAAGTCTTGGACAATCGTGTTCAAAAAGCGCCTTGGATACGGTTTCCGTGGAATGCCGGAATCCCAAGTTTTGTGACCATGCGTGTTGTTTACTTTCAGTGTTTGTTTATTATGAACAGCTAGATCGAGCTCAGTTGAGAGTGTCATGCTCTGTCAATAAGTTGTCGTTCTCTGTTACTGGAGTGTTACTGTAGTTGTCAATCTCAGATGGAGTAGTTGTTTTAGCCATTCTCGCTGTGTCAAAGCCTGTGACTTGAGTTGTATATCACTCTTCACACTGGCTGATAGAAATGCAGAGCTGTAGCTAGTAAAACTAGAGCTGGTGTGGTAATTGTTAATGTAGGTCAACATATATGCTTCTCGGGGTGACATACACCACATGGTGTACCATACCAATCATACATAAACAAGAAAGTGGGTCAAGGAGAAGATAAACTGCCTGCTGGACACCTCAGCTAAATAATCATCTGAAATCACGCACACATATCCTAGCGAAACCCACGTGGTGCTGCCGCGGCAACCTCTAGCAGAACACATTGGATTAACTCAAAGTCGGAGAGGTTCACACCCCCTGCACTGTAGTTCACTGTGCAGCCAGCCCAGCAGCATTTGACCATGTTTCTAGCTGCGCCTGCGCACATGAACTGCAGTCCGCAAACCTTTCCGTCGATCTGTCAGACAGTACCACACCTGGAATCTGAGATCTGGGAGCTCATGAAACCAACAAAGGCAATCTATCTGTCTAACCCGTAACTGAATTCCACCGTTTCCGGTTAGTAGAATCTCTCGCTGGCTGATCCTAATGGCAACATTACCAAAGCAGATTCTGAAGTTACTCCAGGTAGATTGCGTGAAGAAATTTAAATGGGGAAACTGTCTGCCCTGTCTCATGGTCTCATCTTCCTCGTCGTCCATTCTTCACTGAACCTCTTCGCAGAGGGCAGTGGGCAGAGGCCGAGCGCACGAACACACAGTGCACAACATACTCGCGGGCGCGCACATGCCAGCATACGACAAGGT
The DNA here is from genome assembly GCF_022539505.1 of Lolium rigidum. Taxonomy (NCBI): domain Eukaryota; kingdom Viridiplantae; phylum Streptophyta; class Magnoliopsida; order Poales; family Poaceae; genus Lolium; species Lolium rigidum. The sequence goes on from NC_061513.1 coordinate 149,073,427, forward strand.
GACCTGCTGCTATAAACAACTCGTGCAGCGCGTTAAAGACGAAGCGATGTGATGTGATCGCTGAGAAGATGTGCACTGCACAGCCACGTACTGAAAGGAAAACTGCTACTACGCCGTAGGTCCACGCTGATTGATCCTTTTGTTTGTACCGACAAGCCCTGACTAGACGTGATCTTTTTTATACTCGTAGAAATCTTTATGAAAGATAAGGGGATTTATTTAACCGCATTGCGGACGTCGAAATTGTCCGTTCGTGTCCGTTTCCGTCACCTGGCGGACGCTAAAAAAACCGCGAGACGAAATGTCCGTTTGCGTGGGGGTTACCTCCAGCGGTCCGACGCATTTTGGACATGCAAGTGTTTTTTTTTTGTGCTACTTCTTTTCAATTTTGTTGAATGATCAAGTTTTAAACGCGGAAAAGTTGTACTCATAATGTCATGTTGGTCCAATAGAATAGATTAACCGGATACTTCAATCGACTAGATTCAAACATATTTAACATACTAAGAAGAAGAAATTTAAAAACATATAAATTAAAACTATTTTTTGGCCTTCTTGTTAGAAGGCCCTTCCTCGCCGTCGTCGTCGAAACTCCTGCATCTTTTGCTTGTCACCTCCTCGTCGGAACTGGAGGACGACGCGCTCGTCGAGGAGTTGAAACCGGAAGAAATGGCGTCTTCGTCGTCGTCGTCGGTGAACGGACGACGACGCGCCGCCCGCGCCAGCGCCCTGGACTTCTTCCTTGCCGCCGCCTTGTCGTCCGCCGCCTCCTGCGCCTCCAACCGGGCAAACTTGTTGTCGGAGTCCTCCTCCTGGCCCTCCTCCTCGTCCTCGGCGTCGCAGGCAGCGCCGCCTCCGTCCTCCTCCTGGCCTTCGCTGCCATTGCCGCCTCCGTCCTTCTCGTCCTCACTCGGCGTGGAGGCAGGGTAGCTGGGCGTGGAGCCCGGATCGCTTGGCGTCGCAGGGGATTCCCACCAATGCAGAAATCCGGGAGACTTGCCCTCGCTCTCCGAGTCGGACGGCAGCGTGTAGTCGCTCATGACGTGCCGGTGTTGGAGAAGAAGAAGAAGAGGAAGAAGAAGGAGGCGGTTGAACTTGAATTACCGTAGACGCGGGGGTCATAATGTGCGCGGATTAACGGTGGCGCGTATAACGAAGAGGTCGGCGGTTGCTCTTCCGTGGCGGTTCGGCGCTCCATTGCGGCGGTTGGTCGCCGCGGTTGCCACACCGGCGCGCGTTGTGAATTCGAGGCCGATCGAACCTAGGTCGCTGCCATGAGGGCCCGTGGGGACGCGAGCGGACGCTCCGCGTGACCGCCGAGCGTCCGCGGAGACGCAAACCTGGCGCATATTTGGGCCAGGTTTGCGTCTCCGCGGATGGCCCGGTCACTTTGCGTCGCCCCACTGGAGGTGGTGCCAAACGCATTTCCGATCCTCGCGGACGCAAACGGTCGCTCAGCGTCCGTTTGCGTCGCGCCGCTGGAGATGCCCTAACCTATGAAGAACTATTTCAAATGTTATAATCCTTAATAACTCATGCTACGACATAAAACCCATAATAACTTGTTTTACTTCCTCCAGTGTATAGTAAGTGTCAGTTTTTTTTTTGCGCAAACATAACTGATATGATTAACCAAGAGTTTTACAAATAAAAATAAGCCCAAAAATAAAGAAAATTACAACAAGGTATCTTAGTCCCAGTGTCGTCTTCGTCGAGCATCACGTCACGCTAGCGAATCCCGCCGCCACTCCTCCAATTATTATAAATCACACAGAGTAGCTTGTTGTTTCTCGCCATTGTATATAGGGATTTCTAGTTTCGTGCCCCTGCTTCGTTAGTTGTACTCAGTTTTCCCCAGCTCGTTAGTTTTTCCTCAGTTTTCCCCTCCCTCTAGTTTGAAACCCCTCGAAGACGCGGGTTGCCGTCAGGTCGAGGCCTTACCGTTACCGTGAGGTCGGTTCCTCGCCGACCGTCTCGTGCCGACGGGTGGATCCATCTACCGCCGACGCGTGGGCCGTTTTATTTCCTCGATTGTATACGCGGTGTCGCCAATGACAAATGGGGCCGCTCTATGGGGCTGCCGCAGCCAATGACCGGTGGGTCGTCTATTTATTTATAGAAAATTATATATTGCCGCTCCGTGGGGCCTCCGCAGCCAATGACCACTGTGGTCGTCTATTTTATTTAGAGAATATAATATAGAGCCGCTCTGTAGGGGTCGCCTCAGCCCATGGCACGTGACTATTTTCGCAGCTTAATCTAAAGTGACTCTTATGCTAAACATTGTGCATCCCGACGTTGACTTAGCAGTGGCGGCGAGCATAGCCGTTCTGACCATGCCGATATCGGCATCGGCATCGGCATCGTTTGGAGGATGTGGTGCTCGAATAATAGTGGAAAGGGATGCGATATTATTTTTTACATGCATAATATATAGAAAATAGCTAGATCTCTAAATCGATGCATATGAAGCTACATATATATTCTTGGTCATAATCCCCTTAATTATCTAAAGGGGATGGATGCATGGCTTCACGTCGTCGTCGCTTTCATCGTCGGCATCTTCGTCGTCTGAGTAGTAGTACCTCCTGCACATTGTTCCGTCGAACACCTTCACTGTGAGCACATCATCGCCTTCATATTTGAACTGTACGAACCATCCGAAATCCACACCGTGCGCGATGGCGAATTTCTCCCAGCCCTTGTCGAGGTACATCCGGCCTTGTCCGTCAAATAGGACCTCCACGGTCCAGAGACGAGGACCGCAGATCGGCTGCTCGCAGATACACCTTAGCCGGCTCCTTGCCGTCAAGATAGTCCGCAATTTTTTTTGGGAGTTCCTGCAAAGAGATCGAGCGCCGATCGTTTGAAATTAGGGAACCCTTGAAATTAAAGGTTTTTTAGAACATGCCCATAATTAATCACATGCATCATATATGTGGGAACGCGTACGTACCTTCTTGACCAAAGGGTCTTCATAGACGACGATGAAGAACTCCTCTATGATCAATGGCAGTGTTGACGGTGGTGGTGGCAATGATGATGATCCACTTCCCCTTCCCCTTCCCCTTCCCCTTCCGGTCCGCGTCCGAGACGTGGAAGCCATGGCAATGGATAAAGTGTATGTGAACGAAAAGAAGAGAGAGGCGAGAACCTATTGACACAAGGGATGGTCGTGTGGGTGTTTATAAGGGAGAGATGACCGTTGTAGGGTTTACACAATAAAATAAGGAGGAGATGACCGTTGTGGGGGTTTATACACAATAAATTAAGGAGGAGACGACCGTTGTGGGGGTATAGTTTATCATTTTACCGTGAAAAGTAATGCCTAAAAGGAAAGTAATGGCTACAAGAAATCGGTGATGGTTTATCGTTTTTTGTGTGAAAAGTAATGGGTACAAGAAATGGGTGATGGTGTATCATTTTTTGCGTGAAAAGTAATGGCTACACGAAATGGGTGATGGTGTATCATTTTTGTGCGTGAAAAGTAATGGCTACAACAAATCGGTGATGGTTTATCATTTTTGTGCGTGAAAAGTAATGGCTACAACAAAATCGGTGATGGTTTATCATTTTTTGCGTGAAAAGTAATGGGTACACGAAATGGGTGATGGTGTATCATTTTTGTGCGTGAAAAGTAATGGCTACAACAAATCGGTGATGGTTTATCGTTTTTTGCGTGAAAAGTAATGGCTACAAGAAATGGGTGATGGTGTATCATTTTTTGCGTGAAAAGTAATGGCTACAACAAATCGGTGATGATTTATCGTTTTTTGCGTGAAAAGTAATGGGTACAAGAAATGGGTGATGGTGTATCATTTTTTTTGCGTGAAAAGTAATGGCTACAACAAATCGGTGATGGTTTATCATTTTTTGCGTGAAAAGTAATGCCTAAAAAGAGTTTATAATTTAGCTCGTGAAAAATAATGCAGAAAACCAAACTTTGCGTGAAGCTAACCGAAGACAGAGAGAGAGAGGGTGGTGGCCCCGACCAGAGAGAGAGATAGGGGTTATCCTGCCCATTAGATCATACGATCAACGGTCGTCGGGCACGATCCGCGTGACATGGGCTAGACCAATCAGGGCAATGTTGGGCGTCTGTGAGAGTTTGTGAAGGGAGAGGGCAAAACCGAGTAGTATCAAGAAACCAAGGGCAAGTGAGTAGTAAACGGACTAAGGGATTCAAATATGAGATTTAAAAAATGGAAAATGCGTGTTTTGTACAATGAAACCCATCTTGGCCTACCTCAAACTATTTGCAATACAAATCTACATGAGTGTGAAAATTATGGTCTCATTCAGACAAAGTATGTTTTGGGGAAAGCTGTTTTGGGTAGGGCTTATTATGGAAAACCATGCACCTTCATAGCTACTAGGTGATTTGAGAAGTGGAAATTTGTGGTGAAACTTGATTTATCTACGATTTATCTATGATTTGAGAAGTGGAAATTTGTGGTAAAGACTCCATGAGTAAGTGCCACTCTTTTTCGGAATTTTTGCACATTAAATAACTCATTTAACTAGTTAATCCCATTTGTTGACTCTCTCGTTGACCAGCCACTTGAGGGTAAAACCGAGTATATTGCACTAGCCAGTATTAGCACTCAAGGTGAAAACCGAGCATACAAAAAATGCTAGTATATGACTCGAGGGTATACCTGAGTATATCTAAATTTCCGGGGTTAGACTCGAGGACGCGTGTTGCGGTGCGAAGTGGAAGACGTGCCATTGTTGACGCGTGTCGCGGTGCGGACGTGGAAGACGTGCCATTGTTGATGCGGGTCGCATTTAGGACGCGTAAGCCCCTCTCTCCCTCCCTCTCGCACACGATACGTCTCATTATCGCTCACGCACGAAACCACCCCTCTCACGTCCCATCAACTTCTCCAAAAAACCCCAACCGCCGTACGAGCCCTCCCCCGCCGGCGATGGAGAAGAAGAATGCGCCGGCGGCCATCGCCCCGAGCCCGTCGCCTCCGAGCCCGTCGCCGCCGAGCCCGTCGCCGCCGAGCCCGTCGCCTCCGAGGGCGGCGCATCCGAGGGCGGCGCATCCAAGCGCGGCGCCTCCGTGAACCGGGCCGGTCTCACGGCCGACGGACCACTTCACAAGATCGGCGAATGCTTATTGGCGAAAGAGGAGTACGTGGACAGCTACTCGCTATGAGGCAAGTCCGTAGAAATTGGCGCTCGGGTTTACCCGATCCCGACGTGCACCCGCACGAATGGATCATGCTACACCACGCCCTTCCACGCGCCGCTGAGTTCACCTTCCTCCATCTCGGCACATCCCGCTACGTCACCATAGATCTATCTCGCAGTTCGTGCAAGGTTCAAATTCCTCGGCTTTTCCCGTGGCGTCACCATAGATCTTATTTTCAATCTTAGTGCTGAATGTTATCTTTTCAATATATTTTAGATTCTACTTCGTCGGCTTTTCCCGTGGCGTCATCGTGCTTGTCCAGAAGAACCCGCCGCACAAGATACGGCTGCTGAACCCACTCACAAAGAAATCGAACACTATGTTTGAGGCGCAGATGCCATCTCGTTTTTCTGAAATCGGCCGTCGTTATCAAATCCCCGACTATGGTCTTCGTTGCCGCACATTACCCGCCGGAAATTGGTTGGGTCGATGAGAGCACTCCAACTAAGGATATAAATGAAGATGGGGATTGGGGAGAAGGAAGATTTTCGATCAAGAACCATTGTTTGCGTTGCATTACCCCGTTCAATGGTGAACCGTATGCGATAGCTGCGGACAATTTTGAGATCGGAAGAATAGTGTGCACCAATGTACGAGTTGCAGCAGCGCGCGAGCACCTGTCAAGATGGAGACACTAATTTCATTTCCGAACTTGGACGTCGAAGTTCTACCTTGTGAAGTCGGATGGTGATCCGCTGCTTGTGTTGTTGGTCGGCGCGGCTTTGGCGGGCAAACCATTGGTGTACCGTGTGGACACTCGGAGCCGCTCTCTCCATCCGGTCGGTAACATTGGCAGTAATGCCTTCTTCGTGAATTATATCCGGTGTATCTCCGTCGACACCGTGAGTGTACCCGACACTTCAACCCGGCAGACATCTACTACACGGATTTGGGTTATATCAGAGAGTACTCTCATGATACAAATGCCTGGGATGAGTGGCCACTACGTGTGGATAGAATATGACTCTACGGTTTGAGAAATGAACACATGCCATACCGTTTGGAGGATGTATTGGCCTCACACTCGCGGACGGAAGGAGTTCAATGAATATTTCCTTGGGGAAATGCACGAATGGAGCGACGAAGAAATATATGGGGAGGAATGAAGAACAAATTCATTCATCCTAATCTTCTTGTTGTCCATACATTGCGTGCGTGATCTTGTATATTTTTGCAGCTTAGTTTGTCGTGAACATTAACAATGTTATTGGCTGCTTTTGGCTGCTGTATGCAGTTTACCTATGTATTATACTTAGTTTTCTCGATTATGCTGTCGTGAATTTATCATATAATAGCTTCTAGATTTGCTACTAGATTTGCTGCCATATTGGGCAAAAAACGAGGGCCAAAAGGCATAAATTACCCCAGAGATTTGCTACTAGATTTGCTCCATATTGAAGAAAGACAGAAATAGAAGCTTCTCTAGATTTGATACTAATTTGGTGAAAAAGACAGAGAGAGAAAGAGGGGAAAAGGTGCTCTTAAAAATGCCAATTTGGGCCGAGAGAGACAAAACCCGGCTCCCGCTCACGTGCAACCAAACGCTTCTCGTCCCGTCCCACACGGTCCCTTTCTACCAGCCCCACGCGACGCGGCCCCACACGACGCGGCCCCACGTACGACGCGGCGCAACACGTCGGCACGTAACGTCCAAATAAACGGATTCCTTCCGTCTGAGCTCCTTCTGCAGGTCTTCAGACAAAGGCTAGGGTAAAACTGAGGAAAAACTAAGGGGCTGGGGAAAACTGAGCACAACTAAGGAACCGAGGGCACGAAAATAGAAATCCCTTGTATATATGCTCATGCTTATGCTTGGGCTATCACTTTTCTCCGAAGAAACATAATGTTCTCTTCCTGACCTACTAAGAGCATCTCGAAAATGGCTCGAACCGGCACGCCTCAAACGGAGTAGGCAAATTTTTGAGCTCAATAGAAGCGCCGGCAACCCCGTGCCGACCGCTTAGCCAAGGACGCGAATCGGGCGCGCCGGTGCCTTGCGAGGCTGAAAATTTTGGGCGTGGGAGCCACCTGTCAGCCACACATCGACAAAATATACATCTTCTCCCCCAAAACCCCGTCCCCTCCGCCGCTCATTTCTCCCGCCAGCCGCTCCATCTCCCATCCAGCCTCCAACCCGAAAAACCCTCGCCGCCGTGCCATGCCATCAAAGAGAAAGGCTCCGGTGAAGGCAGCGAAGCCGCCGACGAATGCGCTGCCGAAGACGCGCACCGTCGCGCTGAAGGAGAATCCGGCGACCATGTCGCAGGAGGAGTGGGACAAGGAGATGGAATGCCGCTCCTTCATCACGCCCGACCGCAGAAGGCGCCGCATCGCCGCCCTCGATGCAGCGAAAGCGGTGGCCACTGCGGAAGCGTGCCTCAGTTTGGGCGGCATCCTCAACACCATCTCGAGCTCACCTTCCTCGCCGAGTTACTACGCGGGGTACAACGCCGACGCACCATCGATCTCGCAGATGCGGCTGTCACAGATGGACGGCCGCGCCCGCTACTCCCCCGAATACGGGGACATCAACATGACCGTCGACAACAACGCGTCGTTCTCGCCGGATTCAGCGGCGAGGGGCAGCGGCGCCTTTCGCTTCCCTGACCTGAACTCGTCGCCTGACCTGCGCCGCACCGAGGGCCACGTGACAGACGACACCGACATTCCCTGCCACCTCTTCCCCGATGACGGCAGGCACACCCACCAGGTGTTCGGCAGCGCGTCCGGCGTGTCCATAGGCGAGAATGAGGTGTGTTTCCTTACTTTTTATGTGTTGTGTGCATCGTAGATACCGGCGGCGACTGAAAGTAGGTAACTTTATGGGAAACGACTAGGACGCGCGCGCTCTGCGCTACGCGTCAGCGTGCGGGATGCGGGATAGCACGCAGGGCCGCTCCGCGCTTGACACGTGGTTGCGCAGCAAACAACATGTCCCCCCATCCAACTACCCACCATTTAAACAGTCTCCACGTCTACCTACCCCCGTCATTAAAAAAGAGAAAAAATAGTGCACCGCGAAATAACATTGCGTGAACATCGCACGGTGCAAAAAACGTCCAAGTCAGTCCATCGTGATAAAAAAGACAGCGGGTGAGCAATACACTGCCAGGATACCCCGCGGTGCAAAAATAATCCAAGGCAGTGCAAAACCGTACAAAAAGGCAGTGCACAGGCGGGGAACTCCGAGAACCATGTGCGGTGCAAAGCGATCCAAGGCAGTGCAAGACCGTACAACAAGGCAGTGTACGGGCGGTGCAGTTCAACACACAGTGCAACAACGATCCAAGGCAGTGCAACGCTGTTGAATAAGGCAGTGCACGCATGGTGCACTGCCAGGATACCGCGCGGTGCAAAAACGGCTCAAGGTAGTGCAACGTGGTACAAAAAAGAAAATGCACGGGCGATGCACTGCCAGGACACCGCGCGGTGCAATATGATCCAAGGCAGCGCAACATGGTACAACAAAGCAGTGCACGGTGGTGCATTTCCACGACACTGTACGGTGCAACAGCGACCTAAGGTAGTGCGACACCATACAGCAAGGCAGTGCACGGTTGGTGCACTACCAGGACACCACGCGGTGTAAAAGCGACTCAAGGCAGTACAAAAATGGTACAAAAAAGCAAATGCACGGGTGATGAATTGCTAGGACACCGGACGGTGCAAAGCGATCCAAGGCAGTGCAAATTGGTACAACAAAGCTGTGCACGACGGTGCACTTCCACGACACTGTGCGGTGCAAAAGCGACCCAAGATAGTGCAATTGAGGCATGAAAGGCAGTCCAAAAAAGGTTCGTCCAAACCTATCAAGATGGGATCTAATTTTGTAGATCTCGACGCGACTAGCACATATATGAAAACGAAACTTTATTTGGATACTCGTTTTGCTAGATATTTCAGTTTTCGTATTCGAATCTACGGAAAAAAAAGGGAAAAGCCACGCAGCGACCTACTCCGCGCCCGCCATGTGTCGCGCTGGGAATGATCCGCGTGGAGCTACAAACGAAGCTGAGCGCTCTCCCCTAGAGGGCGCCCTTGTTCTAGTAAAAATGAACTTTATGCGTATATTGCCGCCGAGGAGGAGATCCTCAACGACATCATACGCGGCCATGCCTGCGAACCCCCCATCGATGAATATGAAGAAGAGGCCGACGAGGACTAAGGTGAGGAGGAGGTCCAGGAGGAGATGATCGACGCCGACACCGGCGTGACCACGACGACGACGCGCAGGCGTTCCGCTGGCTCTCGTGGTCCGAGGTGGAGGTCTTTGGAGGATGAATGTATCATCCAGGCGTGGAAGCAATTGAGCTTTTGCCCCATCACCGGCGCAAACCAAACCGGAGGCAAGTACTACAAGCGCATCCTCAATTGCTTCATGTGGTGACACAGCGTACCACTGCATGGTGTAGTACACAAGTCGTTGATATAACACAAGTGAAACACCGTTCCACTCATATTACATCCCTCAGAGTGGTACAACGGAAACATATGCGAGTCCAAGGTATGTCTATGGAAGTACACACAAACTGTTTACATAAGATCAACACAGCCTCCTACTTTACAGTGAGGTAAAACTTCAAATAAAGCTCCAGAAGAACGACTCGTAGTCTGTCTTATAGCTATCACTATCTCTAGAGATGCTAGGCTGGCTATAGAATTCTAGCTACTTAGGTGCTAGGATTAGGGAAAAGTTCCCTTCTATTACTAGTATAAGCTTCCACTCTAACTGATGCAGAAGTTGACTCCATTGACTTCTTTGATTGGATTCTTCATCTTGTTGCACTTGACTCCTTTGTCTTCGAGTTCCACGGTAGTTTCTCCTTCGGTGCCTTGATCTAAGAAGGGGGTTCAAATGGGAGGGAATGAGTACGAGCGTACTCAGCAAGTTCATATTAGGAAATATGTGTATCATGCACTAGCTAAAGTCATAGGCAAATGCAAGTTTTCATAAACATTTCTTCAAAAGGTTTATTTTATTCTGAAAACTATGCCCGTCAGTCTTCACAGGTTGAACAGAACTTCGTGGAGTTCCTTTCCTGCCGCGTTCGTAGTTCCCTTCCCGGAACAGGGAGTGACAGCCACAATTTCATACCCTCTGCAGAGGTGCGTTACTTTACCTCATAAGAGAACTTATCCTTGTTGCCGGCCAGGAGTATATCCCCGTCCACACTTCCTTTGGTGTGAGGCCCAGTATAAGAACCAAGCCAATCACTGCCTTTTCCGCGACCTTGCATACCCACCCTTTTGTCCACCCATACATCCCCGGTAGACATCTCCCGATCATACGGCTTTACCCCCGATGTACGTCGGACAATCCATCATAGACGATAGAGCCTCTCATCCACACGGATGGGGATTTTAAAGGATTTCCCAACCTACTGCAGTGTTATCTCCAACACCCAGCCAGGCTCCACCGAGTCCGTTGATATGCAAGAGGGAAAAGATACGACTGACTTCCCGCGAGCATTTATAGATCTTATGGTTAACGCGATATGTACGGCGCTAGAATCACTGGACGACATTGGTACTTAGTCCTAGATGAGTAGTACCCATGCAATGGAACCTCCACCAATCAACACATACCATGGTTCCATTGCCCACCACATAGTCATATTCATAATTATAAAATAATACTTTGCTTTTCAATGCAAGAGTGATAAGTATAGTACTTTGCATATAGATTGATAAAAATAATCAAATGACATGAGCAAGCGATGAACTTGCCTTTCTTGACTGCAAGATTATGCAGGCAAAAGCTTCGATACGTGAGAACTCCAAATTCTGAAATACCATCATCGTCCGGTAAGGACAATGTTTAAAGAACTGGCAAAGATGCTATAATGCATAGTATGAGATGCAATCGTCTCGAGCGTAACCTAACCTCGATGATTTAGGATGGATGAGTTGTAAAGATTTCTTTAGGGTGTGTTGCACTTTTAGGGTGGTTCTCAAACAAGGTTCTTATTAGGGTTTGGTTATATTAGCATCATAACCAAGTGATATAAGACATCATAATAATCATACACACAAAGGATAGTAGTGGAATAATATGTAAAGAACAGTTGTCAGTTTTAAGTCCTATAGTGCATGGTTGATGATATTTGTTTTGTACTTCAAAAGAATAACTTTTGAAGAACAAGTTAATTAAGAAATGAGTAGTTTCAATAAGAAATATTACTTGCATGGTTTACTTGTGCAATTGCTTCAAAAGAATAACTTTTGAAGAACAGGTTATATAAAGAACAAGAATTACTACAAATAGGAGCTAAGTAATTATAGGGTTTACTATTGGATTCATTTAGTTTCACTAATAGGAACTAGTTGGTTCTTAACTTGGAATGGGTTTCTATATAGTAAGTATTGGTAGGTTTATTGCTATGGTTTCTTCTAAGCATCATATCAAAGGATGGTTGTCAAGATGGTTCTATAAGTTAGCTATTAGGGTTTACTATGGTTTCACATTTGCTTCACTAAGTAACCTCTAATGGCTTCTAAACTAGATGGTTTATTATTTCTTCAATAGGGTTTAGTTGGATAGGAGCATGTGTTGTGAATTTCTACACATGGTTGGCACTAGGGTTCATCATTATGGTTCTACTAGGGTTTGATGGTTGAGGTTGATTCTAATGGTGTGGTATATAGGAGTGGTGATCAATAGCACTACTCTAATTAACAAGCTAGGGTTTGCATCTAGGTGGCACTAGTGGATCCTATAGGTGTTAACCAAAAATAAAGACATGAAATGATGGTATCATGTGAATTGTACCTAGTTTTATTTTAGTGGATCATGAGTATGCACTCATTGGTTGTTTATTAAGGTTCTACATGTAAAGTTGAAGTGGATATGATCACATGGGCTAAACCCCTAGGGTTTTAGGGTTGCACTAATTTAGGGTGATCACATGAAATAATGAGATCAAGGTCCATGTTTATGTTAGAATTAGCGTTTCTAAATTATGGTACAACTCTTAAAATGATAATTGAAAATAGAGATGTGGTCACTAATTACTTTGAAACAAAATTAATAATGGTTTTAGCATTTATTAACTTTCACAAGAATTAATAATTAGGGCAACTCTTATTTAGGTTTAATTAAGAATTAGGGTTTAACAGTTTCTATTAGGTTTTAAAATACTTAACTTGTTAACTAAAGATGTTTAAATAAACAAGTTTTGAATTACCAAAATAATATTAGCCTTTAGTATTTTCTTACTTAATTATCAATTAAAGAAAAAATGGAAGATAGTAATTTGTAAATTAGGGTTTATGAAATACCACTAATATTTAAGTGGATACAATTATGATACAGCAAATTAATCTTAACATTTTACTTAGTTGCTGAATAGTTAAAATTTAATTTTTGATATTTAACTATTTGTTGAATTCAAATTGTATTTAAAACAAATGGAAACACATAATTAATAGGGTTTTCTATTTTCGTGCCCTCGGTTCCTTAGTTGTGCTCAGTTTTCCCCAGCTCCTTAGTTTTTCCTCAGTTTTCGCCAAGTCCTTGTTTGAAACCCGCAGAAGCAGCTCAGACGGCAGGAATCCGTTAAGTTGACCGTTCCGTGCTGACGAGTGGGGTCGTGTCGTTTGTGGGGTCGCGTCGTGTGGGGCTGGTAGGAAGGAACCGCGTGGGACAGGACGAGACCATGTTTGTGTGGCCGTAGCGTGTGGAGCCGTGTGGGTCCGGGACGTGGGCACGAGTGGTTTCTGTCTCTTTCGCCCAGATTAGCGTTTTCAATGTACCTTTTTCCTCTCTCTCGCTCGATCTCATTCATATTTGATAGCCCAAATTGGTAGCAAATCTAGAGCAGCTTCTCCTTCTGTTTTTTAACGCCATTCATTTCTTTATGCCTTCGTTTTTACCCAATCAGGTATAAAATCTATGGCACAAATCCAGAGAAAATATAGGATAAGCTGCATACAGCAGCCAACATAGCATAGATATATTCACGACAGATCCAACAGTAGTACCGATAGAGCCCTACAACATAAGCTACATTTTACATGAATTTAAGCTGCTCTACGTATAGAGCGAGTCACATACGAGAGTGCAGTGTAGGCATGTTCAACGCCTCCGGGTTGCGCCCGTGACTCGCCTCGGAGGTTGCGCGAGTGAATCCCAAGTGCTTTGTGTTTGGCCATGAACGCATGCACGTTCACCGTCGTTCCAACTCTAGCGCCGCATCCGCCAATGGATTCAGCATGGTTCACCGAGCGAGTTGAAGTCGGTGGCGCGGAGCTTCTGTTGCGCGAAGGGGCACTTGTAAATGCCTCGAGCAAAGGGGCCATCGTAGTGGCCGGATTGCAGCCTCCCGAGGACGTGACGAGTCTTGGTGTGGAAGGACTCGTCGTCGTCGTCGACGTCGCTGCTCCGCACCTGTCACGTAGCACCAAATATCGTGCAAAAAACACGGAGTCAATTGCAACGATGATGGAACAGAGAGTGAACAAAGATCATGCATGATAATATGGGCTCGAAAAAAAGAGGTAGCCTCAGTTACATTGGACACACTTATATCCAGGATTTGAGTGAGTAAACAAAAGATCATGCACAACAAATTTGTACACACCAATTGTTTACTGACCATACCCTGAATCAATTTATGCCCAAATATTCATCATCACCGGCACAAATCTTAAACAAGAGCAAATCACAAGCACTAATAACGCAAGATCTAACACAAAAGGATTGAACTAGGAACAGACGCACCCTAATAACGCAAGATCTAACACAAATGGATTGAACTAGGAACAGACGAACCCTAATAACACTAGATCTAACACAAAAGGATTGAAATGGGATAAGAACAAGGGAGCAAAGGGTTACCTCCGGCTCGTCGTCGATGATACTGGTGTCGTAGGGGTTCTCCGGCCCGACGTACGACACTGGTTCGTACGGGTCCCAAGCGACGGGGGCCGGCCTGGACGAGGGCCTGGACGGTGGCGGCGGCCGATGCGCCGGCGGCTGATGCGCCGGCTGCTACGTTGGAAGCAGCGAAAGGGGCCTCGACGGGGGCAGCGGCCGATGCGCCGGCGGCCGATGCGCCGGCAATGGGCATCTCATTCTTGTCCATCGCCGGCGGTTTTCTTCGGGGTTTTTTCTTCGGTTGTGGAGAAGATGATGGGACAGGAGAGGCGGTTGCAGTGAGAACGTGCGTCGAGGGAGAGAAAGAGGGGCTCTATAAAGACGAAGGTGGCATGTACCGCAACACGTGTCCGCTATGCACGGCTGCAGCGTGCACCGCGACACGAGTCTAACCCTGGGACGTTTGGTGTACTCAGTTATAACCTCGGGCCTTATACAGAAATTTTATCTATACTCAGTTTTCCCCTCGAGTACTTAGACTGGCAAGTGCAATATACTCAGTTTTACCCTCAAGTAGCTGGTCAACAGAGAGTCAACAAATGAGATTAACATATCTAATTGAGTCATTTCATGCGAAAAAAAATCCAAAAAATAAAAACATAGTGGCACCTACTCATGGAGTCTTCCTACGCAAACTGCCACCTAGAAAACCTTAACAAACATATATAAATCAAGTTTTACCCCAAATTGCCACTTCTCAGAATCACTAGTGTAGCTATGAAGATGCATGGTTTTCCACTCAAACCCCTTTGCAAAACATCTTCCCCAAAAACATAGTTTGTCTAAATGATGCCATAATTGTCACACTCATGTATATTTGAATTGCAAATAATTTGATGTATCCCAATATGAATTATATTGTACAAAACACGCATTTTTCATTTTGTAATTCTTTTTGTTTGAATCCCTTAGTCTATTTACTATTTATGTGCCCTTGGATTGTTAGTACTACTCAGTTTTGCCCTCAAGTTCTGTCACAAATTCTCTCGAAGCCCAAACTTATCTCGATTGGTTGAGCCGTTGTCACACGGATCGACTCCACGAACCGTTGATCAACCGATCTAACAGGCGTATACCCCTCCCCGTCTCTTCGTGGCCACACCTCTCTCTCTCTCTTCGTGGCCACCCCTCTCTCTCTCGTCGGTGGATGCATTATTGTCACCCCTCTAACAATTATCAACTATCTTTCGCTTTCCTTTTCTTTTAGGGGATATAGTTTGGGATATAGTTTCGGTAATTTGAAACGGCCCAAAAGTGGTATAATTTTGGTACAAACATGAGGCATACATATTTGCGGATTTCGGTGAATGCATTATTGTCACCCCTCTAACAATTATCAACTATCTTTCGCTTTCCTTTTCTTTTAGGGGATATAGTTTTGGCATATAGTTTTGGTAATTTGAAACGGCCCAAAAGTGGTATAATTTTGGTATAAACATGAGGCATACATATTTGCGGATTACGGTGAATGCATTATTGTCACCCCTCTAACAATTATCAACTATCTTTCGCTTTCCTTTTCTTTTAGGGGATATAGTTTTGGCATATAGTTTTGGTAATTTGAAACGGCCCAAAAGTGGTATAATTTTGGTATAAACATGAGGCATACATATTTGCGGATTTCGGTGAATGCATTATTGTCACCCCTCTAACAATTATCAACTATCTTTCGCTTTCCTTTTCTTTTAGGGGATATAGTTTTGGCATATAGTTTTGGTAATTTGAAATGGCCCAAAAGTGGTATAATTTTGGTATAAACATGAGGCATACATATTTGCGGATTTCGGTGAATGCATTATTGTCACCCCTCTAACAATTATCAACTATCTTTCGCTTTCCTTTTCTTTTAGGGGATATAGTTTTGGCATATTTGGGGGATTTCGGTGAATAAATTATTGGGATTATTTGTCACCCCTCTAACAATTATCAACTTTCTTTAGCATTCCAATATAGTTGGTAATTTCGGTGAAAGCACACACTAACTATTAAAACAACTACAAGTACATGTAACTGAATAATGGATTTGTTACAAGGTATCCATTGTAACAACTTCTAGCGCCTGGTGAGCAATGATAAGAATCCGATCGCAATTATACAACAGAAAAAACAACCAGCCATCAGATTAGCTTGCTTCTTCAACTCGATCAGCTGCCTTAACTGCTTGTTCATTTTCTTCAGTTCTCCCTTCACTTCCACCAGTCCTGCATTGGGAGCATTAGGCATAATCGGAACGACTCCTCTCTCCGCCGCATTCTCTACAACAAGCCTCCCCCTCCCAAATTGCGCTCCCCAATAGCGCCAATTGATTCTTGCAATTGAAGCCTCTGAACGTACACATCGATCCACTCGAAATGCCTGCATTTCTCCAGGATCTGAAAACAACAACGTGAACCCTAAATCCCAAATTCGAGGGAATAACAAGAAAATCGAGAGAAAACAGAGAAATTGGAGCGAGATCTAACCTTATCCCCCTCTCTATATGGCAAGCTCTCGCATGCAAGGAACTCACGTCCACGGTTGCCGTTATCGTCCGTCTTACAGATCGACCGCTTCAGAGGCTCCTGGCGTGGGCAGTCAGGGCATCTTGTCAAAGGCACGGGTCCATACTACGGCCATGAAGAACGGGAGTTCGAAGAGAAACTAGACATCACCCGCCTGCCGGAGAAAGGTTGCCGTTGGCGGAGAAGAAGAACAATGGGGCGCGGGGAAAGAAAGGGGAAGCAATGGCACGGGCACGGGCGCGGGGCTGGCTCGGGCTCCCATTTTGCAACGGTCACCTGGGTAAGCTGTGGGTCCGGCGCACTAACGAGGACAGAGTTGTGGGTCCCACGATGATCTGGATAAGTGAAGACGTGTCCACTGCGGGGCACCAACAGCGGCCCCACTTGCCAGCACCAACCAACGTCAACTAAACGGGAATCCTCCGTCCGAGCTCCTTCTGCGGGTTTCAGCCAAGGTCTTGGGGGAAACTGAGGAAAAACTAAGGGGCTGGGGAAAACTGAGCACAACTAAGGAGCCAAGGGCAGGAAAATAGAAATCCCTAATTAATAAAGTTAAAAATAAGTGAATTTTTATTTTGACACACATTTTTATTTTATATTTTATTTGATAGAGTTTATTTTTGTGAGCATTTTGATTTATTATTTATATTTTTCTGAGTTAAAATGAATTTTATATGATTTTGCAAAGTTTTAGCTATTTACTAGTTTTTGAAATAAATGGAAAACACTAAACACACCGATCTGGATCTAACCCTAGGGACCGACAGGTGGGTCATTTGACAAGGTCAAATGCCACGAGGGCAAAGACCAGTCAAAGCAGCTGAGGTGGCGGTGCCACGTTGATCTCGCCGGAGAGGACGCCGGTGATGCTCCGGCGAGCGACGGAAATGGTGCTAGAAACCCCCAGAGACTACCTAACCTAGCGCGTTCGAACCAGGGTTCGATACTGAGCACGCGAGCATCAACGCCACCACCCAAAGGTCACCGGAGCATCGCCGGTGAACTCGTCTGCGGCGGCACGACTCGGCCAAAATGGAAAACGAGGCTAGGATGCATGCTAGGAAGCGAGAGCTGGCCCTACAGACGCGCAAACTCACCCTGAATATGATGGAGTGGTCGGCGACGATGATTGCTGACAGAGACGAGCTCGATTTCACCATTACCGGCGAGGTACTGCAAAAGGGAATCTTCAAATTTGCGATTGCTCGACCTCCCCTTGATGCTGGGCTCCTCCCAGATGATCTACACGCCAAGGCGCACCTCCTCGACCATGCGCCGGAGGCTGAGGTGGCTCCTACCGCCGTGTTCTTGCTCGACGCCGGCGACAGAGAGTGGAAGATTGCGAGAGATAGAGGATGACTGAGAGAACGAGAAGTGGCGGAGGGGTTCTAGGGTTTCACTGCGAAGCTCCAAGCATACTTATAGAGTTCGGCGAGGCTTGTATCGTAACTTCACCGGCGGCAGTGGCTCGGATGCGTTGTCGACGGTGAGGTGTTCTAGGGCACGAATCTTAGTGCTAATGGATAGGACGGACGCGAGAGGTATAGGGGAGGGTTCTGGAAGCTTCTGCGGCTTCCGAGGCCATCCCAATCCTTGATGAGGGACGTGGCCAGCGAGCTCGTCGCGCTGTCGCCTGGGAAGAAGAAGACGACGACCTCCTTTTGTTTCCTGCCAGCGACGAAACGGTACGTGGTGGTGGGCTGGTTTGCTCGTGGGATGGGCTTCGACGTGGGCTAGACTTCTGGGCTGCTGCGGTCCACCAGGTAAGTCCTCTCTCTCTTCTCTTTTCTATTTTATTTTTTGTTTTCTATTTGTGATTTGAATTCAAATTTTGATTCTGGTTTTGCTTTACAGGTTCAAAAATATTTGAATTATAAGTATAACTTGATAATCATACTTACTGCATAGCTTTGTTGTTTAAACAAATACTTAATATGTGATTAACTTGGTGTTCTTGTGAGGTGCATTTAAAGGTTAAAATGGATATGTACTTAAGGGTTTATCTCAATTCCTATTTAATTTAGGAATCAAATTTGTTTGATTATTTGAATATTATAACAGATGCATGGTAAACATAACATTTTATTTTGCTAATACTTAACAATATGGATTGTTCACAGATAATCTTCATTATGATTAGAGTTTCATATAATTGGTCATGAGGTTGGAATTGTGTTATGATTTTATGTGGATAGTTATTTCCAAGGGTTTAGAGTTTTGCATACTCTTCATTAAGTTGCAATATAAGTAGGCATGAGGCAAGGCAGGGTTCTACTTATCATCCCAATGGGACTTGGATTGAAATTCAAATATGATCTAGGGTTTTAATAGTGATCACCCATGTGATACACAACTAGGATTAGGATATGGGCATAAGCTTTGATCATGTTTTATTGGCTAGCTAGGGTTACTCCTCCATACAAGGCATGAGGATTGGTCTGGGGTTAACGACTAGTGATATACTTATTATTTTATGTGGTAGATGATATCTATTAATCATATAGGTTTATCTTATCATGTATATCTACAAAGCATGATCGTGCATTAGACATGATCAACTTATTCCACACTAATCTCTCTTTATTATTCCTCTAATAACACTCCTCCTAGATCCTTAGGGTTTATAAATAATACCAAGTTGTGATGATTATGGAATTTGTTTCCTAAGGTATTGCTATTGGAATAGGGTTCTCACCTCCAAGATTAAATATTGACTTGAACAACTAGGATTAGTACTTCTCTAATATTTTTGTATGAACATGGCTATGGTTAGTATTATAACTTCTCTCACTTCTCAATGTCCTGAAATATCCTAAGGTTCTACTTAAGAGATGATGATATGATCCTCTAAATATATGGTTTGCCTAGGAATTCTACCTTGATATCTTATGTAGCTTGTTCTTCAGGAAATCTGATAAACCTGCATCTTGCGGTATGCCTCCACCTCCTAGCTTCTTCACCTTGATCCTAGCTAATGTATGGAGTGGCTCTATGTGTGTGTTTCCTTGTATCATATGCTACAAGATGACCAAATGGATGGAGAGTGTGGCTCTATTTATAGGCTTGGGCAAGCTCTAGCATCATGACACATAGGTGGTGACTCTTGTGTTGGTTTGATGAGTAAGGTGCTTATAATTTAAATAAGAATGTGTGGCTTTTATGCACTTAGACCCTGTGATTTACCTTATTTGGTAATAAGTTTGGAAGTGAATTAAATTACACACAAAGGTAGTTGCTAACCTTTAAGTGTTGTGTAATAGTTCTAGTTCCTTTTGATCCAACATATGGATCAAATTATGTCTACCCAAAATAAGGTTTTAGCGAAGATCACAGTGAAGTTTATAGCGCTTGACTTGATGATCTACTTCAATTCCAGCAAGTCAATTGAAACTTCAGTTACTGTGGTAAGTTTTATTTGAAAGCGCGAAAATTCCCCAGATTTTCTATGCATGAATGCAATGCACACTTTGGTTTTCTCTCATTTTATAGCCTCTAAACCTGGGATATTACACTTCAACGAGAAGAAGAACTATGGTGAGTACGCCAACATGTAGATGAACCGGAACGAGGGCGCCCTCTCTCACCGTTGGAACTTGATCAAGGCGGAGTGTAGCAAGTTCCATGGCTACTATGAGAAGATCAAGGCACATAAGGAGAGCGGCAAGACGATGGTGGACTGGGTATGATCTACGCCCATCTTATTTGATGATCCATCTTGTTACATATCTATTTGATGATCCATCTTGTTACATATCAAATGATGATCCAACTTGTTCTATATCTATTTAATGATCGATCTTGTTACATATCTATTTTATGATCCATCTTGTTACATATGAAATGATGATCCATCTATCTATTGTTAGATGCTCCAAACCCTCGATATGTACAAGCACCAACACGAGGACAAAGACTTTCCCTTCATGCATTGCTACAACAAGCTACAAGGTTGCAAGAAATGGGACAACCTCCTCCACACTCTATTGAAGGACGGGGTAGATGGGCCGGTCATCCAGCCGGTGCCTCCACCGTGCGCCCCATTGGCAACAAGAAAGCCAAGGCCGATAGGAATGCGGTGCCGCTATTGGCAGCCATGGACGCCTCCATCGAGAAGATGATCACCTCATTCTCGGTGGAGAACAAGGAAGCAGCGGATAGGGCCGCTGTCGTGTGGAAGGCAATCCTCGACAAGCAAGACATGAATATCGAGTTGGAGAGGGAGAGGGTGGAGGCGGCAAAGATGGAAGCTCACGCCGCTGCCATGAAGGCCACCAACGAAGAGACGCAGCTATCGTTGGCCAAGATGTCTCAAGAATCCAAGATCTTGATGGCCGACATGAAGAAGATGCACCCGTTGACGCGGGCATGGCACGAGATGTACCGCGAGCGCATCTGCCAAGAGGTGATGGCGGCGCGAGCTGCGTCGGCGTCTCCCCCGGCACCCTCCATGTTCATGTCTCCCCCGGCACCGTCGATGTTCATGCCTCCTCCGGCGACCGTGGATCCTGTTGCAGCGACGGAGCTGCCGCCGGGGCTCGCCGCCGATGAGGAAGTCGTCGAGGTTTAGCCGCCCGTGACCTCGTTCATCTGATCATCTGGCTTGGAAGCCTTTTTTTCCGCACCGGAGATGACGATCTGGTGGCCGTGTGTTGGCCTAAACTTCATATTCGAAACCTATTCGAATTTGGTGGCCGTATGTTGGCTCAAACTTTAAATTCGTAAACTTATTCGAATTTCTATGCTTTTGTTTGAGTTTTCAAATTCAAATTATCTATTGGGGCTGTCATATGAGGCGCGCCGGTGTGGGAGCAGCTCCCCCAAATGGACGATGTTGTGCCGGAGTCCCCCATACGACAGTGCCGGTGCCCCTGCCGACGACTATTTGGGGGCGCCGGTGGAGATGCTCTAACTCCAACGTTGAGCAATACTAGCAAACTGGCATGCTGGCCATGACCCTGTATGCCCGTTGTGCCTCCATGCGCCGGAAACAGCTGCCGACTCTACAAAGACTTTCCTTTCACCATTGCTATATGGCAGTTGGCGAAATCATGTGACAATGACCACACGGCGTCCTCTGGTTAGAATTTCCAATCCACCTCCGATTGGTGGGACTCCTTGATCGCTGGAAAGCCTAACAAGGAGCAAAGGCGCATCAGGGGTCGCTTCCTTTATGTTCTTTGGAACACTTGGAAGGAACGAAATCGCCAGATCTTAACGAGACAAAGGCTAACTTAACTTGAGGTGGTAGGCAGTGCGAGAGAAGACATCCTGCAACGCGAGCGTGCTTTCTCCTGCGGGGGGCCAGCCATCCCTGTTATGGTGATTTCTGGCATATTTTACTTTAATATAAATATGTCATCTATGTACAGTTTGATCGGGGTTTTCCCTCTTACTTAATGAAAAGGAAGTGCTCCTGTCGGCTGCTCTAAAAACACGATAGATAGAACATGAACATGACATGCATTTGGTTGGCGTTCAAGATTGATGCTGGATGTTGTGTTGCTGCTATATATGGCATGGCATTTCGTTTCAACGGTTCCTTACATAAGTTGGTTGCGTGTATATTGAACTAGCTCTTGATGTTACCTTGTTGCAAAGCTGTAATTAACAATTTCCTGTTAGCTTGATGTATTACCATAGGTTTTCTAGCAGAAACATGCAATGCAACATGGACGTTGCATCGACCGTGGCCATGGGATGTGCTGATCCTGTGAGACTTAGTGCTTTCGCAACGAAGAATGCAAGGACAGCCCTTTTGATCTTGATCCAAGAGTCCAGAAGTTCAGGTGATTTGCATTTATGCCGTCTTTGTTTGAAGCAAACACACCTCGTTCTCTAAGAAAAAGCAGGAAAATTAGACAAACCATTGTGGCCTGGCATAATTTCATAATATTCCCCATCCAAACAAAACTATTCAATCAATCTTATAATCTTCCAGAACGGTTTCACTTGGACCGTTTGACCGTGCAAAAATTAAAACAAATTGCCTCCAGTTTGGAATTTTCCCGGGCTGCCGTTACTGCATTTGACTTGTTTGTCGTTCACGGTATCACCGCGAGGAGATCGCACATGGATCTTGTGCAAGCTGAAATAAAATAAGGAAAGAGATGATACGTGGCGCCTAGTTTCCCTGAGATGATGTGCCTCCTAGTTAAAAAGAAGGCCAGCTCCTGACCGGCCCGAGGAGGAGAGAGGTCAAACAAGATTCTCCATTTCTCCCTGTTTTGGTAATGAAATACGTATAGTCCTTTCACTCGCATCCTCCAGCTCCACAGATTCTCAGTCCAGGCCTGGCCACGAGTAGTTGGTGACGGTATCGGCAAAAGATTAGTCTTTGGTCCCAGCTCCCAAGCCGAACTGAGATGCTGATACATTTTGCACGGTGGTGAAATTATAGTCTTCTGCATGCACTTGAGCTGGTAGAATGACTGCCCGCAAAACGCCATCGCTTTCTTCCCCGCTAACATTTCCGATGCAGCGCAACACCAGTCGCCGCTACCTAGCGTAGTTAGTTGGCTGCAGTATATAAAGTCCCGAGGGTGTGAGCCGCGGGGCAACGGAGCCCTCCTGTTTCCCTAGCTCCGCTCAAATCAAGTGGCCACCACCCACACCAGCCACGCCGCCAGCTCAAACTCCAGTCCGCCGGCCCGCGCGCCGGAGAAGCTCCTTCCCACCCGCCGCTGCTTCGATCGATCTATCGCCATGTCTGCCGTGGAGGTCGCCGCATCCGGGGCGCGGGTGGTAGGTCGTCACTGACCCGCCCAACGCCGGCTCACACCGTCACACCTTCACCGCAAGTAAGCTTTGCTGCCCTTCCCCCTCCACGGTTAACCGTTGAACATGGCGCTCTAGTCCTTGGTTGACGTTGCTTTTCTCCCTAGATTGGCCGCAATCGATCCGCTCATACGCTTTGCTAGCTTGCTAGTAGTTCATTCTTTCTGATGCTCCATTTCGTGTTCATCCGTTCCTGAATCATATCGTACTACGGGATGCCATGCCATCCGTGCCCATTTTTTTCTTAGGATCGAGTGTTTTGACGGTGCTTTTATCGGTAGACTGGCCGCGAAACGCAGCTCTTGAGAATCGCATGGCAGTAAATTTACAGCGGCGAAAACACGAGAGATGACAGGTTTGATCAGCGCGCCAAGCACACTACTACCATGGCTGCCGAAAACTCCAAAACACAATGTAGCTGCAGTTTTCACATCGGAAAAAAGAGGTAGATGCACATGCAGCTCTTTAAATGCGTGCTACGAACAATACAGCAGTAAGCCAGCACCAACTGCAGGTCTGCAGTACAAGTAGTCAAGTCAAGTAGCTATAGCACATTATCATTGTATATATGCAGGGGTGAAAATAAAAATAAAAATAAAGATAAAAACAAAAGCTTATGGGCGATGCTCCTCGGCAAGGGTGGCATCCTAGGAAACCTAGCCGCTACTCTGCAGACTGCAGCGATGCCAGGGCTGCTGCACACACCCATGCACGAAGAAGTCAGGAAACCTCGGCTAGCTCCGTAGCGCTGACACCACCTACGCAATCATCGCTTGTGCTGTCGCAAAAATATATTTCTCCTGGTTAAAACTACTCCTTGTAGCATGAATACGTTTTTGTCCTCTTTCGATCTCTAGGGAATGGTTGAGCCCGAGCTTTTGACTTCCACGACCGGTCATGCTTGCGTACGTAGCCTTGCCTATTTTCTATATGCCGCCAGGAATCTTTCCATGTCTTCGTTCATGGCAAGAGGCCAACGCATATACGGATAATTCCACTAGACCATTGAAATTCTTGAAATGAAACTTTAGAGCCATGTCATTTTTATGTGTATGTGTGTCTGCATTGCTTTTAGCCAAAGCACGCCCATAAAAATACGAGGCATGTAGCTTGTTGCGGCGGTGCGGTGCCAACAAATATCCAATCTATTGCTGAGATCACTCGGATGGCAAAGCACTTAAAAAATCCAGACGGCGAAGCTTTCGCCGCTTCCTAATCATGCCAACTTTTACACGGCAGATTATGCACAAAATTATAATATAGTAGACCTGTTCCCGTTCATCTATGTCATAGTATAGAGGGATTGGATCAGTGGAGAGTTTCATGATGGAGACAGTTTCTTTCCACACACGAAAAAGCTACCGATCAACGATTGTTTTAACTGAAATTAAGAATTCAGACAGGGTGATGTGGACCAAAGCTATGCAAGTACTGCTGAAACTAAACCGATGGCATTAAAATTCAGCTTGCTTTGCTTAACCACCGGATGTAGTACATTAAACATGAACGGAGCGTGCAACTCGGTCGTCTCTCTCGCAATAATCATCGTGTACCACCTGCAATGATTTGGGGACAAGGACACGGCAGGTTTTTTTCTCTGCATCTTATTTAATTGTCGTATGATGTGAAGCACAGTGGGTTGATGGCGACCCTTGTAAAGCTTTAGGTGAACTTAAGTTTAATGAAATCGAGTTGGTACTATTATTCCTAGACTAGATTATCGATTGAGCTGCTTTTCTTCTCCGAAAAGGACCCTCTATCTATTATTAATCATTAATATCAGTATAAAGAACATCGACGGTAGTAAAAAATATAGATAGGTTTTTGAGTTATCTAACAACGATACAAGCGTTGAAGTGAGTCGAAGGCGCGCCGCCATCCTCGTGCCTCCATCAACGTAGCCGGACGGAGCTTGTCAAAGAAGAGATTATTGTAATACACAGAAGAAAAGTCATCGTGCTAAGGCCAAAAAAAAATCCTGCGCACCAGAGAGCAGCAACAATCGTCAATGATGAATACGGTACATCGAAAGAACCAAACTTGTAACCACACCGACAAATATGAAGACAAACAAAATCCCAGA
Source organism: Lolium rigidum (assembly GCF_022539505.1). NCBI lineage: Eukaryota > Viridiplantae > Streptophyta > Magnoliopsida > Poales > Poaceae > Lolium > Lolium rigidum. Next base: position 149,098,860 of record NC_061513.1, read on the forward strand.
AAATCCGCCTGGCACACAATTCCACGTGCCCTTCGTTGGGGCTAGCTGCACCACCCCAGAAGCGAGGATAACACCGAAAAGACTGTATTCTGCCTTCAGAATTTCGCTCTTATTTCGCCATCCCAAAGAAGACGCTAGAACTACCTAAAAGAACAGAAACCCACCCGTAGTCGAGGGGTCATGGTCCGCTGAAGGCGGGACAGACCACCTGCGTCCATGGTGAGGTGGATCGTGCCAAGTGCTCATGTGTTTCTAGGAACAATTACGACGAAAAAGTAAAGAAAATTATAGTGAGCTAACCGTCAAATTTTAGCACTTCAAGCGAACGAGTTGTCACAGATTGAAATTTTCGACCGATGGTGAATGTTAAGTGTCAGGCTGGACCATTGCAATTTCGACCGATGGTGAATGTTAAGTGTCAGGCTGGACCATTGCCACGTGGCTACTCCTAGATGCGTTCGTTCCATAGACACAATTGTAGATCGGGAGAACCAAACCTATAACTGCACCGACGAAGATGAACCAAATCCTAGGAAATCGGTCGGACACACAATTACACGCGTCCTCTGTTGATGCTAGGCAGACCACCATAGTGATGATGAGGCAATGAGGACCTTATTCTATTTTCATCATGTCGCCACCGCCTCACCTCTCCAAAAAGCATACGGTACAAATGTATGAAAACACGAAAACCCACCTGTCATTGAGGGACCGTGATCCACCAGAGGTGAGACAGATTGCTGACAACGCCGACGAGGGGGGGGGATGTCAAATGCTTATGTGTTTATGGAAACAATTAAGAAAATATAAATAAATAAATATCGAGCATGTCAGTCATTAAATTTTTTGACCGTCGGTGAACGTAGCATGCTGGACATGTGGCAACTCGTGGATACGTTCGCTCCACAAGACGTCCAAACCACAACAAAATAATACAGTAGCAGCATATACCATGTGTATATGTGTTGAGATTCCTCCTATCCCGACATGTTCCATCGAATGGCCACTCACACGCCTGTCGCTCCCCAGCTCAGCTGAAGCCTCGTCGTCCAATGATGAAAGAAATGAAAAGCCAGGAAGAAAAAAACATAGAAACCTGGTGCATTATTGTCCTTTTCATCATCGATCTCTGGTGGTGTACTTGTCACGAGCAGAGCAATGTATCCAATCCAACCCAAGGAGAGGGAGGGGCCGACCGACCCCGTGCCTTTGAATGGCCAAGTTATTTGAAGTTAAACGTCGGGAAAGGCCGGCAGTTACTGCGGGGCGGCCCCCCCACGGCACGGCGCTGCAGGCAGAAATCGGGCAAGAGATCCACGGCGCGTCGGGCGGTGATGGCTGCTACAGTTTCCGGCTGTACCCGTCCGACGTGGTTGCACAGTAGCTTCACCCCCACACCACGCACTTGCCTCTGCCTTCCTCCCCGCCTAAAAGCAGGCACCTCACCACAGGTAGGGAATTCATTTTGAAAACTGACCAGGCACTTCTTGTTTCCTTTCACGCCCGTACCCATAGGCCATAGGCGTATTTGCCTTGCCTAGACTAGGTATCTTCCTCTTCCTTCTGTCCTCGCCGATCAACTTCTGCCTGCCCTCCCTCACTTGCCTTCTTCATCATCCTGGTTTCTCTAAAGATTATTAGGCTGGTGTTAGTATCATGCATCCTAGCCCCATCAAAAATGCTGATATGACAGGTAATTATGGATGAGAGAGGAGATTACAGTATCATAGGTAGATACTGTATCACACATCGCGAGAAAAGTTCGTATCAAATAAATCTTGTACACAAATTTGTATTAGGATTCTACAAATCAATTAATATAGCAAAACTATGATATTATGCATTATGGATCTAGTATCGTAGAAAAGTATCATATACATGATACTACTATATGATACTACCCACTATGGCATTGTTAAGCCATTTTTGATTTCTCTTTTATTTTATTTGGCGAGATTAGAATAGGCCATTTGTTTGGTTTCCTTGCCAGCCGCCAAACCTTCCATATCAGGGTGGTGCTTGTGCATTTACTGGCATGTGTCCATGTCCACACGGCTCCCTTAATTTACAGCCGCATCTGCTCTCTCTACATTTGCCTCTTTGCTCGCTGCCTTTTTATTTCTTCCCAAACGCCACCGCTAGCTTCTCCTCTCTCCGCTACCTCCGTCGTCTAGTCTCGCGCAAAAACTCGGCTTTGAATCAATTGCAGCGAGCGAGTAAACCTCTGTGATGCCATGACAATTTCTCCACACAGTCTAGCTGACCTCTCGCAATGGACAGGCTGCAGCAGCGCCCGCATGACGCGTTGACCGGCCGTCGGAGCGGCGGCGGCGGCGGCGGCGGCTCCTCGATGTCGCGGCGCCACGGCCGGTTCCACCACGGCGGCACCGACAGCGACGACGACGGCGGCAGCGGCCCGTCTTCGTCGTCCTCTTCCGCGCCGGTGGTCGACCACGCGGAGTGCACGGCGCGGTCGTGCCGGTCGTGCGTGGCTGTCTCCCTCGCGGACTGCATCGCGCTGGGCTGCTGCCCGTGCGCGGTCGTCAGCCTGCTGGGGCTGGCGCTCGTCAAGGCCCCGCTCGCCCTCGGCCGACGCTGCGTGCGGCGCCTGCTCCGGCGGCGCGGGAGGCTGCGGCAGAAGAAGCGCGTGCGCGACGACATGGTGGACCACCTGGCGCTCGCGGCGGACGGCAAGCGCGCGGGCCACGCGGCGCCTGCCGGCGAGGACGACGACGTGGCGGTTGCAGCGGCGGCGGCGGCGGAGGCTGCGGCCGCGAGCGACGCGGACAGGGTGTGGCTGGAGATGTACCAGGTGGGGCAGTGGGGGTTCGGCCGCTTGTCTTTCTCCGTGAACCCGCCCCCGAAGAACGGCGACGGCGACGGCTGCGAGAGCCACGTGTGACGACGAGCTGGCCAAACTGCCAGGGCTCGTGCGAGTCCCGTTTGGTCTGTACTGTCTGTCGCTGCCACGGCAGCACGGACGGCGGCGACAATTCACAATTCAGTTGTCCCGGCAGCTCACCGGGGCGGGAGATGTTTCTCAAGGCTCGCGGAACCCCAGCACATGATCCAATGCCAAATTGGTTGGGGATGCTCGGGAGAAGCGGCATCGTCTTGACTGCTTGGAAAGCCTCGTGTTCATGTGCCCCCAAACTAGAACACCTCAATGCGCAATGGAGAAACCAGGAGCTGGCCTGATGTTCGTCTCTCTTCTTCTTTGTTCACTGGTTTGGGGGAGTACTGTAGCCAATTGTACATAATTTATGCCTTCGAGGTCCCTGGATTCCTCTTCTGGGAATCTGTGTATATATTTCCCCCTGGGCATGATTAACAGGTTTGGCTCGTAGCATCTCAGATTTCTGCGGCATTGCCGCTACGTGATTCACCGGGAAATGTTGTGGTTACGGAGAAACAGGAACTGAATCCGCCAAGAACTCGACGGAATCCGATGCACCGCCGTCTGTTCACCGCTGCTGAACCTGAAATGGTTCAGGGTTCATGGAAGTCTGTAGGCGCTGCATGCATGCGCCGGCACTGCGCAACGCGCACGACCCGGTCAACTTGGATGGTGGCACTCTCCTGCACCTGCAGCCCAGCAGGCTTTAGTAACCATCAAATTGAACGGCTTCGGCATTCAGAGATTAGTGCTATGTTCAGTTTGGAAATTGCAGCAGTGGAATTTATAATCATGCGGAGTAGTACCAAAAGTGTAACTCTTGATTTATATATCCTGTCAAATGCCTCTCACGAGTATTAGCAGTACAAGTCAGCAATTAGAATACATGACAGTCCGTCCTGTATTGCTGGCTTGTTGATGAGCAACCTTTTTTTCGCTAGCAAAAAGGAAAAAAAAAACGATGATAAATACAGAGTAGAAACCATGTCGTGAAGCTAATTTTGAGGTCTGCTTAAGAAAAAACTAATTTTGAGGAAAATGTGAGGCCGGTGTTCTGGCAACTCTCCATATATTGGCCTTGTAATAAAGAAGGCCCAAAGGCTTTTCGACAAACACGTTAGTTTGTGGCCCACGATAAATGAACGTTTGTTTTTTCTCTTTTCCTGTAAAGAAGAAAAATAAAAGGCAAAACCTATACACCGACCAGGTCGGTGGCTACCGGCCACCGCACACCCCCTGGTCGGGTATGGGCCAAGCCCATTTGTGTCTGTTTAGCTTGTAGTAGTTCGATTTTCTTTTTTTCTTTTCTGGTTTCTTTTTCTGTTTTTTTTTCTATTTTCTGTTTTCGGTTTTGTTTATATTTTTTCAGATTCGAAAATTTTAATTTTTAAAATTGTTCAAATTGAGAAAATGTTTAAATTCAAAAAATGTTCTAATTTGAAAACCGTTCAAATCTGAAAACCGTTCAAATTTGAAAACCGTTTAAATTTGAAAATCGTTCAAATTTGAAATTTGTTCAAAATATTTTCAAATGCGAAAATATTTAAATTCGAAAAATATTCAGATTCTAAATTTTTTCAAATTTTTAGAAAGTTTAGATTCAAATTTTGTTCATATTCAGTAAAACATAAATGAAATAGCAGAAGAAAAAAGAAATAAAGGACAGAAAAGTTACTGGGCCGGCCCAGTGCCACCCGCCTGGGATGTGCGGACGATCAAACTTAATGGGCCGAGCCCATATACGCCCGGGGCGGGTGTGCGGTGGGTTCGCTCCCACCGACCCGGTGAATAGGAGCCCCCAAAATAAAACGTTTCATGTTAGACTTTCCCCTCCGTGAAGCATCATATAGATTTTCATAAACAGAGAAGTTTGAGGAATACAAAGGGCGTACATCACATCGTGATTCTTGACGGTCACAACGGGATCAAGAACCGATTCGTGTAGTACTGATTCTCGTCAAGTGGATGCAACAACTGCTGAGTTCCGCAGAAGAAAACAAAAAATTCCTAATTAAACGTGAACCCTAATATGCTCAAGAGACCAAGATCTATCCATGTAGTAATGCAGTAATGGGATGATATCGGTGACGTACCCTCGTAGACCTATAGAGGCTAACGTTCCGCTATAAGAGCATCTCCACTCGTCCCCCCGAACAGGCCCCCGGCGAGCGTTTTTTACATCCGGACGGCGTAAATCGGCCCAGTCGCGCCCCCGGTCCCTCGTTTTCGTCCGGATTTGGCCCTTCATCCATCCAGCGAGCCCACGCTACCCCCGGCCCCCCGGGGAGCGCTCGGGGACTCCGGACGAAACGAAAGCGCGCGAAACGTTCCCGCGCGTCTGGTGGCCCCAACTTGTCGGCGAGAGACACCGATCGTCGTCCTCATCGCATCGTCTTCCGCGCGCCGTAAAGCCTGCCGCCGGTCGGCATTCGCCGGACGCGTAGCTTCCACGCGGCGAGTTAATGCCGTCGCCTCGGTTTCATGCGCGCCTACCGCTATTTATCGCCGAACTACCCCGGCTGCCCCGCATTCACCTCCTCGCTCGTCTTCCCCAAATCATCCCCGAACTCGAAGGAACCGGCAATGGCGAACGACGGTGCGGCCAACAACGGCTTCGGCCGCCGCTCTCTCCACCAATGGGAGGGGCGACTCCTGCACGCGGCGGGGTACCCTGCGCCGCCGGACTTCCGCGCGCCGGGAGGCCGGAGGCCGAGCGCGGCGGCGTGCCGATCCCGCCGCCGCCAACGGGTGGCGGCGCACTCGAAGCGGCGATCGACGAGGTGCTCGTCACTCTCAGTGACGAGCAGCGCGCGGATCCGCGCTTCTTCCCCGACAACCACGAAGCGTGGATCGCGTTCTTCCGGCGAAGGTACGAACGCGAACTCGCCTCTTACGACGGCCCTCCTCCTCCTCCGGCAAGGAACAACGCCGCCGGCCGCCGCCGATGGTGGAGCGCGCCCAACCGCACCCTCGAGAATGTGCTCGCGCACATCGAGGACGGGAACTCCCTGTCCCGGGGATGCCGCCGCCGGTGGCGGCTACCGTGTCGCGCCGGCACGGTAGTTCCCGGATACCGAGGAGGATGGCGCCGTCCTCTTCGTCGTCGGGCTCGAGATCGGCGTCCGGGTCCGGCGGGTCGACGCCGGCCACCGTCAAGAAGGAGTGGGCGACCGTCAAGAAGGAGCCGGCGTCGCCACCGCCGACCGGAGGGCGCAGCAGCCGGCGCCCTCGTCATCCGCGACCAGCCTTCCGCTCCGCAGAGCGGGCGGAAGAAGACGAAGAAAGAGGCCGGCGCAAACAAGCTCGCCGCAAACCAGCTCGCCGAGGAGGAGGCGAGGCGCGCGGAGGAGGCCGCGGTGGCGGAGGCGATCGCAAGATCGCTGAAGGACATGGAGGAGGTGAAGCGCGCGGACGACGCCGCACTGGACTGGTCCAGGCGCGACTGGGAGCGCCAGGAGGCTGAGCAGCGGCGGCGGCTACTGGATCTGGCCGCCGCGCGTCAACTCGCCGCTCACGCCGCCACACCATCCGCCGCTAGGAACGCCGCGCCCAGGGAGGTGGTGAAGCTCGAGGAGAGCAGCGACGACGACATGTACCTTCCGTCGCCGCCACGCACCGGCGACGCTGGCCAGGGCACGAGCCGTTGGTACGAGGCTCCGCCGCCCCAGGACAACGCCGACTCGAGCGACGACGACGACGACGACGGCGACTACACGTCATTCTACCGCCATTTCGGCATGTAGTAGGCCGCTATTTAGTTTAAGTTTAGTTTGCCAATCGCCGAATTCAAATATATGTACGAATTCGGCCTATTTATGTACGAACTCGCCTCTATATGTTAAATATCATTAAATTTCGCTTATGTTTGAACGAATTCGCCTATTTTGTCCGAATTCGTCGTATTACGTTGCATCCATCCTGGGCTCGCGGCTGGGAAAATGGGCCTCCCCACGCTAAATCTTCCTCCAATCCGGACGAAAATATCGCCGGATTTGGGCGTGGGGAGCCCAAACGAGTGGGGATGCTCTAACATGGTTGATGTAGACGATAGGTCATTGCCGACCTCAGGGTCGTGAAGAAGTCCTCTGCCCGATGTCGAGTGTCGTAGGTGCAACACGTCAAAGTTTCGCAGACGTTCGGTGCTCAACAACACTCCCGGCTCCGATCCAGCGAAGTTGCGGAAGTACATCTTTTCGACAAAATAAATGAGGGGGAGTTGGGGAGCCGACCGGCCTAGCCAGGCACGCGCAGAGCACCCATCCCCCACCCGATTGGCCCAAGTGGTCCGACCGGCCTCCTCCCCTAATGGGCCCATTGGCACATGGCCCCCAATAGAGGTGGGACTTGGGAGTGCTTTTTAATTAAATAAAAATCATATTTTTATTAAATTAAATATATTTTAATATATTAATTCATTTAATTAACATATTAAATCTTTTAATTGCCATTTTTCCGAGAAACCTCCCGAACTATTCCGAACAACTTTCGGATATCTCCAGAACCCTATTCCGAATATATATCTCAACTCCAATAAATGCAAAACTATCTCGAGTTTCGATGAACCCTTAAGTGTGTTACCCTACGGTTTGGGAATAAAATAGCCATGATCCGGGACTGGTTCTCTGGCCATAATGATCACTAGGGGGGTCTCGATAACCATTGCGATCGCTATGTATTCCATGAAGATATGATCGTCATTTGAACCTTTGCATTGAGTCTTATTCCTCTTGATCATTAGATACCAGCACTCATATGAGACCTGATCATCGGTATCTTGATACCTAGTTCGGTCTCGCTACCGACAATGCTATTTCGGTCGTTCACATTTGATTACATCCCCATGACCTATTCATACGCTGTGCAGCTATCATGGATGTAATCTCACCGAGTGGGCCCTTATATGTATCTTTCCGTCACGTGGATGAACAAATCCCACTCTTGATCCATATGCTTCAATCCTTCCATTGATATACCTAACTACACATTTATGATCACCATGTTACAGAATCACGTTTGATGCAGCCAAGGTAACCTCCGGAGACGATGATTAGATATGATCTCATGGTCCAAGGATTAAGTCCCTATACACTAATAATAAACATTGTAACATTGAACTTGATGTGACTTGAACGTGTTACAAACTTACAATACTTATGTTATGGGTATGTTCATTATACCATTCATCCAATCGATATGATCTCATTGTCAATGACATGTGTGTCCATGATCGGGAAAACCTCGATCAACGATTGACCTCAATGAATTAGCTATGCACTTGTGTGCTTACTAGGGACTCATGTTTGTTTATAATACCACACGTGTATTAATATTTTCCTCTTAATACGGTTATAGCATGGCATGAAACTAATTATGAACATTTTGAAAAATAATAAATATTATTATTATTTGTCTCTAGAGCACTATCTCCAACAACAACATAGGGTCACTTTGTTTTTGTGGTACTACTTAAGTACCGAGTTTCAGTTTCGGTATGCAATTTCGAGTTTTGAACCTAAATTTTGGTAGTAGAAATGAATGGCTGAAAGAGGCAAACACTAAGTTTCAAAATCGTGGATGTTTTGATGTATGAGGACTTCAAGTTGAACATGTGTATATCTATATCGTGATGTAGGCTGGTTTGTAACGATGAACTTGATATTGGACCGTGATGTAATATTTTGGTACCGTTGGATTATGTTTCCATTATTATAATGACCGGTACTTGATGATGTATTTATTGTGGAATCTGTTTTGTTTTGTTTCATATGCTCTTAGATGAAATATTTACACTTCATATTCTTTGCTAGAAAATCGTACCACTCACTTACATTTGACAAAGATGACAGTTCATAAAATGACGAGAATATGCCACACGGTTACTATTGTTTGAAATTGAATACACACCTATGTTAATGGTCGGGAAATGAAACTTTGACCCATCTAAACAGACAATACAAGAGTGACTTGTCAGTGTAATTTTCATTCTTATTTGTTGGACAATTTTTTTAGCACACCATGCATCATATATATTTTCATTGTTCTCTCTACTCTCTATTTTTTATCCCACCTGTAGGTCGCGCCACCAGGTGTCTTTCCGCCCTCCGGACTCCGTTGCACCTCCATTTCAACTCCAACTATTCGTCTTACCCTAAAAATCATCAATATATACCCATTCTGCCGATCTAGTCTCGCACAGAGTCTTTTTGAGTCAAACATTGTTTTTACGTCCTGACCTTTCAGCTTTTAGCCATGGCAAGCTCTAGACCCAACCTAGGAGGAGATGACTCCAAGAAGAAGGGCGTGGTATAATACCTCAACTATGTGGTGTATCCTTTGAAGACCTTAAGTTTCAAGGACGGGGTTCTGCTCGTGGAGGAAGTGAATGCCCCGAAGACTAGAGGCACCATGGAAGAGAGGCTGCAGGCTTTGGAGGACACCACTTTCAGGTATGGTACTATGGTTGAGCGCAGTCTTGATGCTCACCACTTCATGAATCTTGAGCTGGAGAAAAAGGTTGAGTCTTATGAGGCAAGGATGAAGGATTTGGAGGAGAAGTATACACAAACCCTCTCACAGCTGGATACGTTCCAAGCCCTCATGTGGGATGTGGAGAACCAAAACTATGAGTATTAAGAAGTATGAAGATCGTTTCAAGAAGATTGTTGGAGCTGCATCCACCAAGTTCAACGATCCACCTCTGTCCTTGTATAATGGGAGGCCATATCCCTGGAAGCTCAAGGAGTGGTAAGCTCACTATGAGGAAAGCGGACCTAAAGAGGAAGAGAAGAAGGGAAGATCTACACCAACAACTTAAACTTGGGGGAGTTTCACCTAATGTTTAATGCTTTTTAGTTTATCATATTGCATCTAGTCATGTTTTCTTAGGTTCGGTATGCTTCTATATGTTAGTCATCAATTATCATAGTGCTTGAAAAGCTTTTAGAGCATCAACATGTATCCCTTATCGAGTGCTTTTTCAATGAATATAAATATGGTGCCATCCATGGTTCTCTTGTTTGGATATTTATGGGTAACACTCATGTATATGAACGCGTCATATCTAGAAGTTTTAGTTACATCTTGCTTTGAAATAAATTAACTTGAGCATTTTGGACAATAATAGAGTATATCTCAATAATCAAGAATGGCAATAAACAAAGAAAGGAAGAAGATCAAGGTAAATGGTTAATTAATATGGAGTTTGGAATAGAGATGTGGTTCTGTAGGATAAAGAGTTAGGAACTGATGATAACAAGGGGACATGAGATACTCTTGGTCAACTTAGTAATCAATGAGTAAACTGACGAGGATCATGGATATTTGAATACATATGCTCTACTAAAAATTGATTGAAAGGTAGGCACCTGAACATTCGGTTAGCCATGGAAAGTGTGAGATAAAGGTTGAGTAGACCATGTAACATGATTGAAAGATTCATGAATAAAGTTTACACTGGTTAGCCTTCAATAAAAAAATTTACACTCATTAATAAGAAACAAGAACGTTAACTGATACCATCAAAAGTGGTGAAAGTGTTCAACAGTATTGAACTTCATGTTTATCTTGTCATTAAAACTCTCTTCTTTTAACTAGTAATCCCATGGGAGTTTATCTCTTTTGTGAATTCAATAATAACATCAAGATAATTATAATGGATAAATGCAAAACCGAGGATGGTTCAATTGTCCAACGTACATTAGTTGCTAGAGCATTTATGTATGTTTTCCTCATTTGCATGGTTGATACTTTATAAATATCTTAAGATAAGTGAACATGCATAAGTTGATGATACAATGCTCGTATTTAGTTGATAAACCATAAGCTCATTGATGCATGATATCACCTATTCGTTTTTTTTTTTTGCTCGAGGACGAGCAAATGTTTGAACTTGGGGGATTTGATACGTGTATTTTGTATCATCATAATAGCAACATCTATAATCACTTTAGAATGATATTTTCATTAATATACCATTTTTATGCATTTTTAGATGATTTACGAGACTTTTCTACAAAGTCCCCTTCATCGTTATTTACTTTATGAGAGGGAGGAAACCTCATTTTTCGTATTTTGTTGTTTCAGGGACCTTCTAGAATCCAAATAATTCGAGGAAAATACCACAAAAGTTTTCCATCAGGAGAAGGACCGTAGACAAAAGAAGCACGTGAGAGGAGCCATGAGGGCCAAAAGAGACCAGATGGCGCGTCAACCTTGCTAGGCCGTGCCACCTAGGCCCGTACGGGCCTCGAGCATCGTGTCGGCTCAAAGCCTCCCTTTCGCCAGAAAACCTACACCATATATTTCCCATGAATAACAGAGGCGGCGGCGGATGCGAAAGTCCTCTGGGAGAAGGCAGATTCTGCTGCTCTGGAGCCTCGGAGAAGGAGAATTGAAGCCATCACCATCACCACTCCTCCTTGGTGTAGAGGGGTGCCTCTCCATCAACATCAGCACCATATCCATCTCCAAGATCCACCTCGACCCCCTCATAGTTTGTGATTGATTGAACTCCAAATATTGTTTGAGTGCTTGTTGCATGATTGTGATTGGAAACTTGTCTTTATTTGGTGGAGATATTATATTTTTAGATTGTGTTGTAATTCATATGCCACTGATACTACCATGTTTCATCGTTTTTATTAGATCCCCATGTTCCCGATGGCAGAGGATGAATTGTCAATGATTTCTATATAATATGCAATAAGTATTTGGCCAAATTTTCATCTTAATATGTGGTTCTATGATGGTGGTATGCGAACTTCGACTGTATACTACTTCACCAATTTAGGCTCATAGGGCTGCACTTTAATGCAATGAAGAGGGTTGAAAGGGGAAGAATGATAGAAACTATATTCCAATAATTTAAGTTGCATTGGAGGAATTAATATCAGGGACCCATTGGTGAGACATTTATGTCTTAATGATTCCTATGTTTGCTCCTGTAAATGACCATAGGACCCATTATAAGGGGTTTAATTGCTTATTTATTTGGATGCACCTAATTTAGGCTATGTCCAATAAGAACAAGACTTGACAAGATACTTACCATATTGTTAGAAATCTTCTTGCTAAGTAATCCATGCCGCCCTTGGAAATGCTTGTCACATATAAGAACACAAACACTTGAGCTTGTCCTCTTGTTGCATTAAGGATTGAGCTTTCTCTGAAAAGAGCATTTACTTTATTGCAATTTACTTTCAGTAATTTACTTTTCTTGCAAACAATACACCCAAAATACAAAACCACGACATATTTAATTGTTTTACATGTCAAACTTGCTAATCAATACCTTCAACTCCTCTTGGGTTAGAAAACCTTTTCTTATGGAACGGTAGCACAATTGATCTACTGCACTTGGCAGATATCAGGCGCGACCTAGTTTTCAAGCGGAGCTGGTGTAGCTGGAGCGATCATTCACAATGACCACGGCTAGGCCATTGCCGGCGGTGCAGAAACTATGAAATATGCTTGATTTGGAAAGAACATAAATTTAAAAAAACATGATGCTCACATATATTTATTAAAGACAATAATACAAAATTACATATTAGTGTCATGTTAACGTCGGTCTTGCTACATTTTACACTTTTTAGGGTGTAGTGGAATGAGACATAGAAACCTTTTTTGTGCGAGGCTACGACTCTTGAGCTGAGACACCACTTAGGAGAGATAGGGGTGCGATCTATGGCTCTTGGTGGATACAACGGAGTGTTGCGAGATCTAGGGTTCGTCGATAGAGGGTGTTGAGAGATCTAAATTGTGTAGTGAAAAGAGGGAAGTACGCAGCATGGTTAGACAAATTGTTCTCCGTACTATTTTAAGATGTTGTAACAACATCTAGGATTAATTTTATGGGCTCTTGATTAATTGACCGACAACTATTGGACAAGCTTCGCTTGGTCAAACGTCTCATAGAAGCGGAGGGAGGCTTTAGAAAGTTAGCTGCGTTGATTAATTGCGACAAGAGGAGTAGGAAATACTAGCAAATTCGTTAAAACCTTGATTGATCCAATATTTTTTTTATAACTCGGATGCATGAGATATGTACTAGATGGACCATGCGCGTCTTGCCGCGCCGACTTCCGATCCCGCGATTAGATTATTTGCCGTGGTTTTAGATCTGATTCAGCCATCTCGTCCACCATTGGCGAGAAGTTTAAGCATATTGCACATTTATTGATTTATTGCAAAAGTATCGAGCCGATAACATAGTAAGCATGCATGTTGTATCATTTGAATGCAGGAGACCATCCTTGACCTCACCGTACCTTATAAGCAGACACATTACAGATAGACCGTCTACATTGGCGTTGCTTCTGCAACCTCAAAATTCTTTTTGAGTTAAATGGCATCTGATTGAGGGAGTACAACCCTGGGCGAGATATCTTCAGTGGTGAGGAGTGAGTGCGCCAAGACTGAGTTTTTGGCTGGTGCATTTACGCACGTGTAGCTTTTGTGTTGTTCCTGCAGTTTTGTGAAAGAGGAGGTGGTGCACAGCTGTTTGTAATGTGTTTATTTGTACGTGTAGCTCTTGCTGGTGGGCGCGCGTATATTTGGTTTTTGTGTTTTAGTTAATTTCTGGATGCGGGTGTTGAGTTTGGCCCGTCCAAGAAATAAGTTGCGCTTTTTTCAAAATGTGATAACCTAATGCTTTAGGATTTTCTTCGTTTACGGAGGTAATCACAGAATATATACAGAAGTGATTATATAGCAGGTTCTTCTGCAATGGATACACACTTTGCGTGCGGTCCCATTGACTTGGAGTGGCGGCTTTGATCCTTTTTAAGTATGAAAATACATTGACAGTGCACTAAAATCTAATGAATGGCTTTGGAATGCACTTCAATCAACTCATCATAGTATATGAATACCATTTAACCCAAAAAGAATTGGATTTGCATCCAAAATATGTCCATCATACATATTGACTGCTAAAGAAAATGCAGGTATGAAACAACTTTTGGTAATTAGGCACAAAACATTTAACTGCCTACAAAATGTATCGAGTAACTTTAGTACGATAGCGGTGGTTTGAGCTCCTCGTGATAGGCGAGATAAAGCACTCATATTTACCAATTTGCATATCATGTAAGTGATGTTTTTTGAAAGAGAAGTGATAATCCAACAAAAAGAACATACATAGGTGACCTACATAAGTCCATAAAACAAATTGTTGTTGTTATAAAACAAAGTAGCAAATTGCATGGGAAAGTAAAAAAAATGTAATTGGAATCAGTCAGAGGGGGCTACAAAAGGCTACAGTGGTCTAGCATAAAATTAAACAGACTAATTTAATAGGCAACAAACTGGTTCAAGTGTGTTATCAGCAAAACTAACCAATGACATAAGTTGAAACGAAAATAAAGATGTGGAGTGTAATATATTGCTTAAAAGGTGCACAACACATTTAAACAGAATTTCACTGGCAAGTAATAGTGTTGGGAACTTGGATCGAGCACCCGGAACCTTGATACCAGATCTTAGTGCTTATATTCATGGGCCTATCCAAAATCCTGAGGAACATATCGTCACTAAGATTAACCAGGAATATATGCACCTATTAATTCGTACTTCACATGCCTTGGTTGAAATTAAAGAAATACCTTTTCCTTTGTGCATTCTTCATTTAACAAAATGAAAATAGTTTCAACTTAAATATACTACTAAGTAAGAGGTTCCTTAACAAATGATCTACAAAGTATTACATAGTTGCAATGGTTAGGTCATCATATATAGCCAAGAACAGGGATCAATGCTACTGTATGTTGATTTCTACATGATACATAGTAGGACACACAATTTACCATTATTCTTATAAATAAAAACGCGGAAGAAACCCACTAAATACTTCCGTATGTTGATTTTCTACATGATCCATGTGTCTGATTAAGCAAAGACTTATGTGTAAAGCCCTCAGTTCAACTTTCCTACCATGTGGAGCTGAAATCTACCCTTTCAAATGACGAACATTGAGTATATTCGAAGTTTTCACCCTCTACAACTTAACAATACAACTCATGAGTACCATATGAGCAAGAGCTTTTCATATATCCAGACGGTAAAGGTAGATAGTGTGCACATTCGTTATTATCACCACATTGTTAGAAGTTTTAACTTTTCTTGTATTCTATTACCCTCACCCTTGATGGTAATTTTCTTATCAAAGAAAGGGTTCATTTCCTCTTGAGTTGCACTTTAAAAAAATATTGAAGAATAACTTGGTAGTCTTCCTATTTAATATTCTCAGAAACATCTGGCTCTGAACCTAGGTGTTCTTTCGTTTGAAGTAACAATATTTGCTAGTGTAGCTGGAGTACCCCACATTCTCTCGCGAGAAGCTACATTTTTAGTCACTGAGATAGCACGGACCACATGTGGAGGCATCTAAAAATCATACATAGTCCCTGGGAAGAATATATATAACTCATTTTAGTTCAATCAAACAAGCATAAATATTGATATTGCACAGTTGCACTTATATCCATGTCATCTGAACTTCTAAGAGTGAGTTCAAAAAAAAAAAGATGTCACCTCTCCTATGCTAGAGTTCTTAATTTCTTGTGTGTATATTGAATCTAACATGGATGAATGAATTATAAGTTTAGTGCAAAACAAAAAAACATCACTATGCCTATTGTTGGCAAGTAAAAAAAGGCAGGTACATACGGATATGGCATATCAAAATCTGTCTAAACTTGCCTAAATAAGTTTTATGGAGTAAACTTATGAAGGTACAGCAAGTAGATATCTGTCTTGAAGCATATTTACTTTTCTTTTTGAGAGACAAAAACTTGCTCACATAAACAGATAGATTACAATTCTCATACGCTTGAGAGGTTATTCAATGAAAACTAAAACTAATAGTTCTGCCGGTCCAGAAGAGGCAAGATAACATTTAGCATTACTTAAGTACTGGTCATAGAACCACTTGCCAACACGGTCTGAATCTGAGCATCAAACCAAAGAAATACCAACACTAAATCATACCAAACATCCTCTCAGCTGCCCAGAACATAGTAGATGCAATATCCCTCATCTGACGAACTGTAGATGTGTGGATGATTGAAAGAACATTGAGAGCTACATGGTACAAATTAGAGGAAGGTACACCTGATCGAAAAATATATTCAGCAAGCATCTCATGTCACTCCGAATGGTGCCATTGGATCCATAGGATATAAATATTCACCAGTGCGTAGAAAAAGACACCCATCAGATCCCTGTTCGCTAGAGATAATTTTTAAGATGAGTTGGTTCGTAAAAGTTAAAATAATATGTTAAACTATGATCTTATGTGGCACATCCGTTTTATTGATAGTATCCTTTTACTTCTGGATGGTTCTGTCAAAATCTAGTATGTTGTCCATCCACTTGATCACTATCTGATTTTATTTTGCTTCAACTATAAATTTCCTAGGTTCCCATTGTTTCTTCTGTTCTAGGCTAACCAAATTTATGCGTCACAAATTTCTTCTTGTATCGGACTTGAAGGCTGTATTGGTCATCAGAGTAAATCTATGGTCTGCAGGTAAGTAATTTTTTTAGATTGGTTAATATCAATGTTGGATAATCTCCCTAGAAGAAAACATTATCTATCTGAACTTCATGGACAAATTAATAGCAACAACGTATATATGCCTTCGTGTGATAGTTCTCGGCGTTTTCTCTCTGGCTACTGGAAGTTGCTTCATCACTGCAAAGATTCCTCTACGGAGGATATTGTCAAAGGAAAGAAACTGATGGTTGAAGATGGGGCATTGCCTTCTCCTCAGGTGGTAAAAATGGGACCTGATAAACCTTGGATCAAGCCCCCAGTAGGCTGGGTGAAACTCTCCATTGATGGATCCTTCAGTGCTGCTGATCATAGCGCCGGGGCTGGCATGGTGCTTCGCGATACTACTGGAACAACGATCTTCACTGCATGCAAATTCATGGATGATTGTGATGGTCCTTTTGAGGCAGAAATTCGAGCTTGTGTGGAGGGTTTGGACCTGGCGATTCACCGCAGTCCCTATCCTATAATAGTAGAGACTGACTGCGCCCAGTTGGTAGAGGCCATTAATTCTTCTGTGCAGGATAGATCACCCTTTCTTCATTGGGTGTCGGAGATTAGAACTTTTTGTAATCAAGAGCATGAGTGTGTTTTTGTAAAAGTGGAACGATCACAGGTTAGGGTTAGTCATGATCTTGCAAATTATGCAAGATTGGAACGCATTACTGATCTTTGGTTAGGTTCGGGTCCTGATGTTGTGCTACAGGCCCTAGAACATGATCAACTTGTAACCCCACCTGCTTAATAAAGTTCCTTTTTACTCGCAAAAAAAAAACAACGTATATATGCTTTTCCCTATTGTTTTCATTAGACCAAAAAAAATACTTTTACTTATGACAACCCTAAATAAAAAATTATTGCGCACTCTGCGACTTATAAAAGGAAGTAACTTCTTCTAAATAAATTGGTGAAGAAAAAAATATCAAAATGTAGGAGAAAGAAACTGGGCCTTGGTCCCACAAAAGCAAGTAAAAGATAGAAGGATAAAAGGCCAACATACCCGTACATCGAAGCCCACCAGCGTGATCCGCCCGCACAAGTTCTGAGGCCACCCAACCACTCAACAAGATGTCGATGACACCCCAGCGGCACACGCAGCCACCACCCGCCACGCTGCTCGCCAATTCCACCCACTGACCAATCTCACAGAAGAAAGAAAATTCATAAAATGTTTCATTAGACCGACACATAGGATCTAGCTACTCCTGAACTACAGAAATTTTGAACTGAAGCTTCTAATATTGAAAGAACAGAATAATAATAATATTGTACATAACTGCTAAATAATTCCAATGATGCACAAGAAGTCATGTACAGTTAAATTCATAAGTTAATTGGTAAGTTTCTACTAAAGGTTCAAAACTTTTGTGATTCAAACATTAGAAAACTTGGAAGAAACTAAAGAGTGCTTACTTTGCCACAAACCAAACGAACTGCAGAATGTTGTTTGAGATATTGCGGCCATAGGAATACAAAGTTTACCACATCTATTCTTGCACAAGTAGCACATATTCAAATATAAAAGCATGTATCACCAATTAAGTCTTTCCACAAGGACTATGAACCCCAACATGTGGTGCACCTCTAATTTTCATTCAGTATCAAGGCGTGAGGCACTTCCCTTTAATATCTTAAACATCAGTAGACGTTCAGCGAATGGATAGAGAATTAGTGTACATAAGAGTCAGAAAACTGAACATAATTTCCAACCAAAGAATCGCCTTTGGAAAGAAGTAAATCATTACAATTATATGATCTCTACATGAGCAAAAGTATATTTTCTTCCGCATTATGATCAGTACAGTTAAACAGGTTTAGAAGCTACAAGGTAGTCAGATTCTATGATCCCAAATTCATCTTGAGGATAAGCAATCGAGTGTATATGCACACATAAGTAGGTACATGCTCTAGCTTAAGAGAAGATCATGGAAAAATTGTCAGGCTACCATACTTGCTTGATATCATGTGAATCAGAGTCCAGATGTACTTATTTTTGTGATTTAATTTCTCTGATGCCATACACAAGAAATTCTCTCTAATGTTTGCTCAGTTTTTTTTAGAATGCTACGGGAGTACTTCAGAAATACAAAATTCACCAAAACAATTACATCAAAATCGAGACAGTGATAGAACAATTTTGTAAGTTACTTACAAAGCAAAAACATAGGCAAGCATAGCCAAAGAAAGAGAACACAATCCTTAAAACACAAACAACCATGCAGCTTCACCAGGCGGTGATACAAATGAGAGCAGGAGCATACATTTCAGACATCCACGGAGCAGCAGCAGAAACGGTGTAGATACATTTCAGACATCCATGATGCACACAAGAAACAAAGCAGATCGCCAACTGTCAATAAAAAATACGAACAGGAATAGCCACCATGCCTTCCGTTGGATCCCACCGCCCGCCTTGACCCCTCAGTCCCCCAGCTGCTCACCACGGTGGAGATGCCACCCGCAGTGCCGCCTGAAGCCACCAGTCCCCAGATTACCTGACACCCAAATAGATGCGGCGAAGTTCACCGACGATGCTGTCGTCGATTCAGCCCACTGAGACCGCCCACCTCTGACCTCTCGCCTAGCCACCGGGGCCGCCCGCCACAAATCATGCCTCAGTTGGCCAAATCTGCGGCTGCCGCCGCTCGCCGTAGACGGCCGGCCGCTACCGGCGACCAGTTGGGGACGAAGACAGTGAGACGCGGGATCTGGTGCCTAGGGATAAGAGGAGGAACTACGATGGAGCAGCGAATCAAGAATTCTCTTTAGTCTTTATACATCGGCTGATTGGCCCGCTTGACCCAGGAACCGCCTTAGCGCCCAGTCCACGAACCGTCATGCAAAGTGGGCCCAGCGAAAGGGACCTGCCGATCGACCAGAAGGGCTGGGAACCCTGGGAGCTTAGAGCTCTTTAGGGATGGCTTCAACTTCCATTCACTTTGCGTTTCTCCTTTTAGAACTCGCTCACTCACACCTTACCGCGCGGCGACACGTGTCCCACGCCGCCAACCAAACGCAGAGTCCAGGCTAGCTACCGCCTCAACCATCCGTTCGGGTCCTGCGCACTGACGCGTGGTCACCAAAGCGCGGTACGGCCCACCAGTCAGCTTCCAGCTGCGCTCCCTCTTATCTGCATCGCGCGCAGCTGCCACATCGCCCTCCGCTCACTTCCCGCCGCCGCCGGCTCAGGCCGATACAAACAACGAACCCCGACCCAGGCCAGCCAAGTAAAAGGAAAGCCACCGATCAAATTATCTAGCCATCCTTCAAACCGCAAAAGGCGAGGAGAGAGTCATGGAGGACAGAGACCACCAGAACCTCCCGGAATCTTGGGATGACTACGTCGCCGTCGTCGACGAGGAGGAGGGAGATGAAGACGGCGGCGGGTTCACCTTCCCGGCCCTGCCGTTCGCGGCGGACGGGAGCATCGTGCCCGTGTACCCCATCTTCGGCCGGCCCCCGTCCCCGCCGTCCCCGCCGGCGCCGGAGACGGCCACCGTGCGGCTGCCGCTGGGGCGGCTCCTGCTGGAGGAGCGCGACTTCCGCGCGAGGCAGAGGGACGCGGAACGGCCGCCGCCGGCGCCGCCGGACGAGGAGGGCGGCGAGCTGGAGGGCGTGGCGCCGGAGAGCTACTGCCTCTGGGCGCCCGGGCAGTCCGCTCCGGCGTCCCCACGGGTGTGCCGGAAGAGCGGCTCCACGGGGTCGGTCCTCCGGTGGCGCAGCATCAGCGACCGCTTCGTGGGCCGGAGCCACAGCGACGGCAAGGAGAAATTCGTCTTCTTGAGCGCTGGCTCAGGGTCAGGGCCTCCCAAGCAGGACGAGAAAGGAGATAGCGGCAGGAAAGACGACGGCGCTGTCAGCGTCGGTGACCGTGGACGGAGTTATTACAGCAAAGGTGCAGGAGGAGGAGGCGGCGGCGGCGGCGCTGCTGGCCGGAGGAGATCGTATCTACCGTACAAGCAAGAACTTGTCGGGCTGTTCGCCAACGTCAGTGGGTTACGGCGGAGCTATCCCCCGTTTTAATGCGTTTCTTTCCTTTTTCTTCTTCTCTCTTGTCCGTACTGTCTTGTCTGTTTTCGTGTGCATAGTGGATACTGTGTTTCCGTAGGGCTAGAAATATATTTTGTGTGTTTATAAATTATAGAATGGCATAGTATTTGAAACGAACTTTGGCATCTCAAATAGTACTGATAGTAGGAGAGAATATAGTTATAGGTTGTCTGATTGCTTCATGCTTCAGTCAGAGCTGCCGTTCTTTTAGGCTGTTCTAACAACAATGTTTCTATTCCCGCAAAAAAAAACAACAACAATGTTTCTAGTACATGTTCAAATAATGATTATATCGAGAGAATTTTGTATGTCGTTAGGGCATGCCCAATGCATAGCCCCAGGGGTGCTGCCTCATAGCTTTATCTTGGTTCGGGTGGTCCAAATTAGGTTCGGATAAGGAGGCAGCCTCTTCATCAGGAGGCAACCTCTTCAGCCATAAAGTAAAAAATGTGAGAGAGAAAGAGAAAACCCAAATCAGCTTTTGAGAAAAAGACATATTAATGGGACCATAACATGGCATGCATATGTCAAAAGTTTTATCCAAGCCTAGTTGGACAGCTGCCTCCATTGCTCATGCCCTTAGATTTCGGTGAATCCAGATCCTCTTGTTTTGTGTCAGCGTGTTACTTTGGGCAAATCTCTGGGTGACAGCGAAAGGTGTGCAGTATTTGATACCATGATGTCGCACTAGTTTTTTTAAATATTCATAATAAGTGTATAAATAATTTCATGCCTCGATGTCTCGTGATTCTTCATCTTCATGTCGTGAAGAGAAGAGCGTCTCTACATCGACCGAAATGGTCAAAATCAACCATGCGTCTGATGGCTCCAGCGGCACGATGTATTTTTTGCTCGAATTATTTTTTTATAACATGAAAACATAATTTATATAGTCTAACACATGAAAATAAACTCTAAACCCCTGCGCCTACTGCTTCTCCTCATCGTTGTCGAGTACTGTACGATGAGCTCTGGTACCGTCCACGGCCAGTTGGGAACCGGCAGAACGTACGTCGGGCGCGCCGACGGTGCTGGAGGTGGAGGCGCCCAGGGTTGTGGTTGTGGCGGAGGTGGAGGCGCCCAGGGCTGTGGCGGCGGTGGAGGCGCCCAGGGATTTGGCGGTGGTGGAGGAGCCCAGGGGTTGTACGGCGGCGGTTGTAGCGCCAGTCGTAGGGCTTCATCCTCCGACAGTCCCGGCGGCATGAAGCCGATGGCGTACCGGGGCAGCGGCGACTGCACAGGTGGGTCGTTCTCGGAGACGAGGACGCCGAGCTTCGCCATCTCGTCGTCTGTCATGTTGTCCGGGAACTCAAACTTGCGGCCCTCCACCATGGCCAGCTGCCAATCCTGGAAGACGACCGCGACGTAGTCGTCACTGTCGTCCTTGACCTCCTCGTTGTGATACGCCAGCGCCTCGATGTAGTCATCGGCGTCGTCGTATTCGTCGTCGTCGTCGCCATACTGCACAAACGTCGGCACCTGCTGCGCACACGTCGACGCCTGCTGTCTTCGAGGACGAGGCGCCGGTGGACGGTCGAAAGGGAAGTCCTTGTCGCCCACGAAGCCCGCCCTCCTCCTCCGATCCATCTCGGTCACGAGATACGTGCGCCAGCTATCGGAGTCGATGGCGTACGCCGGATCGGTACAGAGGTCCGGCGGCAGGTACCGCCTCCTTCGTCGGATCTCGGCGGTCCTATCTAGCTCGCGCGCAGGCACCGGAGGGACAGGCACCCGGCGGTAACTGAGCCGCCAGCCGCCAGACATGTGCACGTCCCTCCAGGTGTCGCACGGCGTCCAGTGCGCGTGCATCAGCCTCCCCATGCTGACGGGCAGTGGCACCCTGCCCCGCCGCTCCTCCTTCTTGGTGCCGCTGCCGGACGCCTCGAAGTCGTTCTTCTTCTTCCCCGTGGTGCTGCGGCGGTGGTGGTGCGAGTGGAGGCGTGGGCGATGGAGGAACGGTGCCGCTGGATTTTTAAGGCCGGCCACGCGCGGGAAACAATGCCATTGAAGACGGCGCAGAAGCCCAGCCGCCGCCCGCCAGTGCGCGGCAGGCGCGACATTAATGACGAAGGCTGCGGCGCAGACGCGGAAGCGCTGACCGCGGAAGCGATGGCCGCGGTAGCGATGCCCTCCATACAGGCTCGCTGCTAGGCGGGCCCAGTGGAGAGCAAGCGAACATTTTGCGCGTCCGCGTCCGCCGCGACGCATTTCAGACACAAATATGCGCCGGGTTTGCGTCACAGCGAACGGCCCGGTCACGATGCGTCGCGTTGCTGGAGGTGGTACCAGACGCATTTTTCGATCCGGCGAACGTAAACAAAAGCTCGCGCCACTGGAGATGCTCTAAGGTTGAGACCGTTTCAGTGATGTCCACGAAAATCCGTAGTAGTACGATATAGTATGAAGTATAGAACAGTTCATCCCGTTTACGTGTACAACACTACAAACGTGCGATTCTCCGTTTCTTTATATTACTATACTTCAACTAATGCACCTACGATAAGAGAGAATTTTGCTGGTGTATCCAAATACCCGGTCGCCTCTACGTGCTACGTACTTGAGTTCCCCAAATTTCACTCTTTGGAGCTGGGTTTGATGGGTTTCCTTGTCACGGCTCCCATCCATCCGTCAAGTAGGCCAACAAGCAGGGCAACGCGTAGCAGCTCTCGAATGCGACTGCCGCTGCGCGCGCTAGGCTGCTAACCGAACCCAACCAGCAAAAACATACGTAGAGATGAGGTCACTGCCACTCGTACCTAACTTCAGTTTGGGCGATTTGATTCCTTTTGATTTCAATTTTAAGAATCAAAACAGATGTAACCATCTACCCTGATTCCCAAAGGTTAAAAGAAGTTGCACTTTCGGACGGCAAAGCTAGCTAGCGCGAGCACCGGCACGACACTTATTGCTGCTATGCTAAGCAACACTCTATCTTTGCTAAGCTAGGACGCACAAAAGGCCACTACGAGCATTTAGCTGGTGCGTGCGTCTAGTGCGGTGGCCACGTCATGATGCGCGCGCTAGGCTAGCTGGGCAAAATTAAGCCGACTAGCCATACGTGAACGTGATCCGTCGAGTCGGTCGGCCGTGGAAGAAGAGGAGTGGCGACACAAGGCGCGGCGGAGGTCTCTTCGGTTCCACGACATGTCCTTTGCCGGCCGCGCGTGCGCGAGGCAGCCATGATTGGGGATTGTCTGGGCTGGCCAATTCGTGTCAAATAGGGGACTAGTGCTTTGATCGAAGTTGACATGTGGAGTAATTTGAAATCAGGACAGTAGAGAGTGGTGATAGATTTTCTTTGAGGGGAAGAGCAGCGATAGATTTGATTTTAACCAATATCACGATTTTAGAATCGGTTGTTGGGACAATTGACGAGGCAATTGAGAGAGAGAGAGAGAGAGAGAGAGAGGTGTGTGTGATTAGCTAGGCATTGGTGGCCCGATTGGAGATCCAAAATTGGTTGTCCTCTACGCCATCTGATCCCCATCCAAGGGCCAGAATTAGACGCAACATACTTTTGCATTTTTAGGTCCTAGTATTTGAAAAAATCAAATTGTTGCCGTAACCTTCTCCATTTAAACGAAAAGGGTATCTCCCTCCCCCCCCCTCTAACATTTGTACTATTTATAGCAAAATGCCACCGTAGGTCAGGCAAGTGTAAGTCATCCGGAGTATTGCAACAAAATAAGTCACTCCGCTTGCAAAAAGATATACTATTGCATCAAATCGTCGCACAATTTTTTTCAAATTGCTACAAAAAGTGGTTAGACAACAAAAAAATTAGTTGACACTAAAATCACCAATAAATAGGAAAAAGTCAATAACCTTTACAACAACTAAAAACATGTGTTTGTTGCAAGTAAAAAGTTGGTAAGCAAATTTTTTCTTTGCGGGTTAATTTGCAACAATAGTAACCATCTATTTCAATTAAAATCACGCCTGCAACATTTTGAAGTTTTTGAGAAAACACAACTTCTAGGAAACGCCCGGATAAACATCGCAACATCTCACCTCTACTTTCACAAAACTCACACAATTTCGTTACATTTTGAAACCACTAAAATAAAACTAAGAAAAATAAAACTTGTAGTAAACACATATATAACATTGTAACATCTCTCACATGTACTTTCACAATAAAATGCATATGAGTTTGTTACAATTTAGCGTGCATATGCAACATAGAAATTTTCATGAGAAAACTTACATGCATCATCGTCCATAGCGACCTAGTCTCACTAATTCTTCACCGCCAACCATGAATTTGTCTCGTTGTAGCACTATAGAGAAGGCGACCCCAAACTCGTGCACACTCTTCACATGGATTTCGTGGTTGAAGACCTCCAATTTGTAAGCTCCACTGTCTCTATGGACATGGCTTCCATACAGTAGAAAAGGCAGTAGTAGTAGAGGGCTCCACTGTCTCTGTGGTGGTAGCACTCACATAACTCTATTTCTAGAGGGTCCAAGCCACCAAAATGATCAAAGTGTCTAGCCTTCTTCTATCTGATCTCTTGACCCTTTTCCGTGCTTCAGTCCATCCCCTCTCCACATTTGCATTTTGTTGAGTTGCAAGTCGACTCTTCTCAAGCACCAAAACCAAACATGCGTGGCATATGAGCTTTGGGCCAGGATGTGATCAACCCTCCTCTTGAAGACACGTGAAGCAAACATCTGGATGGTCTTGTAGCCCGTGTCTCGCCCTGTGATATGAGGTCCATAGTTTGTACCGAATCGCAAGCCAACTAAAGATTTTGCATTTCAACGGCGCAAAGGAATCCCATATTGGGTTGTACATACTCCAATCTGCTACCATGACATAACATCTAACTTTTGTTTTAGCAGAATATTCCCAGGATGCAGATCATTTCCAAGTTATGCGATTTGGGGCATGCACATCTCTGTTTACTCCACCAATTTCCTCCCAAAGACGTATGCATATAGTTATCATATAGTAGTATCATGCATATGATACTTGTGTATGATACTATCCCTATAGTGCGCAGTATCATGGAGTAGTATCATAGTTATGCTATATTTATTGCTATTTAGAATCTCAGTGCAAATTGATGTACAAGATTTGTTTGGCATTAATTTTTCTCGTGATATGCGCTATGATACAGTATCTACCTATGATACTCTAAACTCATCTCTCCTCCTTAATTAGCTGCCACATCAGCATTTCTGTGAGACCAATGTGCATGATACTAGCTAAAATACTACCACTATGGCTAGCCTAAGAGTTTTCCTAGTAGTGGCATGATGAATACGAGTACCCGGGACACGATTGACCAATACTCTTGTGTTTGCCATGTACAGTAGCAAGGTAATCCACTTGATAAACCTCTCTCCAATACCCCATGCTTCTCAGCACCTCAAACAAAAATCCCTAAGAGATCGAGCCAAACACGTGCATGAGGTCGAGTTTCAATAACATACATGTCCGCCTCCTTAGATTAATCTTCCTTGCAACGTGTCTGATTAGTACAAAATTATCATGAAAGCTCCTTTTCTTCACGAACACCGATTGGTCTGTACTAACCAACTCTACCAGTCTTGCTCTCAAGCAATTTTCCACCAACTTAGAAGACAGTTTTGTGAAACCGTGAACCAGACCAATGGGCGTTATTACTTAATTTCTAAAGCATCCTACTTCTTGGGTATAAGTGTAATGAGAGTGCGGTTCAACCTTGCGAAACATCTGCCATATCCTACTTCAAGATTCATCAAGGCCTTCCATCATATGTAGCTTGATAACAACCCATGCACGCTGATAAGAGGCTCTGATAAATCCATCAGGCCTCGGTGCCCTGTCCAGATGCAAATGTTTGATAGTGCTCCAGACTTCCTCCTCTGAGAAGATATTTTTTAACTCCTGCAGTTGTGCCCTAGGCATATACAGTGCATGCAAATAAATGTTATGCTCTCTAACTTGGATGTTCCCTAGCAAGTTTGAAATGGCTTGCGTGAAAACCTCGTTTTTCCTCTCTTGATCAGTCACTATTTGACTACCCACTTTAACTGAAGGGGTGAAGTTCTTGGTTCTTCTTTCGTTGGCTATCGCATGGAAGAACTTGATTTTGGCATCTCCCTCCTTGAGCCATCGAACTCAAGAATATTTAATTTTGAAAAGAAAGAAACTGTGCATTCTCATGTTACTATTAGGCGCTACACACTTTATGAAGAAAATGAAGACAATTGAGTGATTTGGAGCAAACCAAGCAACTTCCTAAATTAAAGAAACTCCACGAGGCACAGATGATAACTTAAGGACCACTAGTACGATCGAAAGTGACCATATCAGCTAGCCGTGTCGTGTGCCTCCTCCTGATCAAATAGATCAAATTTTGTGAAGAGGCAGGGATGTAAAAACATTCACAGTCACTGCCACACACTGTAGAACAAAGCAGAGAGATCTAGAGAATAATACCCCATCTTAGATCCATTCCAAATCCCCTGCAGCAAGATCCTTAAATCCGCCATCACCATCACCGCCGAGAGAAGAGAGAGATTCATTCTTGTAAGATCAGGGTTGTATACTCTATTCGTACTTGGATCTAAGGATTTTATTTTGCTAATTTTATTATTGTGGATTTTGTAGTGAGCTGAATTAATTGAAGGTACAACTTTTTATAAAATATATAATCAAACACACAAACAACGTACTTGTTCAACCAGATAAACAACAAGTACACATAGAATGTTCAAACACACAAACAACATAACACATACCATGATCACAACAGACAACCACTTTTGGTGCACATCTTTGCCTATAATTTAAAGGAATCTAAAGGTATAATAGATGCCCCCCCATGGGGAGCTCACATCGATTTCAGCTTCTTAACCACAGGATATTGTCAACTGAAGCATCTCATCCGTCCATTTCAGTTAAGATTTTTTCACAGCCCACTAGATCAAGACATGAAATGGTGAGGTTCTACCCACCTGTCACTGCACGCGGGCCCTTCTTCTAAATGGACCATCTTGTCAGTTGCCTGGGTGGATGCAGTGAGGACACATCCCTGTGGGTGAAAATCCTAGCTGGCCCTGATTGGGCAGTACCACACCCAATCCCACGATCTCATCTCTTCCCCTCACTCTTTCCTCTCCCCAATCCTCTCCTCTCTCATCTCCCCCAACCCCCTCCTCTCTCTCCTCTCCCCAATCCCTACGCATCCTCCTCCAAATCCCATAGCGCCTCCAGCGGATCTTGCGCTCGGCCTCGCCGGCGAGTAGCCCATCGCGCCGCCTGCGGGTCTCCTCCACATGCCGGCCGCCTCGCTGGGCGAGCAGCAGAAGAACGCCATGGGGTGAGCGCTTGACGAGCGGGAGCTCCTGGTGAGCAGCGGCCGCTGCATCTGGTCGGCGGCGCGGCTGCACCGGCGGGTGAAAACCCTAGCGCGCCGCCTCACAATCCCGAACATCCATCCTCGTCACCTTTGTCCTCAGCATCCAGTGTGCAAGTGGAAGATGAGGCGGAGACCAAGAAGTAGAACCCGACTGCAGGATAAAGAGGAGACAAAAAGTGAGAGCTCTCCAACATCTGTACTAGATAATTGGTTGTTTGATATTTCAAAGCTAAATCAAATTATTGGTATACTTATACAGGTGACTTCGAAGCTAATCAATTTCAGCCAGAAGAAACTCAAAAATAGTGTTGGCAGGGGATATTACCATAATGCAAAAATATGCTGCAAGTCAATTCAGGTTTTCCAGGTCATTTATAATTTACAAACCAGGTAAGAAATAGTGACTGTGTGTCCTTTAGTAGCATCGTATGATATCTTCAACATAGGAATACTTGTAGATTCTCCCATACTCTGTCAAAAGATGTATGGTTCCATTTTACTTATTAACTGTATTTCAGATTCCGGTAGTATTAAATATGGCAGAAGACATAGCAGGAGAAGACCTTTGTCTGAAGAAAAAGATGAAAACCGATGGGCATGGCCAACATTTTCCTACAAAGAAAACAAATAAGGTTGTGGTGCAAGGTGCAGAGGTCC
Source organism: Lolium rigidum (assembly GCF_022539505.1). Lineage (NCBI taxonomy): Eukaryota > Viridiplantae > Streptophyta > Magnoliopsida > Poales > Poaceae > Lolium > Lolium rigidum. The sequence goes on from NC_061513.1 coordinate 149,127,367, forward strand.
CCTGCAGCGTGTGGAGGTGGTTGGCCTTGGCCAGGTCAAGTTGTCGATGCCGGTGACCTCTCTATATCCACTCCGTAGGTATATGAGATCCTTACCTTGCCTCTTCACCATCAGCTTTGAACTACATATCTTTTAAACTCCACATTTCTATCTTGATGTATGATTCTCTATGTTTTTATTGTCAGAGTTGGTGTTCCTCGTTCCCTTATCTGAAAATTCATTTAGAATAAGGCCACTTGCGCATCCAAGTAAACCTCCTGGTTCACATTTTATCTCTTTACACTTTCTTGACGCAGTTTACTGCTATTTCTATACGAAAAGTTTGTTATAACTGATTTGTTTCAGTGGTTTGCTAAATAGCGTGTTTAGTTATTCACAAAACAGAGACATATGGACATTTTTCCATAATGTACTTGGTATTTCAATCCACCTAGAACTACTGTATGTCATGAGCCTGTAAATATCCTCGCAAGGTCTACTTTGCTTATGGTGCTTATAAAATCTAGAAAGTAATATGTTAAATACCATAGGAAAACTGAAATTCCACCCAGAGATAACATCATCCAACTATTTTATTTTAGCAATTGATACTGATTTTGAACTCTGAATTTGAAATCTACATGTTTACATGTATGCCCACATGGCCTTTTGTAGTCTGGCCTGTCTACTGGTTCACGTTGTCCACAAAGAGGGTTTGCCTTATTAGCCGACTTCAGTTATGAGAAAATGGCAGCTTATCTGGAGTTAACAGGGTGATAGTTGTGTTTAATGTACATACCCTGCTTTTTTCCTCGCTTCCATATGTCAACTAATGGTTTTCATACTTATGCGCTGATATTAAGTGGATCACTCTTTATGCTTTAACATGATTGGTAGCTCTGGACACTGATGTGTACTGTTTACCACCGTTCTCCTTTTCTTTATAGTTTTATGAAGGATTGTCAAGCTAAAAATAAAGGATGGAGGCCATGGATATCTCTACTAAAAGTATTGCATGGCGTCATGACATCTTCCTCTTCTCGTATGGCACCTGCAGATGGCGTAACCTTCAGGTGAGATCCTCCTCCACTTGAAGTGTTCGCTATTTTCTCATGAAAACATTCACATTTCGAGTAGTTTTTCATCCCTTTTATTATAAATCACGGAGATGGAGATACATATTAGGGAGTAAATTTGTTAATATACTTCTGAAGGTTGCAGCATGCACAAAAGAATTCGGTGGTAAGCTTCCATAGTTTTTTTTATAGAAGAACAATATTTAGTTATATCATCCTACTGGCATAATGATATGTTGTGTGTGTTGATGGAATTGATCATCAAGCTGGAGAGGCTCTTTAACCAGCAATACATATATCGCCTGACACCATGGGGTATATCTATTTTTATTCCTGATTTATTTGTGGTTGCAGCAAGGTAGATTATGTCTTCCTGGTCTACCTATTAATCTTTGCCTACTACCACTGTTGTGGATTGGAAGTCCATTTTTCTTACACTGAAGCCTAATTGTGTGAGATTTAAGAGATTGATTAATGACATATGATGTGCACTTTTGTAGCTGTGAGGGAGGATTGAAGTGAAGTTACATCATTAAACTTCGCAATGCTTCTAAATATCTGCTAATTATCACCCTTTATTGGTTGCTTTTCTTGATGAATAGCTTCAACGATGACAATTTGATTTATAAATGACAAGTCAGTGCTTAATTTTGAAAACCGTAATTTCTTACTTACCTTCTTGATCATTACAGGGCACCTGCAAGCAAGCTCCACCAGAATCTCTGTTTCCATTACAGGTCGGTCACCTTCTCCAAAGTATTGAAATGTTATGGTGATGTGAGTGGCTCAACAGGCCATTGCGATGTTCTTGCATTGGTTTATTATTTTATATACCTCTAGCAAATTAACTCAATTCGATGTGCTCTGCAGTTGTAGGCGAAGTCTAAAATAGCTTCGAGGCATTCTGCTCTATATGAGTATTGCAAAGCACTCCAAGAGGTCTTTGTTTTCTTTGCTGGAGTTATTCTTTGCTAAATTTAGCAAATATGTATCATTTAAAATAAATTTAGGATGATTGGAATGCAAAAGTGGTTCTTCTGGCTATAGTTCCTACTTGTGCTGGTATGGAGTTCAGTTCACCATTATTTTGTTCATTTGAATGACCACAGAGTGTACTATTTTACCATCTCTGATAAATCAAAATAGTCTCTATAATTCTCCTATATGCTTTTCCCATTTCGGCTGTCAGGTTGCAGGCTTGCAGCTTTTTTTTTGTTACTTTGTCATCGTAATTGGAGAGGTTTCCTGTGTAGCTCATTAAAACAAGATATCCCATGCCTTTTTTCATTAATGTTTCTATGGTTTGGGAAAGTCCAGTCTTTGGCTTTGGCTTTGGCTTTGGCTTTGCCTTGCATGCCACATTGAATCTCTATTTTCTCTATATCTCATTATCGTCAATCGATTTCTTATCATTAATTTCTGATGTGTACAGTTGGTTTAATCTCGGTGATGAAAACTAAAAAAGAACTACCTTTTGCAATACATGCATGTTTGCTAGAAAGGGTACAAATCACTGCTTCGCTCTTGAGTTATTCGTTTCATTGTATACTCTGTTTCATGGCTGCTGCATATTTTTAATTGAAGCTTCCAATTATTTGACAGTAAAGTAATGTTTCATCTAATTTCATAAATACTAGAAACATTGTTTCTAAGCGGCAAATTCTTAATTGATCTATTTTCATCGCTCATCACAATTATATCTTATATTCATACTGGGCCTTTGGCACCCATGTCAGGGTCAAAGCTACATACAAGACTGTTTACCCCCGCGGGAGACCGAATATCTTAGAAACAACATCCTAAAAATTTGGCGCCCATGTTGTACCAACAACCGGTAGAAGCTTTCCCTGGCAGGGCCTGTACGTAGCTGAGACCCTGTGTGCTTTACTCAGGTTACCCCAAGTTGTGAACCAAAGGAAGACGATATAGGGTTATTTCTTGGTCCTTTGTGGGCATGATTTAGTTTAGTTTTTGTGGTACATGCTTGGGACTTGGACAAAAAATCTGGAGCTAATAGTTTACCCAAGCTACTTCATTAACGCCTTTTCTTTTGTTAGATTCAGATTTACTATATGATTTATGTAAGTGTGCTGTCATGTTGCAGGTTTGCAAAGAGGAATTTAGATGAGTATGTATTTCTTGGCAATCAGCTGCAGGTGTATATGCACCTTAGTTTGAGAGATTTTTGGATACCAAGAAGAAACTGAAGGTCGGGAGAAATGAAGTCCTCAACTAAATAAGATGTATGGTTTCACCATTCTAAAAAATATCTGCATCTTATAATTTAGTGTTGTGATGATAAGAATAAGAAGAATTTGCAGTTAGGGAAGGAGGTCCAGGTTGAAGGACAATAAAAAATGATGTAGTGTAGCATGTCTAATTTTTCAATTCAAAGCATTTAAATGTAGATTCATTTGTATTGTTTCCTTATCATTGTTTTAAAGAAATTCCAATGGTACTTGAGCACTCCTTGATATTTTTTACCATACACCCTCATATGTCTATATCTTTTTTGTATCCTTCTGTGACGTGGATGTTGATACAAAACATGGATAAATTGGTGGCAGCCATATATCGTACTGCACATGATTAGCTCCAAAGTTGAGTTACTCAACTATATTTACCTGTATGGAAAACAATATCGAGCAAATTTTTTAAAAAATAATTTTCATGTGTTATGTTATTTGTCAACATAACCCCTGATATTGCGTCGTCGTCCTCACCGGAAGCAGCACCGCCTCCGCCCCGTGCGGCGTTGTCGTCCCCATCAAGCCGCACCAGAGGGAGATGCTTAGCTGTGGCCACACAAACGGATGGGGACGTCAAGCCAAGCTGGTGGCTGGCGGCCTACCATCGCGTCAACTTACACAGGATAGGAGAGCCCTCGAAAAAAAAACACAGGATAGGAGCAGAGGAATCTTGAGCGCGGCGTCCAGACCTGGAGTGGAGGACATGGGTCGCCATGAAGGTTGCAGGCCACAATACTGATTTTTTGTGCTTTTTTCCCTCACATCCTTCCTTGAACATCTCTTTCTGACTCCAACCTCGATCTGCAGCAATTGCCCCTTCGTTGTGAAGTTACAGGTGTGTATAGAAGCTTTTTGTGTAAATGCCTACGAGCAAAGACCGCTCCTGGAAGAATGCTCACAACTCAGCTTGAATTTGTAAGTTAATTGTCCTCTCAGATGCACCCCTCTTGATGCTTTATATGTTTCAACATGGATTCTTGGTTCCTATAAATTTACAGGTTATGATGTTGTGATGAACTTGCAGCAATGAAGTGATTTGGGTAACATCTTGCTTTTTAAAATGACTTTCATTTACTTCTGTGGCATTGAAGGAGCGACGCAATTCCTCCCAACTACATAATTTGCAGCAGCTGAAGATGCTAGAAGTACAGGTTATATTGTCTTATGAATTGTCTAAGGAAGTCTTAAATCATTTATCTGTTGCTTGACCAATGGTTTGTCGAACTGAAACAGTATGGCCATGTGCCCATGTTATTTCTTTGTTTGCCAAAATAAATTTAACTTCCGATCACAAAATAAAAGAATGTCCACGGATATCTCTTCGCATTGGTTTAATTCGGTATCCTGAAACAACTACTGACAATGACTATTGATAAAGCTGTTATGAACACCCTCTTAGTTACAATCATATTTTGTGAAACTGCTTTTACACCAACTTTCCTAGAACTGATAATGAGTATATATTCTTAACACTTAATGCAATGCAGATTTGTAGGGTATCAAAAAAGAAAGGTATTGTTAGTTGTATTCTGTTTGTAGTAATGTAGTGCCCGGAATTAGATGTATCATATTCTCATTAGCTTTGCCCTAAATAAGAACTATTAGAAAGGTTTGGGTGTTACTTCAGTTACAATTTACACTGTCTTCCTTTATTAAATAGGTATCTTATGTCTTGCACTATTGTTCCTTTCTTCAGAGATAAAATGCTTCATGTGATGAGTGGTGTAATTAAATTGGAGAGAAACATGAAGAAGTTTGATGGCACCCATTCTTAGGTTGAAAATTGAATGTCCGATCCATTATTTGCTCTTTTTTTGCTTTATCACTTTATTATGTAGTTCCTGATTTTGGAAGATGTAGTATCTGGTCATCGCTTGCATTTGACTACATTTGTGCGATTTGTAATGTAATTCATCCAGTATACGGGTTATACATTTGGTAGCAAATTTGAATTTTCTCGGATATACATATATTTTATTTATTCATTTGGTTTAGAGTCCAATCGTGCTATATGGGATGTACTTAAACACCCAAAAGGGTCTTATGTTGGTGGGCTGGTGGCCGACAATCTGTTCTTGTACTTGTGAGTATTGTAGAGTGCTACAGGTGTGCCCTCAGATTAATAGTATACATTCAGTATATTTAGCTTTCTTTCAAATTGCGCATATATTTAGCTTTCTTTCAAATTGCGCATTTGTTTCAGTGCTCAATAGGTACACCAATGTAACACGATACCTGAATATTGTACTAACGATGTGGCCTGCCTGCCTAACACCAACCAATAATGATACTAGAATCGTGTTGTAGTGTAGTAGGAGATATTTCGTACAAGTTTAACTAACCCAAGAGGGTATAAAAACAATAGCCAAAAGTTGAAAAGCTGGAAAATACATTCTGCATGTTTAGAAATTCTTCTGGAATCTTTCTTTTTCTAGAAGTGCCTTCTGAAATGAACAGAAAATTTCAGGAATTCTTCAGAAAATACTTTTGCATGCCATGGTGAAGGGATCTTTTTACAGGCTCGTTTTACCAATTTCAGTATTCCGGTCAGCCTGAATTTCACTCCGATGAAGGAAGCAAGCTGGACCGCATCACTATCACTTCCGTGCACAGCGAACATAGCCAAGTGCGTGCGCACACTCACAGCAGCAGCATTAACTAATTAAGCTAAGGTAGGAATCAGTCACTGACCTGTGCATTCCTCTGGCGAGCTCGAGCAGCGCCCTGACCGCGGCCGTCCGCGCGCCTCCTCCACCCTCCCCCGCGCGTTCACAAGCATGGACAGAGCATCGGTACGACACCGATCTCCAGGAGCACCTGCTTCGTCCGCTCTTGGAGCACGCCAGCCTCCCGATCTCCGCCGCCGCCTCCTCCTTGTCGTCCCACGACCCCCCGAAAGTTCAGCCGCCTCACCGCCCTCCTCCTCGTCGCCCCATCGCTTCCTGCCGCGGAAGCCATCACTAACGTGCGTGATGAGATGTTGGCACCAATCGATCAAGGAGGTGAACGAGTTTGGGGGCCGAGGGTTGTGGTGTTGGGTAATGATTTCTTTGGCTTGAAGAACGATGTGTTGGGTTAGGTTCGTGTCATTTCCGTCGACGTGTAGACACCTAGGCTAGGCACGAGATTACCTGTACGCGGCCGTGTTTGTCGTTCTCGATAAGGGACGAATCTGTTTGCGTCGGCCCGACGCATAATGATCGGGTCGTTCGCGGAGACGGAAACGCGGTGTATATTTGCGCTTTAGATATGTCGCGGCGGACGTTATGCAGACGTGCCAAGTGACCGCTCGTTTTTCTAACGGGCAAGTGACCGCTCGTTTTTCTAACGGGCCCGCCTGACAGCGAGTCATAGGGCTATACCGAGCGCATCGCTTTCGCGGCCACCGCTTCGGGTTATCACTTCCGCGTCTGCACCACAGCCTTCGCCATCAATGTCACGGCTTCCTCTTCTGCACGCGTACTGGCGGGCGGTGGCTGGACTTCTACGCCGCCATCAATGGCATCGTGACTCGCGCGCGCCCGGCCTTTAAAAGTCGATCATCATCGTCCCTGCCATCGCCCACACCACCGACACCTCCGCTCCCACCCTACCACCGCGCGCAGCCGCACCGCCATGGGGACGAAGAAGCATGACTCCGAGGCGTCCGACAGCGACACCAAAAAGGCCATCGCCGCCTCGTTGTCGAACACTACAGCCGCCTCCACAGGACGACGACTACGACGCGCTGGCCTACCACAACGAGGAAGACAAGGACGAGCCAGATGACCTTTTCGCATGCATCTTCCACGAATGGCAGGCGGCCAAGACGGAGGTCCGCCAGTTCGACCTCCCGCCGGCGATAACTGACGAGGAGATCGAGAAGCTCGGTCTCCTCGTGTCGCAGGTGGACCAACCGGTTCGCCACCGACATCATGTCGCCGGACCTCACGGAGGAAGAGGCCCTACAACGGGTGCTGCATAACTCAGCCCTGCAACCGCCACCTCCACCTCCATCGTTCAGCCCGTGGGCTGCTCCACCTCCACCACCGGCGTTCAATCAGTGGGCTGATCCACCTCCACATCCACAGCCGGTGGCACATGCGTTCAACCCGTGGGCTGCTCCACCCCCACCGCTGGCGGCACCGGCGTATGTTCCACCGGTAGCCAACTGGTTGTGGCAGATACTGGAGTTCGTTGTGCTCAACGACGACGAGGAGGAGTAGGCGCAGGCGTTACATGCGCCTTTTAGTTTATATTTTTATTTTCCTTTATTCACTATTTAAATTATGTTTTATGTTGAAAAAAGTCAAAATCAAAAAAAGGTACATGAGTGCATCTTTATTGTATTGAACTTGAGTCAATCTTCAACTTTTTTCATTTCTTTTATTTGTTAATTTATCTTTTTATTTGCGGTGGTGTTCACTCTAAGTGATGCAAGCCCTAATTAGATTTACATTTTCTTTGTTCTATCATCATATTGACTATTGGTTAATTTATCTTTTCATTTTTAGTGGTGTTGATATAAGTCTAATTAGATTTACATTTCCTTTGTGTCGTCACTTTGAAATACCATGATGGCATACCGCACTGTGTATGTCGACGCTGATTTTGGCGTCACTTCCTTGCTTTATTTGCTCTTAGGCTCTCAGCAGGATCAATAACTATAAGTTGCTATACTATATTTTCCCGAGTGTATATAAATGTTTGTAATTTTACTATGATTTGCTAATTTTGTAAATTCTAAAAAGATTAGTATCATTTTCATATCTATACATGAGTCTCACGGGGTCGTGCGCCAAGGCGCACATCTAAATCTAGTTTACATAAACTTCACGAGGACAAGAAAGTCTTGTAGGTAGCAGACCCAACATTACCTATTTCTCTTTGTTCACGTGAGGGGTTTCATACCCATTTTCTCCTCCATGGTCCATTACTTTAATCATGCATGCATGTAGAGTTAGGAAAATCCTATTGAACTTAGGAACTTCATATTCATCAAACTCTTCATGCACACCTTCAGTAAGATCTTCTAGAGTTTTAGGGCTCCTTGTATATGTTAAAGATTGTATAGAGATGATAACCCCTAGATCAAGCGCATTCAAATCTAGACTGTTTGCTAATTGTTGAATCAGATTTTGATGACCAATCCAATATTGGCAACAACTTCTACAAATGCTTGGTCATTAGGAAGAATGTGATGCCTAGAGTTGCCTTGATGGATGAGAATTGTTGGTCCATCATTTTCTACATGACAAACAACTTGAATAGCTGGCAGAACCTTGTTAATGAGAAACTCTCTCACGATATCCCTTTTATCTTTGATAAACTTTCTCCAATATCTCTTTTGGTCTATTTTCACTTCTTGCAACTGGAATATCCTTGACAAACCGCCATACACCTATTTTTCATGAAAATGTAATTCTTTGCACTATCAAACCTTGGTCTACCAATTACAGTTAGGAACATAACTTTTTCAATACATTTTTTTTGCTTTGAAGTTTGAACAACTCTTATAAGACCATCTTCTTCTGGTACCTGGTAATAATTCCATTTTTTCTCGTCATGTTGAACCATTTTCATCAATATGCACAATATTGTGCATATTTCTGAAACGTGGAGCTGCATCTCTTGTAATCGTCTCAGAATTAAAGCATTGAGATGTAAAATTGTATCATGGCCCTGGAATTTGAGTGCCTACTTATGTACTTGAGTTTGCATCGTCTATACAGTTAGGGCTTATTCCTAATTGTCAAGAAAGGGATCTTATAGTTTATCTCTTGTACAGTGGGATAGCGGGAATAATGGAAAGATCAACATTAATTTGCTTTCCACATCGTCCTTTCTTCTTGTTAGAAACATCCACCTCCAAACCATCGACAATTTTTTTCATAGTAGTATTCCATATTCTTTCTATAATTTGTCTCATATAAGAAGAAAGATGTCGAGTCAAAGGGTAGCCCCTCCACCATCATCATCTCGTCGGACTATGAGTTGTTGGACTCAGTCTTCTGGAATAGGTTTGGCACCTCCGACAACGACTGCGATGATCTAGTGTAGGGTGTGTAGTGTGTTGGAGTCAAGGATTAGTCTTCATCAAAGTCGATGATTAGTGTTCATAGGAGTCTAGGTCTAATGTTTGTTAGAGTCGATGATTAGTGTTCATCGGAGTCTAGGAAATGTATGTCAATCTATGTATCGTTGGAGTCAAGTTTCAGTGAAATGGAATTTTGAATTGTTGAATTCGAAGTTTGAAGTGTCGAAAAAGGTTCGAAGTGGTGCACAAGTCATGTTGTAAACCAAAAAACTACATAGTGAGTAGAAGCCACTGTTTAATAATGTATAATTTATGCATCACATGTATTTTTAGAGTGGCTAAACGGAGGTCAAGCTACATGTAGCCCTTTATTTTTAAAAAAGATTAAAAATATAGTATTTCACAATTTTAGAAAATTCTGAAAAAATCGTAGTGATAGCCAATAATGTATACAAAGGTGAAATCTCAATACTAACTATTTTATAGATTTTGTTATTTTTGTGTAGCCTAGAATACAAATAGGTTCGCATTGAGATTTTGCATGTATGTATTAGGGAGTACATGTCATTGGCTACCACTAGAATTTTGTTTCAGATTTTTTAAAATTTTGAAATACGAATTATAAGTGTTTGAAGATAAATGACCACATGTAACTCGTCCTCTGTTTAAGTTTCTCTTTTTTCCGCTGTTATAGTTCATCGGTTGAGATGCTCTTGCAGAGTAGATATTCGGAATTCTAAAGCACAAAAAAAAATGTTGAAAACTAGAGGTAGGCACAAGAATTAATGGCGAGTAGTCAAGGCGGTGGGCCCGCCCCTCTGTCTTCCTCCTCCTTCCCCATCCATCCCAGACTCCCAGTGAGAACAGAACAGGAAGAAACGCCACTAGTGACCGACGAGACCTGAGCAGAGCAGAGCAAGGGAGGCGGCGGCCATGGCCATGGCACTCGCCCTCGCCGTCTTCCCCCTCGCCTCCCTGCTCCTCTTGGCCGCCGCCGCCGCCGCGCCCGCTCTGGCTCAAACCCGTGAGTATCCAACCTTCTCCCTTCCCCTCTTCCCTCGCTCGCTCCTCGAGATAGATAGATCCATGTCTCCCGCAGGAATGCGCTCCTGCTTGTGGCCCGTTTGGAATCAAAATGTTCTCATCTCGTCTGTATGGCCCCGATTGGTATTGCCTGGCATGATAGTATCTCTGCTGCAACGGCCACCATAGAAACAGCAAAACTTTGACGCTTTGTTACAGGCCCTCTTTGATATGCTGGTTGTGCTGTAGCTACCGGTCGACCAACTATGAAGTGTCACCGTGCTCTCCTTTCGCTTCACCTGCACATCCATAGATAGTATAATGTTTCCTAATCGTTTATTTTGTAGTGCTGCATCTCGCACAGAACTTACACTGTAGATTCTTGTTATCAAGGCAGCTACAGCCCCAGTATGGTAAAGCCTTTTGAGAGGATAAGTTGGTCATGCCTTGCAAAAGAAAGAAAGAGAGATTTGGTAAATAGTATTTCAGACTTGTATGTTGCACCCCCAACATGTAATCTAACTGTCCAAAGTGCCTCTAGAATCTAGATGCCAACCCAATCATGTTCCCCAATAGGTAATTAACATCAATAATTCCCATTCCTGCAGCGTCATGCCCCAACGGCTGGCAGATCACTCCGGACAATGCCAAATGCTTCAGGCACATACCGAGCTCCCTTTCGTGGGATGGATCCGAAGCCCTCTGCCGCAACTTCAGCGCCCACCTGGCCGCGCTATCATCAGCTCAGGACCTAAACTTCGCAAAGTCTCTCTGTGGAGCCGGCTCCTCCTGGGGGTGCTGGGTTGGAGGGCGTCGCTACAACACCAGCAGTGTCGCGGGCTGGAAATGGTCTGATGGTTCGTCTTCTTGGAACGAGACTGTCTTTCCTGGTGAGCCGTCGCGTGCCAACTGCAGCGGTGCTCGGTGCGGTGAGGCCACCAGCGGCGATATGTGCTCTTTGGTGACTAGTAAGCATGCCGCGCTTGCTGGGAAGAAGTGTGGTGAGTCCCATGGACTGATCTGCATGATCAATCACGGTGAGTCTTCTTTTGGTTATACTATTGTAGTCGGGTTTTTTTTTTTTGCGGGGAGTAGTTTGTTTTTAAGGTATGCAAATCTAGTTGCACTAACGGTCTCGCACCCGCTGCTTTGTATCAGAGGATAGATGCTACCACGATCACTGCCACAAGGAGTATTTCATAGTCCTTATTGTTGTGAGCGGCTTGATCCTTTCAACCACTCTAGCTGTCGTGGTCTGGCTGCTTGTCTTCAGGCGAAGCAAGAAAAGGAAAAGATCGCGGGAAGCTTCCGGCACTTCAGCCACCGCATTAGTGCCACCGCTTTGGAAAGTGTTCACCAGTGAAGAACTTCGATCAATCACAAAGAACTTCAGTGAGGGAAACCGGCTTCCTGGAAATGCAAAGACGGGTGGCACCTACAGTGGGATCTTGCCAGATGGATCCAAATTGGCAATTAAGAGATTAAAGAGATCCAGCCTACAGAGGAAGAAGGATTTCTACTCTGAGATTAGTAGAGTCGCAAAGCTTTATCACCCTAATTTAGTGGCTGTAAAAGGGTGTTGTTATGATCATGGTGATCGCTTTATTGTCTATGAGTTTGTCGCCAATGGGCCGTTGGACGTGTGGCTGCATCATATTCCCAGAGGAGGGCGGAGCCTTGATTGGGCAACGAGAATGATAGTTGCCACAACGCTTGCTCAGGGGATTGCGTAAGTCATCCTAGACACACATACACGTATTTAGTGTCTTATCTGTTCCACTCTTGAAAACATTATTTCTTAATTATTTTGGGAGTAATAATTGGTAAAGCATAAAGCTCGTATGGTCTAAGCTGCAAGTGTTTTTGCTAATTCAGATTCTTCTTTCATAATATCGATGCATGTTGTTGTGCTTGCCAAACTAGGCTTAGCTAAAAGAGCAAATCGACAGTCAATGTCTGAAATTTACACGGAAACATGCATAAACTTGTTCTGGCTATGGACTGGTGTGCATGCAGAAAAGATATATCACATGGATTCCAAAGTAGATATTAGAAGTTCCAATGTATTTATTTATCATTTGCAGCTTAAGAGATATGATCGTATTTTTGGGTCCTCATTAAGTGCCAGCTGTACTGCAACAGTGCAAATGTTCTATGGGTGGGAAACTATTTGGAGCGCTTATGCTTTAGTTAGGTTATAAATAAAGCATAAAAATTGCATAAGTCAACAGGGTTCTACCCTTCTAATGTTGGAAGTTCTCTCAGATTAATTTATTAATTTCAGATTCGTTAGAATGATTGTTAAAGCCTTATATAGATTGCAGCAATATTGATTGCCATGTGTTTTTTGTCGAGAGAATGTGTTTTTTGTGTTGTGCTAAAACATGATGACTTCAAATTGTATCCTAACGTTAATTCTAAGACATTTTTTCCGTGTTACCCTTGCCCCTTACAGCCTTATATTTAATTCGCTACCATTAATTATTAAAAACTTACTGGTGCTGTTTTCGTTCCAGATTTTTGCATGACAAGGTGAAGCCCCAGGTAGTCCACCGTGATATCCGTGCATGCAATGTGCTTCTTGACGAGGAATTCGGTTCCCATCTGATGGGAGTTGGCCTGTCCAAGTTTGTGCCATGGGAAGTAATGCACGAGAGGACTGTCAAGGCCGCCACATATGGATACCTTGCTCCTGAGTTCATCTACAGGAATGAGCTCACAACAAAGAGTGACGTCTACAGCTTTGGCGTGCTGCTTCTAGAAATCATCAGTGGTCGCCGGCCAGCGCAGTCTGTAGAATCTGTTGGATGGCAGACCATATTCGAATGGGCTACGCCTCTAGTCCAATCACACCGGCATCTAGAGCTGCTAGACCCGCTCATCAATGACTTACCAGAGATAGGGGTGATCCAGAAAGTGGTGGACCTTGTCTATGCCTGCACCCAGCATGTCCCCTCGGTGCGGCCAAGGATGTCTCATGTCGTTCATCAACTACAGCAGCTTGAGCTGAAGTCAGCAGCATCCGAGCAACTGAGAAGCGGGACCAGCACCAGCGCTACATCTCCAATGCTACCATTGGAGGTACGAACACCTCGCTGAAACCATCCGCCATCAGAAGTCAAGAACCACTGTTGTTCTTCTCATCATCAGCTTTTAAGTAGGACATTCCTTGAACCGTGGAGTGACCCAAAGAGCCTCCTGTAACTGTAAGCGCGACGGTTCCCTCTGCGCAAGTACTTAGGGAGAGAATTAGATTCCTGGAGGCCTAAGCTTTGTAGTGTCATTAGAAGTTCTTGACATCGTCGTCACTAGCCATTTGTACCTCAGCTGATTTCTGCTTTAGATCTCAATATGTCAGTTTACTGAGCAACATTGTTCGATGTCTGTACTATGTCAAAGCTGCTTATCTATGTATTACCTGGATGCTGATCTTCATATTTACAGTTGAGAACAAAGTTGTGTTGGGATCATCGGGCTTGAGATTTATTCATGAACAACTAGTGGAGTAGAAGTGGTTCTTGAGCTGCACGGCACAGCTTACTGAAGCTAACCACTGGGCTTTCGCCTTAGCCTATTGAAGGTAGATTTCAATGGCTAGCTAGCGCTGGGTTCAAATGGAATCAGCAACTTCTTGATCTGCGTGCTACTGGCACCACCACTGTTGGACGCTGACGCCGTCATGGTTTTGGCCTTTTGGGTGGACCTCTGCTTCTTGGCTTTCGGGGCTTCTTGGTTCGGGAGCTTTTTCTCCTCAGGTTGGCTTGGAACCTTGTCTCTCCGAGCTCGAAACGATGATGTATGTGGCTCGCTAAACTCATGAATATGGTCAGCATCTCCAGCCTTCTCCTTTTGGCTCGTGAACATAGTTTCCCTGGACCCTGCAGTGCTGGTACTTGTGGTTCACCGAACAAGTCTGAGATGGCTAACATCCTTCTCCACATAGGCAATCGACCTGCAAAAATTGTTATCACAGTGCAGTGCAGTTTCTGATCCAGATCACCTCTCGAATATGAAAAAACCGTGACTGTTTTCGCATACACAATGGCTTGTAAAAACCTGCTAGGAATAATTCAATTATCGCCGATTTCTGAAGTAGATACCAGTACATTGTGTCTCGTGTTAAGTTTCAGTACTTGCATCAGGAAATTAGGGAGGCTGCTAGGACTACAGACATGGAGCAAACCAAGGCCGAAATGAAAGTGAGGCTAGATACAAATCCTGCATGGGCTCCGTCTCCACAGGGTACGCGCCACACGGCTTTATCCACAGGCTCAGCGTCGAGATTCTTCAAGACCCATATGCAGGAATCAGGATGGGTGTCCTTTTTCCGGTAACGGAGAAGCAGGTCTGGGCTGCCAAACTCAACTGTGGCGTAACCGCTGGAATCGAGAGGCTGCAAATAAAAATGGCAGTCAGTAGTCCGCTAGGAGTTTCTTCAATAGTGTTATGAAAATTGCTTAGACCAAGTATACACATGTGAAATTGACCATAAAGACATGGTATTTTTAAAATAGGACTAGATTATAGAATATTAAACACAATGATTAATACTAATTTGCTAAGAGTGGGTTTACGAAATGACCTGCTACGAATTATATCAGAAACATAATGATAAAACAGCAAATACTAAGATCCACATTTTTTTAACAAACCCTGCAATGGTTTATGCTAAATCTACATATGAGAAGTTGACCATGATAAGACCTAAAAAGGACTAGATATAGATCTAAAACTACAAGTCCCACTGCCGTTTAAATCCATCCACCTTCCAGAACAAGTGAGGAGCATCAGAAGATAAACAACCATGTCATCCTTCATAGCACCATGTGCATTTTAGGCATGCCTGCAGCAAATACCCACCAAATTTTCAAGTGAAACGGATTTAGATTTCTTCATTATTCTCTGGTTATTGCAGAAAATAACCACCAATTTTTCCAACAGACAAGAGCATTTCAGGTGCAAGATTCCATTACATATCTACTCTGCCAATGAGATCGACCCCCTGATGCTGTTGGACTGAAGCTGATTAGTGTCAGGTGGCTTGTGTTAAGGCCTCTGACGGTTTCTTAAGCTTAGGTGTTGTTTTTTTTTTGGCAAAGCTGTAGGCCTCAGCAGTTGTATCGCTAAACTATGTTGAATCTCTCCAGGCTTTATTAATTTAAAGTCGGGCACTTCGATGCCTTTTATCTAAAAAAAAGATTCCATTACATATCTAAAGTTAGCATTTCCTAGAAAATTAAATCAAACACACTCCTATAACTTTCCTTTTCACCATAAGCATGCAGTGTCCCTTGTTTCACTCAATCTGTTGATACATAACTTTGTGAAATTTCATAAAATCATGTAAAATTTAGGTAACCAGGGATCCAGTCTGGGAAAATCTAGAATCCAAACTACAGAGGTGGCTTTAAACACACAAATATACAATAAACAGTAATTTTATGCAATTTAGTTATTAGCATTCATCTTAAGGTTTGTCTTTCTGATTTCCAAGTCTCTTGATTGACTGTCCAGTTGAAGAGTTGTTTTTGCATGGCTTGGTTCATCACAAATTTCAGTTCGCTACATGTAGCCCATCTCCTATACTGTTCACTAGCTTCAATATTATTCTCGACTCTTTTAGAAACCTTTAGTGGTAGGATGCTCTACCATAAATAAAAGGATACAAGTGAGATGTGACCTAAAGCGAAACTAGACAGATATTACTAATTTGCAAGATTTTTTGCTGATCTCTACTCAATATTTATTAGTTACATATTCTGCAAACAATCATGCTAACCATGTATTATTTGTCATTTTGTGCATCAAGTCGCTAACCTGACCTGCAATAAGTGTTTCCTGTGTTATCAGGATGCATTGTTCAATACCCAACAGGGGTCAATAATATGCATGTAACCACCAAAACGTTGATTCACATAGCTCATATCTCAAATTGAGAAGGCAAACTTGAGTGATATCACTCTTATTAACACTTCCTATATAATAAGCATGTATATCAGCAGACCGCATGAACTAAATAAATCAAGTTGACAGTCTGTTACCACACATGGTTTATTTCAAAATTAGAAACTTACCGGGTATCTAGCATGGAGAGGAAGCTCTACTACAAGGTTCCAGCCCATTGTTGTGCTTGGCTTGAAATCAAAATGAATCTCAACAG
This sequence comes from Lolium rigidum, assembly GCF_022539505.1. Lineage (NCBI taxonomy): Eukaryota > Viridiplantae > Streptophyta > Magnoliopsida > Poales > Poaceae > Lolium > Lolium rigidum. Next base: position 149,143,870 of record NC_061513.1, read on the forward strand.
CTGACCGGTTGGACAGAGCCGAGGGTAGTTCAAGGTTTGTGTCTCCAAAAACAGCAACATCGAGAAAAACTGCAAGATAAAAAGGAAATAAACATAACGCTAATGAGTGCTGATATAGTTAACTGGCCAGCTCAGAGTTCGGTTTCACCTTTCCGCTCAACAAAGTGCTGTAGCTCAAATGGGTCAGCAAATACCCCACTCGGGAGCTTTTCAATTATCACCAGGTTGGCATCATAGCCATCAAGGAATTTTACTGCATCATCTTCACAGTTACCAAATTTCACAGAATAGACTAAGCGTCGGTGGGAACCTTCACCAACCAGTTGCCGATGCACTTCTGAAAGCACAGGCACATCAAGGTCATCATCAAGTCCTTTACACAAGTCAGCAGTCTCAGGTACTTCAGTTAAGTCACGATGTTGAGCAAGCTGTCCCGTCAACGCGTCGAGATATGCATCAGCAACGTATGTTGTAGAGCAACGCATACAATTGAAAGATTTCTGGCTGTTGTCTACCTTTTCAGAACCGGAATTAAAACTTGTTAGCAAAATATCAAACAAACTGTTAAGGAAACAGTAGCATACTAAAATTCAAAGTAGTGCCTAAATGTATGGCATATCCTAATGCGCAAACAATTTTACGTAAAAGAAGTGAAAAAAAAAGGTGCAGTGAGTTAATTACAACCAGAACACTGAGCTCACAGACAGCAAACTTAGTCTAACCTTACCGAGTTTTGTGAATTATTACCACTAACCTTACCGGTGATTTTTCTGCATTCTATCTGAATTACTCATAGCATGGAAGCAACAACAGTATGAACTTTTTTTAACCGAAAAACAACAAATGCCTACAGAAAGAAATCAAGTCCACCAACACGCACCTTCTGAGGCACCGAAGACGCACCGGAGACCCAAGAGACGGCGAAGAATGCCACGGCGAGCAAGCACGGCCGGATCCTCACGGCCATGGGTTCCAACAGCGGCGCGCCCGGTCTCCACTCGTCACTTTGCCGCCGTTCGGCTGGTCGGCGGTGGAGCCGCGCAGCGCCGGCCCGTGTGTAGTCAGTAGTCACCGCCCGTGGTCACCGGAGAGATGCGCCGCCCGTGGTCGGGATTTGATCTGATCGATCGATTGGGTTGGTTCGGTCCAGACAGGTAGAGAGAAGTGTTGAGAAATATGGGCCACCAACGGTCCACGTGGAAAATTTGGGCAAGAAATATGGCTGATGATAATAAATAAATGAACCAATATACGGAGTGACATACGCCAAATGATCAAATTTCCCATTGCAAACAAAGATCTATGAGTAGGGCAAATTAAACATGAAGAAGCAAGCAGTTCTTACATGTATAAATTACCAAAGTATGAATAGCAGTCAACAATCCATCATCGTCCAGCCCGGTTAGGATACCTGGCTTTCACCCAGGCGACCCGGGTTCAAATCCCGGTGATGGAGATTTTTGCTCTATTTTTCTTTTGCTCTCCCCTCTGTCCCGCGGTATGCCCTCCTTGTATTTGTTATTTTGGTGCGGGTTTCATGGTTGATGCTCTGGAAAAATATATCTACAAACCGTGAAACAGCAGAAACCTGAAATAAACTATGAATGATACATGGAGCGCTTTAGTGTCATATGTACATAGATGCATGAAAAAAAACTCTGAATTTGGACCCTTAACATATGTTTTCGCCAATACGCAAAAGCCTTAATTTTCGATGCATTGATAGAAAAAGAAAGTTATAGTACAAGTTTAAACAAGGACCAACACTGCGTCATACAACTCGACCCAAAAGACCTAATCTAGAGGAGTAGTTGGCGAAGACATGTAGCCCCGCAACGAGAATGCACTTATGCGGTTGGCGAGGGCCGGTCCGCACCGCCAGCGACCACCACTCCGCGAATTCACTTGCAACTGTTGGTGGCCCTGAGGACACCGAGCATAATGACATATGTTACATGGAAACATCAAAAAAAAAAAAAATAACAAGCTCTTGTGATTATGCTACAGTAAAATGCTTTCGAGATCTGGTCAGCCATATGATGACGATTTCTTGTTGCCACAATAGTATGAGAAGGGATATGAGCAGAGGAGTAGTTCTTCAGTTATTCAGGTCCTAGTACAAGCTCCTCATTCCAGCAGCAGCTGTTCTAACTTCTAACTCATCAAAGCCCTCATTTTCTTCATGGAATTCTCCTGATTCGTTGTCCCCAACGACCGCCAGTTCATCATCGGGAGATACACCAGTTATTTGGTAGAACTCTTCCTTGTGGGCATTCCACTCTTTTTACGATCTCCTCTACCTTGTCACCCAGCAGTTTGTCATTCTGAAGGATGTGCTTGACATCTTTCACATCAACACTTTGGCTTGCCTCTGTCAAGAAAAAAAGGACAGAAGCATGGCGGTTTGGTCAATGATAAATTCAGGGCTGATATATTTCCAGATAATATAAGATGATGCAAATAGATAAGCACCTGTGAGCGCTAATTCTTTTACTTTAGCGTAGTCCATCTATAATTTCTTGATGTTATCAAGTTCAAGCTCCACACCCTAGATGCAGATTGATGTGTCAGTAGCAGAAAAGAATATGAGTATCATTGCTAACAACACAGCAGTTTGAGGATATGCACGGAGGTGAAACAAAATAAATGATAACATTAACCCTATCTGGTAATGTCCCAAGTATGTGTGTATAAATGAAACTAAAAATACGGCTTGAAACGAATAGAAGTAATGATATATGTAAAGCGACTAAAGTCACCAAGTATGTGTGTATAACTGCCTTCATAAATATAAGAGAACTTCTTGGTCATCCACACTCTCTTAAAGTCGGTGAATGACGTGCAATTTCCCTGCCAAATAGAGCAAGGATGGTACTTAACATTAATGAATATGAAACAGCTAGATGAACTGCATGAAAGATAAAAGTTACCTTGGTATAACCATCTAGCAGCTCGTCATTATCCAGCTTGAAAGGAGCAATGCTGGTTTAGACCAAATGTCAATCCGAAACCAGAAACAGCTATTCAACAAAGAACAAAATATGTAATATACTGAAGCAGGCATTGTCTGTCATAGAATACCGCGGCAAGATAGAAAGAGCCTAAATCATGCAGCTACCTTTCTGCAGTTTGGCTGTTCTCTACCTATTGCCACTACATTTCTTTCTTATCAATCCAGCGGCATCATCCGCTCTTTTTTGGCATTCCGGGGGCTTTCAAAAAGAGAGGCAATTTACTAGAAACTGCATTATGCTCCTTTTGATTATAGGGTAGGAAAAGCATACGAATATGAGAGACATAGGATTGGGATGCCATGTGTAGTTGAATCTGGTTCGCTAGAAATGGTGGCTTCGGAGATATTAGGCTGGTTACAAGCAGTGGTGTAGCCACACTTGAGCTGTGTAGTCATATTACTACACAGTTTTTCGACAATACAAAGTAAAAACGTGCAAACATTTATTAAAAATTATAAAAAATACATGTATTTGGTCACACAACATTACTCTGACAACACAGGATTGTTGTCCTGGCTCCGCCACTGGTTACAAGATGCATTCAAGTATTCGTTAGAAATTATTCAAGTGAAACGGTGCATTTTACATACTAGACGTTTTGTACAAACTGATAAGAGAACTCCATAGTACTGAAGCTTGAGAAAGAGCCTCGTGGAATCAACTCTAGTTGCATATTGTTGCTCAGAAGGTGATCTCATTTTGTCCACAGAAAGCATCACATTCCGGTAACCGTCTACTTGTTCTACTCATTCAAAAGTACAATTAAGAAAGCACAGTTGTATTCTAACATACATATAGTTAAGTTTGTAAAAATAAAGTTGTGCTAGTACAGTAGTATTCTAAAAGTTCAGTTGACACTACAAGTCAGTGTAACCCAAACTTTGCAACTAGGCATCAAACTGATAAACAGTAACCTGTAACAACTATCATCTAGTCTATATGTGTCATATTTACATAGTATGCTCGAAAGGAGGAGTCCATACGAGTCACAAGCAGGTACACCCCATTACATTGCTCATGCACCAGAACGCAGATCGACTATCTCAAACCGCAAATTAGGATTGAAGTGCACCCTGGAGCAGGTTTCATATATTGGACCCCCGTCCGCTGTCTCTCGGTGAGTATGGAACCCGCTTTCACTGCACTCCCTGAGGACATCCATTCCTCCTGGGTCTGTCAACCTGAATATTCCATAGCTCCTGAAGTATTTGAAAACAGCAGCAAGATGTTCAGATTTCAGTCTACAATGTATTGTAACTGTTAGCCGACCGGTATGTTTCTTTCAAAAAAGAAGATATTGTTAGCTACTAGGTCGTATCACCGAAAGCAACTATGTACAATAAAAAAAATTAAAATACATGGATGCATAGTTTGTTTTTAACTACCATAATGTTCAGCAAAAAAACACCTACCTAGTAGGATCTGTCGGAGCAGCAACAATTGCAACGGCTTCTGGTAACATAACCTGCATAAAGTTCATATTTTCATGTACCAACATTAAACTGGCAAAGTAGGTCACGTAAAATACATCGTTGTATCAAGTATGAGTTACAGAAGGCCAGCAATTCTGAGGTAGACAGGTTTTATCAGTTCCCTTTTAGAGAAGTTGAATTGTTCGTAGCACAAACAAGGAAGGAGAACACAATTGTATTGACTTTCCCTGAGAAAAACTAGATGCATTAACTCAGTTTGGTCATGCTTCTGCAGTTTTGCTGATCTGCATCAATTTGGCTGATCAATCCTGTTATGAAGTTCAGAAACTAGGTATTACCAAGCGTAACTTCCCGAAAACTGAAGCATCACTGCAACCTAAACCCCCTAATGGCCTTCCTTTGCCCTTATGTGTACTGGGCTATCAGCTCTCAGGCCTAACAGGTAACAAGAATTCAACAAGTGTGCAGCCAAGGATGGACCATGTGTTCAGATGCAACAAAGATAGTTTATTTTAGAGTTAATATTAGCAAACTTTCTATTTAATTCATTTAACGCACTAGCAGCTTATGGTACAGCATATTAATAATTCAGGAACTCCCCATGCACGCTATTGCATACGAACTAAAAATATCTGTGTTAGCTACTCAATTGAAAATTGGAGGCTTCAACGAATAAATGTTTAACATACTCCTTCTGATTCAAATTGATTGACTCAACTTTGTCAAGATACGGATGTATCTAGAGTAGTTTTTACATGGAGGATATCTGATTAATGATTTTTATATAAAAAAGGATTAATAAAGCCAAATATCCCTAATTCAGAACGTCAACAGAACTTATTACCTGGTAAGAATACTGAGTGTGCAAATCGATCGATGATAGAAAGCATGTTTGTGAAGGGTGAGTCTGGAAAAGACAAAAAAGAATTTCAGAAATAGAGAAATTGCGGTGATCGCTGCATCCTAGAACTGATAAAGCATGTACTAATTAAGACTATTTGCATCGCACATTAAGTAAAAAAATAATGTTCCGTCTAGAGACATGATGCTATGTTCAGTGTGTGTACTCAAAGATAAAGGAAAATAAAAGGTGTCAATCTTTATGCCATTCTTACAATAGTTATATATTGGATGCAACAAAGGCCACAATCGTGGTATATCATTAAGTAGTGAAAATAACAAGGACAGTGTTAATTAAGCGGGTGAATGCAATGGCATGTTTGAGGCTGCATTCAAGTATTTAGTAACAGCAATAGTTCAATGCAATCATTCTGAATATCATCATCTTCAGAGATCTATGCTATTTACCTTATGTGATAATAAAATCTATTCTGTTATAAGTTTGTAAAGAATAATGCAAAACACTACTTTTAAGTCAGAGGACAAGCAAGTGAAACTACACAACCTAAATCATCATACTATCTTCGGTGGCCATGTGAGGCAGGTTACTGGTATGTGTTTGTTCATTCGAAAGTATGAACCAGTAATTGAATTCGATAAAGTACAGAAATATTTCCAGTAATTAAATTCGATAAAGTACAGAAATATTTGAATATATACATGTATCCAGCCTGCAGGGTAAAGTGACTGCTCTGATAGTATAGCATGTATCTCCTCCTCATTAGAAGCTTGGCACTGCAAAGAAACAGGCACATCATCAGCATGTCAAACTAAGACAAATGGAAACAATATATATTAAAACGAACGGCGATAAAGTAGGTTAATAAACAAATTATTTTCTCAAACCATTCAGTTACTGACATACTGAGTGAGCAGTTGCTTCTTGCTTTGGAATGACCAGCGTTGTCACATAGTAAGCTCCATCCCTCTACAAACGAACGTAAAATAATTCAAGATCCAAATCTGGACATAGCATGATTATGAGCGGCACAATCGTAAATTATTCTCGCAACCGCACGTACAAATGAAGCACCGAGAATTCCGCAGGTCTCTAGATTATTGCTCGTGTTCTCCTTTGCCAGTTCCATGAATTCATCTGTCAATCTCACCGACTGAAAAATACAGAGAATACAGTTGTTTTAACAAAAACTTCAATGTCTTCAGATGCCCCTAGAAAGAGCACATATTCAGGGATCAAACAAAACGTACTATTTGCATGTCACGCAAATTGCTAGATGCAGAAGACTGCCCGACCGAAGGCCTTGACTGCTCATCCACATACTCAGTTTCATGACTAAAAGGAGCACTGCCAAAGCTCGAAAGGTCCTCTATCCAAGAAACTATAGGCGATGGGTAGTGATGCTTCACGGCGCAGGAACCACCGACATCGTGATCTATCGTTGTTGGGTGAATAACCTGGCAGTGGGTGATCTTCTGAACATCGGCAGTACCTAGATACATCGTTGTACCTCCTGCCGAATGTGTCCCACATTTTCTTTGACCGTTTTCAAATCTGCCATTCAGCATCATCATACGTTAAGATGTCATGAACTCAAGATCAGTAGCAGATATTACAGTAGAAATGCAGAAAGGAAACGAGGCTGCAACAGTACAGTATACCTTCTGTTGCTCATGGCTGGTGGCGCTCAGAAGACCCAACTTCAACCTGAAATCTAACCAAATTAGAAACGAGCATTTTTTACTGAAGCATTGTCAGCAGAGCTGAATAACACCATTAGTCCAGCACGCGGCAGTACTAATGATAGGTTGGGCAAAGAAAGATTTTATTTCCCAATCCCAATAAAGGATGATCAGCATCTAGACATAGTACCGACATAATAAGCCCATAACCCCCCTGTCATCTTTGCTCCACTACTCAAAGCCTCAATCTCGTGATCAATGGGATAATGATGGTAGTACCGAGTTGGCTCAGAGAAGGAAAAAAAAACTTGACCATCAACGGTGATCAAACAAGCATCGCGGACTCTAGGGACGAATTAAAGATCGTCTCAGCTCAACACACCAGCAACCAACGAACTACCTACCAGTCTAAGACAGGACACCACCTTGGGGTACAGTAAACTGTAAACCATTCCCCATCTTCCCCAGCTGGGGCTGAGAGATTTTCCAGGTAATAAATCACAGAAGCGCAATCTAATCCCCCGTACAGCCGAGCCACTGCCCACTGGCCCGAAGTCTGAAAATTTACCAGGGAGGGGGGAGAGTGAAAGGGGGGAGCTCACCGGGGGAAATCTTGGAGGAGTTGAGCCGTCCGCCTGAGCTGCTGCAGCGAAGGAGCGCGAAGGAGAAGAAGAGGGGAGGGGAAAGGCAAGCGAGCGATGGGCGTGTGTGCAGTGCTGCTGTTATTCTCCTCCGACGCGAACCGAAATCAGCGGCCCAGCTTGAGATTCTGCGTGCACACACACACGTCGCCGTCAGGGGCCGTGCATGCCAGACACATCGCCGCGCAGAAAGAGTGGAGTTTAAAGCGAGATGGGGAATTTGGGATAAGGACGAAAGGTCGGAGCTGACGACGGGCGACGAGGGCCGGACGGGGAAAACTCGGAAAGAGAGCGTCGTGTGTGTGCGAGCTTGCCGACGTGCCCGGTGCGAAGCGCAGGAAGGAGAGGGCGGACAGTTTCGTAGGGAATCGGGAGCGGGCACGTTTGTGAGCCGTCGACCCACGCGCGGCATGGGAACAGGGAACGCATGTCGGCCCAGGCGGGCTTCACCTATGGCTATGTGTTCGCTTGTGGATTTTTTGGGGAGAAATACCCAAATCTATTCTATGAATTCTTCTTAATGAGAATCACACGTCATCCTAGACACACTAAAATTACATAAAGTTTTTAGACCACCAAATGACTACTACTGCTGCCAAAGCGTGCCGCTGTTGCCGCTCCTTTACTGGAGCCGGCCGGCCAGGCCTTGTTGATGACAGTCAGAAAGCCTAGAACTAGCACCGTAGAGACAAGGCCAACGCCATTAGACCTTGAATTGTTTCGAAGCTTGTAACACCAAATCTATCACACACGTAGATTGGACGAGATCCACCACTTCATGAAACCAACAACTAGATGAGTCCCTACCATCGGCGAGATAGCCGCCGACGAGGTGGAAAACGAGGCGGATATACTTTACTCTTGTCCTGCAAAACATCAACATAGCCGCCATAACGATGATGCCAGACTCTGACTTTAGGAATCTTTCTACAACGCCAAGCACGAGTCCAAGATCCCAACCTCCTCTAGCCACCGGAGCGCCGAACACGGGTCCAAAATCCCCACCTCTCTAGCCACGGGAGTGGCAAGCAGCAGAGGCGGCGACCCGTCAACTCACAAAGATGGCGATTGCTAGGGTTTTCACCCTAGCCGCCACCCCCAAATTTCGTCAAAGGAGGTTACGTCTAATAAATTCAGGGTTTATGGTGTTAGAATTGGGTTTCACGAGTCCGCTCTGGGATTTGTGCCATCAAGATGCCATTACGAGCACAGTATGCATGAGCAGTGACACGCTCCATACTATTCCCTCCATCAGCATAAGTGTAATTTTTTCTTTTTTGAAAATTAAGTACTTATAAATTTAACCATATTTTTACACAAAAATAGCAACATAACATCAAATTACTGTATTATTATTGAACTGAGATGCCCTCACCACGTCCTGAGGAGACGAGCAGCCTCCCGCCACCGCAGCAAATTACTATAGTATTACTGAATTACATATCCAGGCAGATGACGACATCAATACGGGGAGAGACGTCGAAGGGAGAATATCAATTAGTTTGGACAATCTTACTTCTACAAGAAAGCAAATGATGACTCTAGTAGATCAGCAAGGTTGCAAAAAGAACCCATAGAAAACAGCTCTAGAAGCTGATGCCTGAATATTTTCCACACCTGTTGCCACGAATAGACGCCGCCGGACAAAGCCAGGAAACGTGGCGTCGGGAACTAAAGCGAAGCTCTCCCTGCTGTCAGATAGAAGTATCATCCAGAGTCCATTGCCGGATCAGTACAAGCCAATTCTGCTACGTTTGTCGTGTGAATAATGTAAAACACCGCGTCATCTCATTGAGCAGGAGTTCAGCTGATCTTTGCTTGCAGTGTTGAGTGTAACAGTTTCACACGCTACGGATCTGAAATATAATATCACCAACCATCTTTCCACTGAGTAGCAAACATTTTACAAACCATCTTTCCACTGAGTAGCAAACATTTTACAAAGCCAACTAACCATGTATCCGAAAGTACAAAGTACACACTCGAGTTTCCAATGTTTACCAGTCTACCGGTTACTTTGGCCCTACATCATCAAAACAGCCAACTCCTTCAATGCACCGATTCCATCTACTATTCCCTGCTAAGGTACATGATAATGACTACCCATCTTTTCGGTTGCAGAATCGTCCTGATGTTCACCATACGCAGTTAGCGGATGCATCACAACAACAACTGGGAAATCAAGGAACAAAAAGATGCATTATTGACTTTGTGGGAGAAAGCAAACGCAGAAGGCTCAGTATGAACTGCAGCAGTTAAAGCATTTAGCACTTTGTGGCACACTTTTCAACGAGAAAGAACCGGTTAGTAAATATTTGCCAATACATACTACCGACGAGAATGGCGTGCCACACCACATTACAAGTAGGGAACATGCATCATGGAGTTATCTTTCTACTTTAAGTTTGAACCAAAATGTGCTGACGTACCATCATGCCAGCTTAGCCAGGAGTTTTTCCACCATGCTTCTTTGTTGTATGCGGTTAAAAGATTCCGACTGTTTAATTGCTTCTGATACAAGAATGACATTACTTGGCGATGGAGCATTCACCTGCAGGATATAAATAGAGTATTTAACAAATAGCAAGCGCAGCATGCATTAGTATTTTCCAAGTAATGAAGAAACTATAAACGAACTAATGGTACAGATCAGAAGCATACCCATACACGACCGTTCAGTCCAACAGCTATCTCAAATGATAATTTCTTCCCAAGGGCTTCTAGAAGTGGACATGTTGGGGAGCTTAAGAGCCTATAAGCAACCAACATAAGTATGGAAGGGAGAATTAACACTACTACATTACTGAAAATTTATGGCATGCATTCTTCTCACATTCTTGCCAGGCCAGTTGATGTTTCAAATGTATAACCATTTTTCAGTTGACCGAATTCAGCGGCTTTACCAATTGCTGCAAAAGATACTCCTTAATGAGCAAAGATTCCCAAGGAAACATGATCTTACAGCCAATGTGTTAGTGGAGATTCACAATATGATATATTTTTAACTTATAATATTTAAAACAAATAAGAACACTGCAATATAAACTTAAAAAAGTTACCATCCATGCATGAAAGCTCTGGATTCATGATGCTATTTGCTTTCACTACTCGGGCATATATTAATGTACCAATCTGCAGGAGAAAACACACCGTAAGTCCATACAATAACCATACATCAAGCTCAAGGGAGGAAACTGAATATTAGGCGCTGACACTGCAAGCTATTGGAATCATGACAAGCTGGGAACACATTTAATATACTCTCTAACATGAGAAATAACACCCAGGTCCAGTATTTGACAAATTCATTGTAATGCAAACGCTGTTGAGTACCAGGTTACTGAATCTGAAACTAAATCAGGAAGGTCTACTGACTATTTCACTAAAACGACTGAGGACAGATCAGACTCAACGAAACTAGTGAATTGACAGATCAAAATGGTGAAAATGTATCACAAACAAAATTCAACACTTCCAGAAATTTAATGATAACACTATAGTTTGCATAGAGTCAATTAAAAATGTATTCACTCCATACAAGATAGACAAAAACTGTAAAGTACCCTGTAAATATTTAGTATCTAGTAAGGTATTAGATAATTTGATCCAATGAATGAATTATCATGAAATCATGTAAATTTCATGAACAGGGTCAATAAACAAATGATATGCTGAATAGCTACTCAAAGCAAGATAATTGTATATTAAATGCCTAACAGAAAAAAATGGTGGATAACTAATAATAATGGTTCCTTCTTTGATGAAGAATAATTGCCAAACACCACTGTGTGCTTCATCAAAACAACCTATAATGGGATCCCAAATATTTGACAACCATTGATGACCCAATGCATACCTCAAACTTCGGTATGTTCCTCCTGGTACCACCTTCGAATGAAAGAACTGGTAAAAAGGCCACACTGGGTCCCTTTATGTCCACCAAGAAGTTCTGGAATAAGCAAATTCAGCTTAGCAAAAAGGAAAGAATCCTTAAGAACACATCATGTAGGTGTAGAACACATCATATAGGTGCAGAACACATTCATTAATCTAAATTTTAAAATTAAGCTTTTAATTAGTCCTCTATGGTGAAATTTGTGAACGCTCATTTTGAGTTCAGATATATAATTCAACTGTACAAACAGGGGAGATATCATCAGAACTACATAAAGATGGTTATAAGAGAGATCATATGACTAAATGTAAGCTAGATAGTACTTCTAAAGGTGAATGTAGACTTACATCTGGTTTGGTGTCAACTACAATTCCAAGAACTGTATCTTCTACCGAAGGTATATACTGCCAAAAGGTAACAAACATTGCATGAGGCAGCCATTGAAACAAAACGCAAGCAGAGTGAACACTGAAGAAAGTACTATGCACAATCTCATATACAGATATACTGCAATTTAGCAGATATATGAAGGTAACGATTTGAAGTTCACCAAACTGGTTAGTTGTGCTTGGAAGAGCTGAAGAGAAACCAACATGTTCAAGCAATGAAGAACCGAAACTTGATTCAAAACAAAGTCCAAAACAACGAGTAGGGTGTTGCAATATGCAAAGCATGCATCAGCACCAGAAATATCATTGCATCAACGTAGCCAATCGGCAATAGTAGCACCTTAAGCTTACACGCTAGTTTAGTAATACCGGTAGCAAGGATCGCACATAGGAATAGCAACAGAAGTATCCTTCAGTTCAACCATGAAGTGTGAAAAAAAATTAAGCTCGCGGCAGCTACAACACGTGAAGTGAGCATACCAGATCAAGGGTTTCACATTCTGATCATAGCAACAGTCTACAAATCGCAAAAGGATATGTTTCAAGCAAGATAAAATTCACATATAGGATCTCCAGACAGAGTAACACAATGTCTACGATGTTAAAGCATATATGAGGGCAAAGCAGAGGACTCACCCTCTTCTGGGAGTTCTCCACCCAGTACTTGTTGGGCTTGGACAGCCGAAGCCTCCCAGCACTGGTCACCTGGATGGTATCACAATCCTGCGAGCCGCACCGCATAAATCGTAAGCCTCGTGACCCAAATGAACCCCAGTTAAACCCTAATCCCTAAATCTCAAGCAGAACAGCCGTCCCCACTTCACAACAGCGGATGATTTACCTGGCGCAGGCCGGCGCCGAGCTTGATGGTCTGGTTGGTCATATCGGCGAGGTCCAGGATGACGTCGCCGGGGACCTGCGCGCCGACGGCGAGGCGAGGCGGGGGAGTTAGCCGAAATCCCAGAGGTAGCGAGCGAGATGCTTGGGGGGATAACCAAGGAAGGGATGGGGGGCCTCACCACGTAGTCGTCGACGAAGGCGGAGCGCAGCGGCTTCTTCGACTCCATTGCTCAGGGACGGCGGACGGCGGGACGGCGGGGAGGCTGGAGAAAGGTGCTGTGTGCGCGGCGCGGCTGCGGCTTCTTCGTTCCGGTGTGCGTGCCGTCTAGAGGAGTAAGATGGGCCTGGGCCTCAAAATGTTGGCGCTGTTTTGGTTTGGTGGCCTTTGGACCCAAGTTCGCTTTAAACAGCGAGGTCTCGTCCCCTAGAAAAAAAAATGTGAAGATGAACTGTCGCTGAACGGCTGAAGCGTGGAATGTTCGAGGAGTTTCTGAGTTCTGGTACTAGCTAGCTTGGGCACGAGAAGTGCGAGTTCAATTCTGAATTTCTGATGCATCCTCTGGAAATTATATGTATTCTTATGAATGTTAGTACAATGCTCCATTTTACACTTTCAAAAAGTGTTGAATGTATCACCACACAGGGAGAAGATTGACACTTATTAGTCAAATGGACACAGAAAGTTCAGAGATGAACCTGACAAATTTGATATTTTTGGAATCCAAAAACTGAAAAACCATGAACGATAGTTCTCTTAGTGGAACCATGAATGATAGCTCAGGGAACATGTGAGCAGTTTCCTCTCTTTCCTCTCTTTTTTGGGCGCAAAAGCCAAGCCAAAGTTTGCAAGACTGATATTTCTTACTGAAGTTTTGGTATTTAATCTGAACTATGTATACAACTTCACCATGGAATACTCCTCTTCCAAACAGGCTCTGAAGGTGAAGAGATTTAAGTTTCCAGATGGTGTTACAATGTATTGTACCTCTAACCCTAAGTAACATAACTTTCAGCACTTAACCTCGACAAAAAGGTCACAATGCTTCGGAAATTCAATTCGGCTCCCGGGTGCATATGCTCCCTCTGTCAAAAAGTTATATTTCGAAATGTCGAAAAATTTTGATAAAAAATTCTACATGTACATCTCCACAATATACGTACGTTCGTTAAGTTTCGCGGGGAATAAATATGTTTTGTGGTCTGTGTAAAAAAGAGAAAATTTATCTCTTGAAAAGCCTTATTTTCAGCATTGAATTTTGTCTTTTTTACACACGTCACACGACAAATCGGATTTTTATGAAACAACTTTGTGAGCGTGTAGCACGTGAAGATGTAAGTTCGAATTTTTCGTTTCAATTTTTTGAAATTTCAAAATATATGTAACATGCATTTCAAAATAAAGGGAGCATATGCTCCCATGTGCCAAAACACCATTCCCACAATGCTTTGCTTATAATTCCCTCTTTAGTACCGCAGCCTCCGCACCAACCTGAGCTGCAGCTTACTGAACATACATATTCACATAGACAACTTCACCACATATAGGAACATATTACTGGCACCCAATTTCCACCCCAAAATGCATTTTAATACCGCATATGCCTTTATAACAGTGTTATTATTACATAATCTTAGGTCCTCAACCTCAGGTTGCTATTTTCCACGTTAAAAATGACCTGCTTGTATAATTGGTACATCCAACAGTGTTCAAGGAGCCTGTGTTGAGTACTGTTGCAACATAACCGGAACACAAGCTGCTGAGAATACGAGTGGAACAAGTGACAAGCCACAGAGGAAAAAAAATCAAGGCTGCCAATGCCAGACGTTCATCTAGACCATAATATTTACATCAGCTAATGCATATCATCAGGTTCTAAGAGGCTGAGCTAAAGACACGATGAGCAGAGATGATGGAGCTGAGACCAAGAGCGATAAAAGCCAGGAACGCCATCGAGGCTGAGGAGTTGATAAGTTTAGCGAACTGATCCACGCCAAATCTAGACACCCAAACATCACTGCGGGAAAGCGCTGCTGAAGAGGCTGACAGCAGCAGGTAAGCCAGTATCTGCATTAGGACGAGTCATCAACCACATTGTCTCATTTGACTGCAGGTGTTTGTTGATTAATCTAACACTACAACCTTAAATTTGTACATGTAAGTGATAACTGAATGTTAAAGGCATGTTTATAAGCAGGAATCAAAGAACAACCGCGACAAGTATATACAACTAAGCACTGGATGGCAACAGAGTAAGAACTGAAGAATATTAAGTGTACGAACTAATCTAGTATATACAATTGATGCAGAGGCTGGGGTGATATCCCCCATTTCGAAAAAAAAGGGGTGAATGTTTTTCACTTCACAAATAACATCAGTAATAGCTTGATTAGTCCGAGGCATTGACGTGTCATCCATTTTTCAAAAGGTTCTCCTAAGATGACAATTTACAGCTGACTGAAATTGGAGGATCTCTTATCATGAACAGAGCAATAAAACTTAGCTATGAGCACATATATTTTAGATAAATGAATGGTTACCACTACTACTATGCAGCTTGTTTTACTTCCCAAAGGTTTAATACTGTTTTGCCAAAAACAACCTCTGAACTGTCACAAACTTGCAACATAATGCTACGGGTTCGTTATGCTCTGTACACTAAACAAACAACCAAATAGACCTAATAAATACCATGAAATTCAGTATACTACAACACATTCAGAAGTGGAGTTTGCTCATTCTTGCCTGATCCATTGCAAGACTGAAGTAGTTGCCCCAGGGGCCTCCAATTATGCGCCTCCCCGTGACAAGGTAGTTCACTTCTGCAACTAATTGGAACCCCGAGTATGTAAAAGCCATCACGCTCGCAGCAAGCATGTACCTGCATTTTGCACAGACACATCAATCTACGCCTACATCAAGCTCGCAACAGATGCGGTACCTAGAATGGGGAAATTTTGAGCCTGTGCTTCAGAGTTCAGAGCGCAACCTGTACTCGTTGTAGCGGCGGAAGGAGTCGCCAGCCCAGCCCGGAGTAGTACCAGCAGACATGACGGAGAGCGAGACCAGGCAGAAGACGGCTGCTGAAACCCTAAACCCTAGCTCGGCCTTCTGCAGCTCCGTGCGCCGCCCTTTCCCTGAGACCCCGCGCAGGAGCCATCTCTTGGAACCCACTCCGCCGCCACCGCCGCCGCCACCGCCGGCGACTGGCTCGGTGACCACAGCAGGCGCTACCTTGTCGGTCGCCGTCTTCGCCTCCTTTGCTGCGGGGTCCTCGCCCGAGAGGAGCTTCGCGATGGTCAGGGCTGATTCCTTCTGCGGCGATCCGGCCGGGGATTCAGCGGCCGCCGCCTTCTGCGGCACCACCTCTTCGGCTTGGGTTAGCGCAAGGGCTAGCGTCGTGTTCTCCGATTCGCCGGCCGATTCATCTGCCTCCTGGTCCGATTTGGCCTTCGGAGACGCCGGCGCTGGTGGAGGTGGTGGTGGTGGGCGAGACGGAGGAGGAGGAGGGGGCCTCAGCGGCGGTGCTGGTGCTTGGTTCAAAGTAGGGAGGGGAGGAGAAAGATCGGTGGTGGGAAGTGGTGGCGGCGGTGCTGGTGCTTGGTTCCCAGTAGGAAGGGGAGGAGAAAGATCGGTGGTGGGAAGTGGTGGCGGCGGTGCTGGTGCTTGGTTCCCAGTAGGGAGGGGAGGAGAAAGATCGGTGGTGGCAAGTGGTGGCGGCGTTGGGGCCTTCGGAGGCGAGGGAGACGACGCCGGAGAGGAATCGCCGGCGCCATCCGGCGGCGGGGCAGTAATTGTAGGTGCAGCAGGAAGGGGAGGAGCTGGGGTTGGGTTATCCGGCGAAAGGCGAGAGGGGTCGAAATCCGGAAGCTGTGATGGGGGAGGGGGAGGAGGACGAGGTGCCTGTGCTTCGGGCGCCGGCTCCGGCGGCGGTGAGGGGGTTGGGGAGGCTAGAGCGGAGCTGCCCGTTTGGTCCATGGCTGCGGGAGCTGCTGGCTGTGGAACGCGTGCCAGTGTGGGCTCTTGTGCTCTAGTGGGACTGTGGGAGTGTGGCGACTGGAGGGTAGTGCAAGGCAACAACAGGTTGAAGGGGAAGGGGTGAGTTAAGTATGAGTCCACTACATCGGAATCGATTTTGAGTCGACTGAGAAAGCTAAAGGAGGCAATAGCACCGGTAGTACAACAACTTGTGATCCGGGCTCCTCTAGCTAGCGAACGATTGCTAGGGAGAGAATGAGCGATCGGTTTCTAACCAATTTTTTTCTTTTCATTTTTGGCAAATTTTGGACTGTAGTGGAGGCTATTGAGGGAAAGTTCTGCATGCATGTAGAAACAGATCGAATCTAGCGATGTCAGTGGAATCTTTTCCAAATTTCAAAATTCAAAACGTTTTAACTTTCAAACGACAACTCCAAATTAAGATCCGCTTTCACCAATAAATCCGTCTCGACGAGGTCTTCAAAACTAGCACACATGTTGATATGTTTCGAGAAACATTTCTTCTGGCTAAAAGTTATCAACCCTCTCCTATTCGAATAATCAACCCCTCCGTACTTGAGTGATCAACGGTGAATGTATAAAATTATCAACGCAGTGCGGGTATTGAGGGAAAGTTCGCGTGCGTACGCGAAATAGACGAATCTGTCGATGTCGACGGAATCTTTTCCAAATTTCAAAATTCAAAACGTTTTAACTTTCAAACGACAACTCCAAATTAAGATCCGCTTTCACCAATAAATCCGTCTCGACGAGATCTTTAAAACTAGCACCCATGTTGATATGTTTCGAGAAACTTTTTTTCTGGCTAAAAGTTATCAACTCTCTCCTATTCGAATAATCAACCCCTCCGTACTTAAGTGATCAACGGTAAATGTATAAAATTATCAACCTGGTGCAGGGTATTGAGGGAAAGTTCTGCATGCATGTAGAAACAGACGAATCTGCTGATGTCGGCGGAATCTTTTCCAAATTTCAAAATTCAAAACGTTTTAACTTTCAAACGACAACTCCAAATTAAGATCCGCTTTCACCAATAAATCCGTCTCGACGAGATCTTCAAAACTAGCACCCATGTTGATATGTTTCGAGAAACTTTTTTACGGCAAAAAGTTATCAACCCTCTCCTATTCGAATAATCAACCCCTCCGTACTTGAGTGATCAACGGTAAATGTATAAAATTATCAACCTGGTGCGAGGTATTGAGGGAAAGTTACGCATGCATGCACAAATGGACGAATCTGCGATGTCAGTGGAATCTTTTCCAAATTTCAAAATTCAAAACGTTTTAACTTTCAAACGACAACTCCAAATTAAGATCCGCTTTCACCAATAAATTCGTCTCGACGAGATCTTCAAAACTAGCACCCATGTTGATATGTTTCGAGAAACTTTTTTACGGCTAAAAGTTATCAACCCTCTCCTATTCGAATAATCAACCCCTCCGTACTTGAGTGATCAATGGTAAATGTATAAAATTATCAACCCGAAAGTTAATTTTATTTTAAACATTTTACCGAATATTTTTTAGTTTAGAAGCTATCAACCCGGTGTCCTGTTATTTATCAACGGTAAATGTAAATAACTACCAACCCTAAAAAAATAACTTCATTTCGAATATTTTGGCGACTCTTTTTAGTTTACAAGTTATCAACCCGGTGCTCCGTTATTTATCAATGATAATTATAACAAAAACTACCAACCCTAAAAATTATTTCATTTAGAATATTTTAGCGAACATTTTTTATTTTACAAGCTATCAACCCGGTGCCTCGTTATTTATCAACTGTAAATATAAATAAATAATAACCCTAAAAAGTATTTCATTTAGAATATTTTAGCGACTCTCTTTTAATTTACAAGCTATCAACCCGGTGACCCGCTATTTATCAATGGTAAATATAAGTAAATATCAACCCTAAAAATTTAATTTAATTTAAAATATGTAGCGCCTCTTTTTTTTGTTTACAAGTTATCAACCCGGTGCCCCGTTATTTATCAACGGTAAATATAAATACCTAGCAACCCTAAAAAGTAAATTTCATTTAGAATATTTTAGCAAATTTTTGTTAGCTTACAACTTAAAAACAGTACTTAATTTGAGTAGCAAGTGGTAGTTCATTTGAGTTGCAAGTGGATCTTCCCACCCGTTATTTTCCCCCTTAAAAACCACTGGCCCGAAAAAGGGAATTGCAAAAGGACCCCCTTAAACATGAATTACCGTACGAAAAATAAAACCCAAAAAGGGAATTGCAAAAAGGGAATTGCAAAAAGAGAATTGAGAGTCTGTCTCGTGCTGAAGAAAAAGAGTGAGATGCTATGTGTATGCATGCAACAATATATGAAAGCGTGCTGAAAAGTTGGCTCATTAAATGCAAATCCATGAGATATGCTCTGTGCATGTGCATGCATGCAGTGTGAACGCTCTTGGTTGCATGCAACTTGCAAAGTAATAATACTAGCTGTTAGTGTGAACACGTGTGAACGCAATTAAAACACTACGTGACAAAAAGGAAATTGACTCGCTCCGCGAGCGCTTCCGCGCCACAAAAAGTGATTGCTCGAGCAATCGATTGCTAGGGAGGGGATTCGTTGTGATCCACGTGCAAATTCATACAACAAGTTGCAAATTGTGTTGGAGTGGTACACAAACTTGTCAACTTGGTGCAAAGTTGGTCCAAATGAACTTGACGTGGACACGTGGTGCTATTTCTTTTGCAAAAAAAAACACCCTATACATTTTTGTCTAACATAAAGTGACCTTTGTGCTGCCTTAAACGTGGACCCCAAACAACAATTAAAATTTAGGCGACATTGGTGATCGAACTCTTGACCTTCTTGGAAGATCAGCGCACAGTAGCATAATAGAGCTACTAAGCACTAATTCATATTGTAAAGCAAACCCCTTTATTATTATATAAACAATAATACAAATAATGAGGTCAACACTAATTCGATAGAGTCACTGGTCACAACGACCTCCATCTTAACCGGCACCGGCTGCGGTGGCACGCGCGAGGTCGACAACGAGGAGGCGATGCCGCGGCAGGAGAAGCTAGACTCCCGCCGGTAGAACGCAGGGCAGCGCCGCGAGACCGTACGTCGTGTACCTGTACGAGCTGCGTCCGACCGAGGCCTCCGATTTCTTGTAGGTGATGTCATTCCCGTCGCGCCCGCTCGAGCTCCCAGATCACCTACTCAAGCTTCCGCGGTGGCCAATCTGGCCGCCCCCGCGACCGCTCGACCCGTGTCCAGACACCATGGCGCCGCAGGAGGTTGGATCTATCGGCGGCACGATCGATTGGGGTCGCCGGCGTCGGAATATGGGTGGTCAGTGCGGCAGGCGGAGCGGCGGATGGTGTTTGTCCCACATCGACCTCTCTATGCGGAATATATGCATGCAGATCCATGTTTTGGGCAGTAGCCCGGATAAACTATCTAGGCCAGAACACATAATTGTGTCTAGGCTAACCGAAAAACCCGCATATCAACCCAAACTGCTATATGCGGGCTGATATGCGGTGTCTGTTAGAGTTCTCTAAGAACAGCTCATCCTCAGTAGTGTTTATTCTATATAATGTAATAATTTAGCAGTCTAAGAAATAACACTTGTTTGTGGGAGCTTAAGTGGTTGTTGTGTGGCGCTCTTAGTGCTTTGTTGTGTGTTCGAATTACGGTTTACTATTTTAGTTATTGTTTTTTTTCACCACTGACATGTGGGACTTGCATATAATTGAGCTCTTGTGGCAGATAAAATTGTGTAGGGTTCTTTTTGCAAAAGAATGACGCCCACTTGTCTACACACGGTTTATTTTGGACTAATTTTGCACTACGGGTACAAGTTTATGTACCACTCCACCACAGTTTACAACTTACTGTATGATTTTGCACATGCACTGCAAGTTGTTGTACTACCCATGCTATTACCTCAAAGCTAAAAGATGATAATCCATGCAGTACACAAAAACATTCACACAAATTGTTGATGTAATACAAATAAAAAAGATAACATCACTTTGAACGAGGATTAAGATTTTTTATTTAAATATAATTGAGAATTAAGTTAGTCGACTAAGAATTAGCCGCACCCATTGCCCATTGTCCATTGCAAACAATGGAAACCATATTGTTCAACTTAGAGCATGCACAATGCAATAAAAAAATCAGTGAAGTCTCTTTATAAAAAAAAACTAGCTCCTAACAGGAATTTTAGATATCTTTGGAAGGCTGAAATTTCTCCTAAAATTAAAGTTTGGCTTTGGATGATTTGGCACATTGTCATAGCTACTACTAAATTCAATATGAAAAAAAAAGGGGTTGGATTGAAGACACTAAATATAGATTCTGTGAGGATGAGAAGACAATACACCACTTCTTTTTCACTTGCCCGGCCAAATATATGTGGGGGATGTCTAGCTCTTCTCTAGGTGCTTTTGGTAGTGGTAACTTTACTCAATATTTTTGGTGGATTGCTAAAATTCTGCGTGGGAAGATTAATTTTCATGTAGGGGATGTGGCTGCTTTGTGAAAATTGAGAAACAGAGCATGCTTTGAAAAGAAGTGGATAAAATACCCTGCCAAAATAATCAACTATGCTTGTTCGTTCTTTAAATACTAGGCAGGGCTCCAAAATGAAGATGCCAAGTAGGAAATGATCCGAGGTGCTAAGATTCTCCAGACGACTATGCTGGGGGCACATCGCGCTTCTTCATCATGAAGGACACGTTGGATCGAAGCCGGTGTAGAAGGAGGAGCTGATCAAGAAGTTTACAAAAGCTTGTGTTGCTGCTTTGGCTCCGTTTATATAGATTATCTTGCTGGTATATGAGGTTTAGACTCGTAATCTTGGTTTGGTGTGTAGGCGATGGATTGTTCGTCTTTCGCATGCTAGTTTGCTTTTCAGACTCAAAACTATTGTTCCCTTATCTCATGCTAGTGGTACAAATCTTACCTCTTATAACTCTTTTGCTTTACTTGATGATGATATTATTCGTGCTAGGGCTATTCAAATGGGGGTCAATCCTAAAACTTTTTCTATGGAGAAAATAAATTACTTCAAAGATATGGAACAAGCCAGACATGTTATTGCTATTGCACAAACACAACAAGCACCAGTTGATGAGCTAGATGCAACAAATGTTCTGTTTCTGGGATATGGTGAGGATCAGGAGGATGAGGATGGTCTTATTCCTGTTGTCTCTAGAAGAAGTAGAAAGAAAAGAAAGAGTTTATGCAGAAGCAGCCATGAGAGAATCACCAGCAAAATCAGGTGGTTCCCTCAGAGGAGCACAAGCAAAATCATGTGATGCCTCGGTGAAAGCGCTTGATCACCCTTTGTGTGGCATTGTAGCTGGAACCAGAAGCAGGAAAAGGAATCCTAAGTATTTATGATAGGTGCATCTTTAAATTGCAGAGGTGTGGGCAAGAAAGATATGAGCACTTTCCTGGCAGATTTTATCAAGGAGCAGGATGTTGATTTTGTGGGACTCCAAGAAACCATAAAGAAATATTATTCTCCTTCTTTCTTCAGGAGCATTGATCCACATGGTAACTTTGCTTGGAAATGGATCAGTTCTATTAGCAGAAGTGGAGGAATTCTGGGTGGTTTTAGGCTATCCAGATTCTCTATCTGTGATACTGTTGTTGGAAAATTCTTCATCAAAGTTACTTTGATGGATTTGAAGCTCTGTTTGAAATGGTGTTTGGTGATTGTGTATGGAGCTGCACAAGCCGGTGACAAGGAAGATTTTTTGATTGAGCTTGGGATGGTGTGTAGGGATCAAAGTATTCCTTTGCTGGTGGGTGGGGATTTCAATCTGCCTAGATTCTCTTCTGAGAAAAATAAAAAGATGAGAGGTAACAGATGGTCTGATATGTTCAATTCGATTATTAATACTTATGCTTTGAGGGAAATTCAGTTATCTGGTGGACAGTTTACTTGGTCAAATAATCAGATATATCCCACTTTGGAGAAACTTGACAAATTCTTGATGAGTAGTTCCTGGGAAGATGTGTTCCCCCTTACAACTATCCACAAATTATCTAGGGAGATATCTGACCACAATCCTTTGATCCTGGATACCCTAGAAGCTAGAGGGAAGAAGAATAAAGATTTCGGGTTTGAGAAAAGGTGGTTCAAAGAAGATGATTTCCTTGGTAGAGTTGCTAGAACGTGGCAGCAAGAAGTTAGAGCTATTAACAGTTTGGACAGAATGAAGAAAAAGCTGAAAAATGTCAAAAATAATTTGAAAGGATGGGGTAGCAATTTGAGAGGAAGAGAAAAAAAGGAAGCAAGAAATATCTACAGAACTTGCTAAGTTAGAGATGCTGGAGGAATTTTCTCCCTGTCCCTGATGACTTTAGAAGGAAGGCTCATATTCAACAAGAGTTGCTTGATATTCTTGATAAAGAAGAAAGTTTCTGGCGTCAAAGATCAAGAGAAAATTGGCTGCTCCAAGGTGATAGCAATATTTCATATTTCCATAGGATTGCTAATGGTTATAAGAGAAAAAGCATGGTTTTCTCTCTCAAGCATGGGGATTCAGTGATTCTGGGTGATGAGGAACTCCTAAAGCATGCTAGTGATTTCTATAAGAATCTCTTTGGGCCTGTGGAGGACACTGGATTTAGACTAAATGGTGACATCTGGAATACTGACGAAAAATTAAATGATATTGATAGAGAGAATATGAGCGGGAGATTCACAGAAGAAGAAGTCAAGAGTGTGATTGACCAAATGCAGAAGAACAAAGCTGCAAGCCCTGATGGGATTCCCATTGAATTTTATCAAGTGTGTTGGGACATAATCAAACAAGATTTGATGGTTGTGCTTCATGATTTGTATGATCACAAAATTGACCTTGATAGAATCAATTATGGTCTTGATTCCAAAAGGGGATGAGGCAGACAGAATTCAAAATTTTAGACCCATATGTTTGCTGCAAGTGTTGTTCAAAATCTTCACAGAAACTCTCACTATCAGAGTTGTTCCTGTTATGGAGAAACTTTTGTCTCCATGTCAGACTGCTTTTGTCAAAGAAAGATTTATAACTAATGGGATTATGCTGCTTCAAGAAGTCTTGAGAGAGAGCAAATCCAGGAAACAACACTGGGTAGTTCTGGAAATTGTTTTTGAAAAAGCTTATGATAAAGTTAATTGGAATTTTTTGTTTGACTGCTGCTCACAAAAAGGATTCATTGATAATTGACTCATTTGGATTAAATAGGTGGTCACAAAAGTCACCTTGAGTGTGAAAGTCAATGATAATATCGGTCCATATTTTGCTAGCTGCAAAGGAGTTAAACAAGGTGACCCTTTTGCCCCTTTCCTTTTCAACATGGCAGCAAATAGTTTGGCCAAAATGATTTCTTTGGCACAACAGAAGGGGTTGATTACTGGATTGGCCAGTAACTTGGTGGATAAAGGGGTGGTTGTGCTTCAATATGCTGATGATACCATACTCCTGATTCAAGATAGGGAAGAGCAAGTTGTCAACTTGAAGCTCTTGCTATACATTTTTGTCCATGTCAGGGTTGAAGATTAATTTTGAAAAAAGTGAAGTGATGATGGTTCTGGAGGATGAGACAAGCTTTGTTTAATTTTCATCAAGGGGTTTGGTCCATAAAATACTTGGGTGCCCCTGTGTGTGCAAGGAAACCACTTCCTTGGTGAGAAAACAAAAAATAAGATGAGTAGTTGGGCTGGAAATTCTATGTCTATTAGTGGGAGAGTAATTAAAATTGATGCATGTCTATCTAGCATTGTTGTTTATCAGATGTCTATGAGATTGTTACATAAGACAAATATAGAAGAGATTGATAAACCCATCAGGTCCTTTTTCTAGGCTGGAAGTGCTGATAAAAAGAAATATCACTTTTTAAATTTTATTGGATATGTAAACAAAGAAAAAAGGAGGGTTGGGTTTGAAGAGTCTATACAAGTTCAATAGCAGCCTGATGTGCAAATGGTGGTGGAAATTTGAGAGTGGCTCTGGCCCTTGGCAAGATCTGATGAAACAAAAATATTTGAGGGATGGAGGTGTTTTTTATACAAAGACCAGGCCTGGTGATTCTCCTCTCTAGAAGGACATGCTACAGGTTAAGCACATTTATCTGAAGGGGAGAAGGATGCAGGTGGGTAATGGCAGAAACACCAGTTTCTGGGGAGATGCTTGGTGTGATCAATTTCATTTAAAGGATAGATTTTCTGATATTTATGATATCTGTATTGAACAAACTATCACAGAGGCAGCTGCTTTGAATTGGAGATTCTCTTTCACAGGAGATGGATGACACTAGATGTAGCTTTGCACATACTGGGTTGTCTCAAATTGTGTCCCAAAATAATCTCAATGAAGATCCAGACAAACCCTTCTGGAAATGGGCAAAAAGTGGCAAGTTTACTGTTAGTTCTATGTACAAACACTTGTGTGGCTATGGTTTGGATAGAACTTTCAAACATCTGTGGAAGAGTAAGATACCTCTCAAGATTAAAATTTGGTTGTGGCTTATTTGGCATGATGCAACCCTCCAATTTTGTTTTCCAAATAACAGCTATTTGAATTCACTGTACAATGATAGAAAACACTTGATTTGCTGGCTGTCAGATGTGCCGCAAGCAACATATTTTCAGCTATACACAGAGACTGAGCTATACAATGTCATGGGAATATTCTGATATGAAACGTGTAGTAGCAAGAAGTGAGTTATTTACAACTTGGTGGATTTGTACACTTAAACACACTAGAGGGTGGTTGCTTGTATTCAGGTATACTGGTCGGATCAACCGGTCGGACCTCACCAGGTTGAAAGAATAGGCTGCTATGCCTGCATAAGTGGCATCAATTGTCCATTAGTCAGCAACAATATATGGAGGGTATGTTTATGTGGGCTGCAAACGAATATCCAAATGATCTGATGCAAGTACTGTGTCTACAATATGTCTTTCAGATTAAAGCTTGCAAAATGAAGTGGAGTGAACAAGGATTAGTTTTTTACCTCCTAAGGTCAAGCCCAATCAGCCCGGCTTGAAGAATTGACAAGTTGTCTGAATCTGGTGAAACAATAACGACGGTATCCCCTGAGTACTGAGTTTCTAGTATTGACATGAGCTGTGTTACCCGAACAAATACGTCCGCCACGCTCTCGTTGGGTGTGCCATCACTAGTAGGAGGTGGTTTGATGTCTGGCGAGATATTATCGGATGCATACACCTAAATCCATGATAAGAAACAAAAACTCGGTCAGTACAGGAACAAAATTTATCCAGCAGAAGACTCATTACACCGAATTATTTTGAGCCACACTAGTGCACATCTACTTACACTACTAATTTCACTGGCTAGTTTACCAACAACCTCGAATAGACATGGAAACTTGTCTAGTGATTAAAATGGTAGAATGAGTATGTCAGGAAATTCTGTTCCTCCAAATCAATTCTCGGAATTGGGAATTCACATACTACTTTTAGTCCATGCTTCTAAATATTTCTATCTTGAATCTGAGTAGTATGTAATGGCTAACTAGATTAACGCTCCTTCATTAGGCAGATACTAGAACCAATGTCCTGCCTTATTGGGTAGCAGCCTCAAAGAGCCTTCGTGGTAAGCATAATTTCGCCAACTCCTTTATGAATTACAGTTATGCAATGCACTCCAATTTATTAAGTTTCTTTGTTGCAAGAAAAGAAGTATCTCCGGAAACTAAGGTACTGCTACAAGCATCTACAATTCACAATGTTGCATCTCTGCGATCGCTCAAGTCAGTTGTTCTACTAATACTCCATGTAAGTAAGTATAGTTTGTCAAAGAGATGGATCGATCGGATGAACAATACCTCAGGCAATGCTTCTAACCTCTTCCCCTCGTACGCACCCAATCCCCGCGCGTCCAAGAAGCTATACTCCGGCACGATTTTACTTCACATCAAGTAGCCAACAATTTCAGTACCGGTGATACTCATGTTATAATCAAGAAACAAAATCCCGTGAGGAAGTGTACAGACAGTGAGAGAGACAGGTACCTGCGGTTGATGCTGTTGGCGGCAGCGATGATCTCGGCGGCCTGATAGGCGCGCTGCGTGATGGAGGGCCATATCCAGCAGTCGTCGTCGCATGCACCGAGGCGGCGGAGCTCGAGCGCGGCGCGCGCGGCCTGGCGGAGGCCGGCGGGGGAGAGGCCGTTGTCGACGGAGGTCTTGGCGACGGGGTTGGTGCGGAGGAGCCCCTGCCCCTCGTACACCGACTCGCCCGCGCGCACCAGGAAGTAGCGGTTGGCCAGCGCCGGCGGCGGCATCCGGAACAGCCCGCGCGCCGGGGCGGACGCTGGGCAGAGCGCGAGCGGAAGAGGCGACGCTGAGAGCAGGAGGAGGTCTCGCCGGCGAAGGGACGGGAAGGAGAGGAGCGGGGACGGTGGCGCGGAGGGGAGCCGAGAGGACGGAGCGGAGGAGGCGGCGGTGGTTCGCATTTCCAAATGCCCGGAGGAGCGAGCACTTGCCGCCGGACTTGCGACTTTGGACAGTGCCGGTTGAGACGAGTGGAGTGAAATATCCAGCCTTTTCTCGCTCACCTCTCGCCAGTGGACGGACAGAAGGCAACGACTCGTAGGCGCTCGCTTGTTTGGATGAAATCGGTCGCCTCAAAGTCCCAAAGGCACGAAAAAATTGGCGATTTGCGCAAAAATAACCCAAAATTTAAAGAAAAGCACAGACTGACCCTCCGGTGAAACTATTTCACTCATCTAACCCTTTTGTGTGGCGGCCCACACATCGGCGCCACACATGCCAGTGTGGCGCCCCTCCTG
The DNA here is from genome assembly GCF_022539505.1 of Lolium rigidum. Lineage (NCBI taxonomy): Eukaryota > Viridiplantae > Streptophyta > Magnoliopsida > Poales > Poaceae > Lolium > Lolium rigidum. Next base: position 149,171,417 of record NC_061513.1, read on the forward strand.
CCGGCGCCACAAACCCAGCCGACGTGGCGCCATCGACGCTGAGCTGGTCCGCCGATCCGACGTGGCAGCATGTGTGGCGCCCCTCCCAACGGCGCCACACATGCCCTTACAATTGCCCAAAACATACTGTGAGACAATTCGTCTGGGACTTAGCCGTTTTGGCGAGGCTCTATGTGTGGCGCCGATGCCACGGGTGCCACACTAGCATGTGTGGCGCCGATGCCACGGGCGCCACACATCCAGTTAAGTGTGGCGCCCGCGCCCGCCCCCAGCCCGACCCTCTTCTTCTTCTCTGTTTCTTCAAGACTCCAAGGCGGGCGGCGGTTCCTCCTCCTCCCTCCCTCTCCCCCCAACAAATCGGCCACAAATTCGTCAGATCTGACCGGCCAATATCTTCCCCATCCATTCCTCAAGGTAATCCCCTTCGAATCCCTCACATTCATCCACTAATTTCATAGATCTTGCTAGATTTGTGCATGAACCCTAGACATGGAAACTAGATTTGAAATGGCTATGTATGTGTTGAATGTGTATGTGTAGGAACCCTAGATATGTAGGAACCCTAGATATGTAGGAACCCTAGATGTGTTGAATGAAATTTTACATGTATGTGTTGAAACCCTATGTATGTATGTGTTGAAATGTCTAATATTTGCCTAGCAAATGCATTCAAATTTGTTACATATGCCTATTATTTGTGATGGAATAACTCATATTTGAACCAAATATTTGTTGGAACCCTAGATATGAATGTATGTGTGTATGTACGGAACCTTATGTATGTATGTGGTGAAAGGCAAAATTGGAGCTTAGCAAATGCATTCTATTGTCTTACATATGTCTATTATGTGCCTAGGAATGGTATGTCTTACGAAATTCATATGTGTGATGTATTTGGATATGAATTCTCATGTATGTGTGATGTATAGGTGATTCGAAAGTTAGATATATTCTCATGTATGTGTTGCTCATTTTTGTTAGTGGAATGACTCATAATATGGTTGTGTAAACATGTAGGATGGTGTGGCTCCTAGATCAAGAGTATGACAGGGAACACCGGGCTGTTCATATGACGGAGAGGACAACGGATCTTTACCCTTTGAAGATTCGTTACCATGGCACGGTGGATATACCGTATGACGAGAGGTACACGGAGTTCATCCAGCCTACCGGTCTTCTCCCGTTCATATCCCTTGTAAGCCGTGGGGGGGCGAACATGAACGCCGCGGCACTCACCGCTCTTGTCGACCGGTAGAGGCCGGAGACGCACACCTTCCACTTGAGGGCCGGCGAGATGGCCCCTACTCTCCAGGATGTTTCCATGATCCTTGGACTACCTATTCAGGGCGAGCCACTATGTATGAACACAGCTTCTGATGGGTGGCGCCAGCAGATGGAGGTGCTTATTGGCAGGGCTCCTCCGGTGCCAGCAAATCCAAAGGAGAGAGTTCCCGCCGGCGCGTCTTTCTCTTGGATCAGGACTAACTTTGCACATTGCCCGGACGGGGCCAACAAGGACACCCGGAGGACGTACGCCCGCGTGTACTTATGGTACATGATTTCGAGGACTCTCTTTCCTGACAGTGGGGGAAGCTGGCCCATTGGTGTTGGCTGAAGGCGCTTACGGTGTTCGATAACCGGTGGAGTTGGGGAACAGCGGCACTTGCCTACCTCTATCGGCAGGTGATGATTTGTTCTATGTACTATTTTCCTATAGTACTGTGGTAGACAAAGTAGTAACCAAATGTCTTATGTACGCAGTTGGACGAAGCTTATCGCAGGACTGGGAGCAGGACTGGGAGCGGCGGTTGAAAGGATCGTATGCCGCACCTAGAGGGGGGGGGGTGAATAGGTGCTAACCAATTTTTAGTTCTTTTTCAATTTAGGCTTGACACAAAAGGTAAATTCTCTAGATATGCAACTAAGTGAATTTACCTATATGACAAGGATATCAACTAAGCAAGGTATAGCTACGCAATAGGAGATAGAGTGGGATAGAGGTAACCGAGAGTGGAGCACGCGATGACACGGAGATGATTCCCGTAGTTCCCTTCCTTTGCAAGAAGGTACGTCTACGTTTGGAGGAGTGTGGTTGCTACGCAAGCCAAACCAACAGCCACGAAGGCTTCACTCAGATCTCCTGTGAGCAACGCCACGAAGGCCTAGCCCACTTCCACTAAGGGATTTCCTCGAGGCGGAAACCGGGCCTTTACAAAGTTCTTGGGGCACACATCCACAACCAAATTGGAGGCTCCCAAATCTGTAATAATACAACAATCAACAACAACACATCAACAACAAATCAACTAGGGAACCAAATAGGAACACTAGCATGAGATCCCTCAAACAAGAGAGGGGGAAATGAAGAACGCTTCGGTGAGGATGTAGATCGGTGTCTTCTCCTTCGAATCTCCAAAGATCAAGAGCTTTGGTTGGGGGAGGAAGGAGATCTTGCAAATCTTGTGTTTCTTGAGGTGGCTCTAATGGAGGTGGCTTGGCAGATTTCTTGTATAATGATTGAGCAAGCAACCAAGGTAGAAGAAGGGGGGTATTTATACCCCCTCTCAAAAATGAGCCGTTGCAGCTTCCGGGGGGCCGGATAATCCGGCCTAAGTAAGGGCCGGATAATCCGCCCCCCCGGATAATCCGGCCTACGGAACAAAACCGTGACATTATCCGGCCAAATGTCCGGCCCTATGCCAGAGAAGCTTTTCTTCCAGTCCTTAGCCAAAATCGGGGGGGCCGGATATTTCCAAAATATCCGGCCCGGATATTCCGGCCCTGGTACAATACCGGGACAATATCCGGGCAAATGTCCGGCCCTATGCCAGAGAAGCTTTTCCTCGAAGACTTAGCCAAAAACAGGGGGCCGGATATTTCAACAATATCCGGCCCGGATTATCCGGCCTAGCCAACTTTTTCTGATAACTTTTGACAGACGATCAAATCCAACACACATGAATAAATATCTATGTAATCCCTGTACCACTTAAACAAACATTAGTGTATCACATATATTGACATCAAACACACAAAACATAATGTGAGAGATGTTCTTTCAATCTCCCCCTTTTTGGTGTTTGATGACAATATACAGATTTGCAAAGGAATCACTATAGAGACAAGCATGATGGCAAAACATAGAGGCACTCCCCCTACATGTGTGCATATAAGTAATTTGCATTTGAATACAAATACACAACACATAGGAGTATGGTGCCTCAACACAAGAGATATCCAACATGAGCTCTAACAATAGACATTGACACATATGAAGTTGAGATAGGATGCAAGAAATCATACCCATGTGTAGATATATAATGCGGAGATATAGCATCACACATAATGTAATATCCTTGATCTCAACAAATAGAAATCCGAAAACCATAACAATGTCTCACACCACATAGCTTTGAACGGCACACAAACAAACCAAATAGTTCAAATAAAGAGGGAACACAAGCACTATAAGAATGATAAACGCATATGCTTGTGCCCAAACCATGCAAATCCCCGAGAATCCTAATAGAACACTTCTCCCCCTTTGACATCGAGACGCCAAAAGGGGACAAGCGCGATGCTACACGTCCCATGGGAATCACTCGGAGGCATCATCATCATCGGACTCGTACGCCGCATCCTCTTCTTCCTCATCAGTGTCAGGTGCATCCGGAGAACGGCGAGAGGTGTTGGACCTTTGAAGGCAATCATCAAGATCACTCCATGGAACCCGTGCCGAGTGCCATCCACCGTAACCCTGGTGAGCCGGAGGCCGAGGCGGGGGTCCTTGATCACCACCGAGCTTGTGAAGAATAACCGCCTGAGTATGCTTAATCTCAGAACGCTCTCGGCTAGCTGCATAGTTCTCCTTATGGATCTCAATGTTCATGCAAAGGATGTGACGCTGGAACCAACTAAGCCGGGTCACTTGCTTCCTCATAGCCGGGACATCACGGTGACGAGCAGGAGCAAAACCACTAGAACGAGCATCACCCATGAAAGTGTCAGGAGCAGGTACAGCTGAAGAGACTGGCTTAACCTTGTAGGCCTTCTTGACATGGTGCTTCACCAGAGGGTACTGATACGTCTCCAACGTATCGATAATTTCTTGTGTTCCATGCCACATTATTGATGTTATCTACATGTTATATGCACACTTTATGTCATATTCGTGCATTTTCTGGAACTAACCTATTAACAAGATGCCGAAGTGCCGGTTCTGTTTTCGCTGTTTTTGGTTTCGTAAATCCTAGTAACGAAATATTCTCGAATCGGACGAAATCAACGCCAAAGATCTTAGAATCCCCGGAAGCATCCAGAACACACCGAGAGAGGTCGGAGGGGGCCACAGGCCCACCAAACCATAGGCCGGCGCGGCCGGAGGGGGCCGCGCCGCCCTATGGTGTGGCCCCCCGTCGGCCCTCCTGCGCCGCCTCTTCGCCTATATAAAGCCCCCGGATCGAAAATCCCGATGCGAAAAACCACGATACGGAAAACCTTGCCGAGACGCCGCCATCGCGAAGCCAAGATCCGGGGGACAGGAGTCTCCGTTCCGCGCACCCTGCCGGAGCGGGGAAGTGCCCCGAAGGCTTCTCCATCGACACCGCTGCCATCTCCACCGCCATCTTCATCACCGCTGCTGCTCCCATGAGGAGGGAGTAGTTCTCCATCGAGGCTCGGGGCTGTACCGTAGCTATGTGGTTCATCTCTCTCCTATGTGCTTCAATACAATAATCTCATGAGCTGCCCTACATGATTGAGATTCATATGATGATGCTTGTAATCTAGATGTCATTATGCTAGTCAAGTGAGTTTTACTTATGTGATCTCCGGAGACTCCTTGTCCCACGTGTGTAAAGGTGACAAGTGTGTGCACCGTGTGGGTCTCTTAGGCCATATTTCACGTAATACTTATTCACCGTTGAATGGCGTAGTGAAGTGCTTATTTATATCTCTTTATGATTGCAGCATGTTTTGTATCACAATTTATCTATGTGCTACTCTAGTGATTTGTTATTAAAGTAGTTTATTCCTCCCGCATGTGTGCAAAGGTGACAAGTGCGTGCACCGTGTTAGTACTTGGTTTATGCTATGATCATGATCTCTTGTAGATTGCGAAGTTAACTATTGCTATGATAATATTGATGTGATCTATTCCTCCTACATATGCATGAAGGTGACAAGTGTGCATGCTATGCTAGTACTTGGTTTAATCGTGTTGATCTATCTTACACTAAAGGTTACTTAAACATGAGCATTATTGTGGAGCTTGTTAACTCCGGCATTGAGGGTTCGTGTAATCCTACGCAATGTGTTCATCATCCAACAAGTGTAGAGTATGCATTTATCTATTCTGTTATGTGATCAATGTTGAGAGTGTCCACTAGTGAAAGTCTAATCCCTAGGCCTTGTTCCTAAATACTGTTGAGTTACTACTGCTTGTTTACTGTTTTACTGTGTTACTACTGCTGCATTACTACTGCTTGATTACTGTCCTGGGCAAAGCACTTCTGGTGCCGTTGCTACTACTTATTCATACCACCTGTATTTCACTATCTCTTCGCCGAACTAGTGCACCTATTAGGTGTGTTGGGGACACAAGAGACTTCTTGCTTTGTGGTTGCAGGGGTTGCATGAGAGGGATATCTTTGACCTCTTCCTCCCCGAGTTCGATAAACCTTGGGTATCCACTTAAGGGAAACTTGCTGCTGTTCTACAAACCTCTGCTCTTGGAGGCCCAACACCGTCTACAAGAATAGAAGCTCCCGTAGACATCAAGCACTTTTCCGGCGCCGTTGCCGGGGAGGAAAGGTAAAAGGCACTCATACTACGGTCTCGTGTAAAGTATTTTTCCGGCGCCGTCGTGTGTGTGCTCGAAGCTATTTCCTTTAGATCCCGCAATTGCATCTTGTTGTTTCTTGTTTACACTAGTTTGGCATAATGTACAAGAGTGAGCTTCTTATTCTATTTCCTGATTTAAAACATGGATTGTTTGATGCGAAAATTAAAAAACCTATGAAATCTTCTTTGCATGCTGGTAGTAATATTAGTATGAACACTTTGAACACCATTGTTGACAATAACTAGCACAGTGGCCCTCGCAATTGCGAGGGCATCGTCTTCAATATTTTGGATATATTTCTCAGCGTTTCACTTCGCAAATTTTGTGTATAATTATGTTTCTAATAATGAAAAGTCATAATTATGGATCATCATTCGAGTGTGTATCACACATGCGCTATAAAATCTCAAACAATTTAAATTAATGCAATTCAAAATAACTTTTTTTTGTAATGGCTCAGTGACCCGCGTATCTGTGCAGCTAGATTTGATGCATATTATTAGGTTTTTTTAATTTTATAGTATACCAGCCCCAATATGTCTTTTTTACATATTATTGTATTAGCACCGAGATGTTTGCGAGATATTAGGTACATACTAAAATTTCCGTTGGATGCTATATTTCTGATGTAGCACATGCCTAATTTTTTGATCTTATTTCTCACAAAGTTAGCTGACGATTCGATAATTTATATCTTGTTAGTCTCAAAAAAGTTGTAGTTGGTCACAATTATGTCTACCAGTATTGATCAAGACATAAATATTTTTTTAGCCCATTCTAGCATGTGTATAAAACATTATTGAACTATATGCAAATATTTCCACCAAATTGGTAAGGATCTTGATTGTAGCTAAACCGTGATATCGTAATAATTTCTTGCTTCTCGTCTTTCAGTCTGCCTCACTCGATGTCTATATCAGCATCACGCTTTACATTTTTTCCCATTATGTAAATAAAAATTGGCTTGTAGATGTAAATATATTTTTGTGTTCTTAGGCTCTACTTTCGTCATCATTTCTCGTGTATGGTTGTTCTTGTTCTATAAAATTTCAGGCTTAGGTATGCTTTATTTCATGCTCTTATTTCTATAATTATCTGTAACGTGTGGTTATATATCTATGATGTTGTAATTATTTTATATTCATGAACAATATTAAAATATTTATTCATACTCTTCAACATGTCAAATGGCTCATTATAGTTAATATTTACTACTGCATACACATAATCATTTTGGTTACTATTTATTCTTTAGCTTTTTTCACATCAATATGCTATGTATTTTCCAACCGGTCTTCATCAGCACACAAAATAAATTAATTTCATGTACTCTCATATAAGTTGATTGCTATTTCTTGTCTTAGCATATACATCTCTAGGTGCTCTTACGTTTGAACGGATGTGCTTTCATCTTTAGCTCACCCGCTCGAAATCGGATGGCCGCTGAATCAGTGGTCATATTGCTTAGTATATTTTCTAAACTATATTTGATCGATATGCCATACATATATTTGGTCAGACCTGCCTCCTCATGTCCATTATGCAAGGCCGTTTTATTACTGTGCATTCTTGTGTACGAAAGGTTAAGAAAAATCTAGAGATGAGTCTAAATTTTGCTAGCACAGAACTTATTGATTGAAGTTTAGACATTGCCGGGATGGCTAGCTCGCCAAGCAGAAAAACCTAGAGACATTCATAATTCATGTATGGCTATAATTTATTTGTAGATTCAAACAAAAATAAGTAAAGATATAGTGTTTTTATTAGATGGCATTTTAGGAATTATATTGCACAAACAGGTCACCGTGGGTAGAAAATCTGGGGACAAAAATAGAGTGATCAACGAAAGAAGCTCTTTGTATGTCAGAGGGCCGTGTGCCTTTGTTCATTGGTATCTGTAGTGGAGGTTTTTAGAACTCTTTAGTTTGCTGATTCTTGTATGAAGTTTACTATATAAAACAATTCAAAATAATAGGAACAAAATTCACTTCCCAGATTATGTACATACAAGAAGAATAAAGCAGTTTGATCAAATTAGCGTTTAGAAATATTTATTGATTGGTGGTCTCATGCATAATGTGATCATATGTACGCAAGGTTACATGTAGCATGGCTTCAGGACTCATCTAAAATAGGTGATAATTTAGTTTTGTATTGTCACGTCAAGTAGTCATATATATGTACATGTTTTTGTTGTACATAACACCTTTTATCTTTTAATCTTAGCGATTAAAATTAGGATCAACATAATATATATATTTGGCATATGTGTATAAACCTTGTTGGATTTTAGGTAAATGGAAATATGTATGTGCATGTTCTACACCCGTATCACACGAGACGTGATTTATTTACACATATAACACGTACATTATTAACAGTAGTAGTTCGGGACTCTAATAGAAATTGCACGTGCTCATCTACCTTTTCTTTTCTTTTGTGAGAAGTGCACGTAAGATCTATTTTGAGTCTTTAGTAGTAGCATAGGACTCTAATAGGATTTGCACATGCGTGTCTACTTTTTCTTTTCTTTTTAATGCTTGCCCGTATAGGATTTGCCAACGTGCCATGCACCTTATTTTAGACATGTTAGGTGTACGTAAATTAGTAATTTCTGGTAAAATCCTAGCCATAAATTTTAGATCTAACAATTAAAATAAATTAGGTGATGTGGTTTAATGTGGTGGCTCTATTAAACATTCATATTTTGCTTTTAGTATATAATAGATATAGAAAGTTCTAAGCTTGGGGAAGCTGGTTTGCATGATATTTTTAGTCCCCCAAGCATTGAGGAGAAAATTTTCTTTGATGATACTTTGCCTCCTATTTCTGATAATGATAATGATAGTGGACTTTTGGTGCCACCTACTATGGAGAGTAAATTTTATTGTGATTATACTATGCCTCCTACACTTGATGAGAATAATAATGATAGCTACTTTGTTGAATTTGCTCCCACTACAACTAATAAAATTGATTATGCCTATGTGGAGAGTAATAATTGTATGCATGAGACTCATGATAAGAATGCTTTATGTGATAGTTATATTGTTGAGTTTGCTCATGTTGCTACTGAAAGTTATTATGAGAGAGGAAAATATGGTGGTAGAAATTTTCATGTTACTAAAACACCTCTCTATGTGCTGAAATTTTTGAAGCTACACTTGTTCTATCTTCCTATGCTTGTTACTTTGCTCTTCATGAACTTGTTTATTTACAAGATTCCTATGCATAGGAAGCATGTTAGACTTAAATGTGTTTTGAATTTGCCTCTTGATGCTCTCTTTTGCTTCAAATACTATTTCTTGCGAGTGCATCATTAAAACTGCTGAGCCCATCTTAATGGCTAAAAAGAAAGAACTTCTTGGGAGATAACCCATGTGTTATTTTGCTACAGTACTTTGTTTTATATTTGTGTCTTGGAAGTTGTTTACTACTGTAGCAACCTCTCCTTATCTTAGTTTTGTGTTTTGTTGTGCCAAGTAAAGTCTTTGATAGTAAAGTAAGTACTAGATTTGGATTACTGCGCAGATACAGATTTCTTTGCTGTCACGAATCTGGGTCTAATTCTCTGTAGGTAACTCAGAAAATTATGCCAATTTACGTGAGTGATCCTCAGATATGTACGCAACTTTTATTCAATTTGAGCATTTTCATTTGAGCAAGTCTGGTGGCCTAATAAAATCCATCTTTACGGACTGTTCTGTTTTGACAGATTCTGCCTTTTATTTCGCATTGCCTCTTTTGCTATGTTGGATGAATTTCTTTGATCCATTAATGTCCAGTAGCTTTATGAAATGTCCAGAAGTGTTAAGAATGATTGTGTCACCTCTGAACATGTTAATTTTTATTGTCCACTAACCCTCTAATGAGTTGTTTCGAGTTTGGTGTGGAGGAAGTTTTCAAGGGTCAAGAGAGGAGGATGATATACTACGATCAAGAAGAGTGAAAAGTCTAAGCTTGGGGATGCCCCGGTGGTTCATCCCTGCATATATCAAGAAGACTCAAGCGTCTAAGCTTGGGGATGCCCAAGGCATCCCCTTCTTCATCGATAAATTATCAGGTTCCTTCTCTTGAAACTATATTTTTATTCGGCCACATCTTATGTGCTTTACTTGGAGCGTCTGTGTGCTTTTGTTTTTGTTTTTGTTTGAATAAATTGGATTACATCATGCTTGTGTGGGAGAGAGACACGCTCCGCTGGTTCATATGAACACATGTGTTCTTAGCTCATAATATTCATGGCGAAGTTTCCTCTTCGTTAAATTGTTATATGGTTGGAATTGGAAAATGATACATGTAGTAATTGCTATAATGTCTTGGGTAATGTGATACTTGGCAATTGTTGTGCTCATGTTTAAGCTCTTGCATCATATACTTTGCACCCATTAATGAAGAAATACATAGAGCATGCTAAAATTTGGTTTGCATAATTGGTCTCTCTAAAGTCTAGATAATTTCTAGTATTGAGTTTTGAACAACAAGGAAGACGGTGTAGAGTCTTATAATGTTTACAATATGTCTTTTATGTGAGTTTTGCTGCACCGGTTCATCCTTGTGTTTGTTTCAAATAACCTTGCTAGCCTAAGCCTTGTATCGAGAGGGAATACTTCTCATGCATCCAAAATCCTTGAGCCAACCACTATGCCATTTGTGTCCACCATACCTACCTACTACATGGTATTTCTCCGCCATTCCAAAGTAAATTGCTTGAGTGCTACCTTTAAATAATTCAAAATTTATTCACCTCTGCAATTTGTAGTCAATGGTTTATATAGCTCATGAGGAAGTATTGTGGTGTTGTATCTTTCGATCTTGTCACTTTATCTCTGATCAAGTTACTTGTTGCACGATGGACTAGTGGCACATCGACGCTTATCCAACTAATTTTGCAAATCATATGAGTTGGCAATGGGATGTCCCAGTCCCAAATTAATTAACAAAAATAGACACTCCTCCATGGTATGTGTATTGTTGGACGAAGCACCTTGAGGATCGCTAGCTAAGCCATGGCTATGTGTAAGTCAAAGGTTGGGAGGAGTGTCATCATAATAAAACTAAAATAAAAAGGCACTGCCTTCATGGTATGAGCATTGTTGGCCATGTGCACCCGAGGATTCGGTTAGCCATGGTTTGTGAAAGAAAGGTTGGAAGGAGTGCCATCCAAAAATAAAATATAAATGGGAGCCGCTCTTTGAAGGTTTAGTACGGACAAGGTGGGTTAGTAGTACCACGCTACCATTGCGACTTGACAACAACATACACCTCTCATAAACTTTATTTTTACCTGCTACAATCTTTCATGTTTTCAAAATCAAAGCTCTAGCACAAATATAGCAATCGATGCTTTCCTCTTTGAAGGACCATTCTTTTACTTTCATTGTTGAGTCGGTTCACCTATTTCTCTCCATCTCAAGAAGCAAACACTTGTGTGAACTGTGCATTGATTCTTACATATTTGCATATTGCATTTGTTATATTGCTTTGCATTGACAATTATCCATGAGATATACATGTTATAAGTTGAAAGCAACCGCTGAAACTTCATCTTCCTTTGTGTTGCTTCAATACCTTTACTTTGAATTATTGCTTTATGAGTTAACTCTTATGCAAGACTTATTGATGCTTGTCTTGAAGTGCTATTCATGAAAAGTCTTTGCTTTATGATTCACTTGTTTACCCATGTCATATACCATTGTTTTGATCGCTGCATTCATTACATATGCTTTACAAATAGTATGATCAAGTTTATGATGGCATGTCACTCTAGAAATTATCTTTGTTATCGTTTTACTCGCTCGGGACGAGCGGAACTAAGCTTAGGGATGCTGATACGTCTCCAACGTATCGATAATTTCTTGTGTTCCATGCCACATTATTGATGTTATCTACATGTTTTATGCACACTTTATGTCATATTCGTGCATTTTCTGGAACTAACCTATTAACAAGATGCCGAAGTGCCAGTTCCTATTTTCTGCTGTTTTTGGTTTCAGAAATCCTAGTAACGAAATATTCTCGGAATCGGACGAAATCAACGCCAAAGATCTTAGAATTCCCGGAAGCATCCAGAACACACCGAGAAGGTCGGAGAGGGGCCACGGGCCCACGAAACCATAGGCCGGCGCGGCCGGAGGGGGCCGCGCCGCCCTATGGTGTGGCCCCCTGTCGGCCCTCCTGCGCCGCCTCTTCGCCTATATAAAGCCCCTGGATCGAAAACCTCGATGCGAAAAACCACGATACGGAGAAACCTTCCGAGACGCCGCCATCGCGAAGCCAAGATCTGGGGGACAGGAGTCTCCGTTCCGGCACCCTGCCGGAGCGGGGAAGTGCCCCCGGAAGGCTTCTCCATCGACACCGCCGCCATCTCCACCGCCATCTTCATCACCGCTGCTGCTCCCATGAGGAGGGAGTAGTTCTCCATCGAGGCTCGGGGCTGTACCGGTAGCTATGTGGTTCATCTCTCTCCTATGTGCTTCAATACAATAATCTCATGAGCTGCCCTACATGATTGAGATTCATATGATGATGCTTGTAATCTAGATGTCATTATGCTAGTCAAGTGAGTTTTACTTATGTGATCTCCGGAGACTCCTTGTCCCACGTGTGTAAAGGTGACAGATGTGTGCACCGTGTGGGTCTCTTAGGCTATATTTCACGTAATACTTATTCACTGTTGAATGGCGTAGTGAAGTGCTTATTTATATCTCTTTATGATTGCAACATGTTTTGTATCACAATTTATCTATGTGCTACTCTAGTGATTGGTTATTAAAGTAGTTCTATTCCTCCTGCATGTGTGCAAAGGTGACAGTGCGTGCACCGTGTTAGTACTTGGTTTATGCTATGATCATGATCTCTTGTAGATTGTGAAGTTAACTATTGCTATGATAATATTGATGTGATCTATTCCTCCTACATATGCATGAAGGTGACAGTGTGCATGCTATGCTAGTACTTGGTTTAAGTCGTGTTGATCTATCTTACACTCAAGGTTACTTAAACATGAGCATTATTGTGGAGCTTGTTAACTCCGGCATTGAGGGTTCGTGTAATCCTACGCAATGTGTTCATCATCCAACAAAAGTGTAGAGTATGCATTTATCTATTCTGTTATGTGATCAATGTTGAGAGTGTCCACTAGTGAAAGTCTAATCCCTAGGCCTTGTTCCTAAATATCGTTGAGTTACTACTGCTTGTTTACTTGTTTCTATCGTGTTACTCTTGCTACTGCATTACCACGCATTGATTACACGTCCTGGGCAAAGCACTTCCGGTGCCGTTGCTACTACTATTCATTCATACCACCTGTATTTCACTATCTCTTCGCCGAACTAGTGCACCTATTAGGTGTGTTGGGGACACAAGAGACTTCTTGCTTTGTGGTTGCAGGGTTGCATGAGAGGGATATCTTTGACCTCTTCCTCACTGAGTTCGATAAACCTTGGGTATCCACTTAAGGGAAACTTGCTGCTGTTCTACAAACCTCTGCTCTTGGAGGCCCAACACTGTCTACAAGAATAGAAGCTCCCGTAGACATCAGGTACCCACTCAAGTCTTCACCAACCACAGCCACAGAGTTGTTGATGAGAAGCTGAATGTAGGGAGCATAGGGTATGGTGGTCCGGGATACCATGGCATCATGGATCTCATGGAAGATAAAGTCCATGACATCAAGAGTGTAGTTCCGTTCCTCAGACGCATCACGAGCACACTTATAGCTGAGGTGCATAAGGTTTTCACAAGGACTCCCCGGAGAGCATCATTGTTACCACCACTTGGGCAAATGGTTGCCCGAAAGAACCGAAGCAGCTGATTGTATATGGGAAGCAGCCCCTTAGCAAAACCAATTTTTCCCGCTGAGGTATAGAGATGCACAAGAGCATTCTTATCTGTCTGTTGTGGTCCATGAAGGCGACGACCCCCATCAACAGGAACTCCAAGAAAACCAGCAAATTGGCGCAGAGTGGCACTGCAGTGAGTGGAGCCAGATCATCCATTCCATAGTGCGTTCCTCATCTTTCTTGATTGCCAAAGTGGCAAAGAATTGCTTCACCAAATCTGGGCTATAGTCACATTGAATCTTCATGATATCATGCAAACCCAACCTTCCAGCTACCCGGATTGCATCTTCAAAGTAATTGTTTTCAGCCGAGAATGTCCACATCGATAGCTTGCATGGGTCTCAGATTCTTCATGGGCTCATAGATGTCCTTGTAGATGAACTCATGCTCCATGCACCAGTATCTCCTGCCCTCTATCTCTTCATCCCTTGGGACATCTTCATACCAGTTCTTCATGCGGATAGCGGAATAAGAGACTAGGTCCATGGCCTTGTAGTTCTCCCTCACTTCCTTGTTCTTCCGCCTAGAAGTGACGGACTTGCGAGGTGCATTGGGTGCATACTCGTCACTAGATCGATCATGCCTTGAGCGTCTCCGACCACCCCGAGAAGCACCACCTGCGAGAAGCAAAGCCGGGTAGCAAAGGAAAGGTAATGCTCATAAGTCATGTAAGATACAGTAATATACTCGAGAAACATGCTATAAGTCGGTACAAATCTAGACATGATAGATTGAAGCAAAAAACTGCAGCGGCGATGAAGCTCCAGGCCGGATAATCCGGTGTCCCACAGGGGCGGATAATCCGGCCCGGCCGGATAATCCGGCCTGCTCGGGGGGCGGATAATCCGGCCCTGCGAGATTTGCAGTTTTTCCAATCAAAAGCTTGTCTAAGACTAGATCGGCCTCATAGCATGCAAGAGGAGTACACTACAATTGATTTGGAGCAACTAGACACCAATTCCACCAAGAAAATAGCACATATAAAACACAACATCTAGGGTTAGAGATTGTGAATCATACCCACATCCATTGTGGAAACCGCTTGGAGGAGAAGGTAGCTAGGGAGGAGATGCACCCGATCCACCCAAGAACTCCGAGAGGGGGCGGACGGAGCGTCTCCGGCGAGGAGGAGGAGGTCCGGCGAACTTGAGAGGAGAAAGAGGAGAGAGAGGCACGTGGGGGTGGTGTGAACCGTTTCCCCCCCGCGGCCTCGTCCTCAACCCTTTCAAGTTCTGCCCAGGCCGGATAATCCAGCCCTAGCTTAGGGCGGATAATCCGGCCCGGCTGGATTATCCGGTGTCTCCTGGGGCCGGATTATCCGGGGTTCTGGAAAATTCCAGAATCACCGGGAATCCGGCCCATCTTTCGTTGGTTATTTGCATGACCCATATGTGATGCAATAATGTATCACGTCACATATAAGGTGCAAATTTACCAATAAGATGGAGCAACCTAGATCATCCGACCGAAACACCTCAAACTCCAAGTTTTTACCAAACATGACAAATGAGCAAGATGGAAATGGCTTATAGGAGACAGTAGGCTTAGGTTTTAGAAGATACAAACTGTTAATGGTACATGGTCACTCAAGTTTGCAAGATATGAGCAAATAAGGCCAAACTAGAGTGATTTCCCATAAGAACATGGAGTTGTCAAATAAAAGGCGATAAGATCCAAATAACTCCAACTCTTCACAAAGAAGAGTGTGGTGGCCTAGGCCACCATATATGAGTGTTGTGGCATGGCACCGCGAAGATATATCTTGGGTCCAAGCCACTACTCATCATTGAAGCTCACATATCAACATATTATATAAAGAGAATGATTTCTTAATGTTGGCATTATGGGGGAGGGATAGCTCAATAATTTAAACCGCACTCCCCTATTTCCATGCCCACATCTAAACCAAATAAAGTTTTGAGACGAAGGTGTGTTTGCAAGATGGTCAAGCTATACTCCTTGAATCAATGATATTTAGCTCATTCCTCAAATAAGAGAATCTTGCTTCATCGAGAGGCTTCGTGAATATATCGGCAAGTTGATCTTTGGTTGGAACATAGATAAGCTCAATATCACCACGGGCAACATGATCCCTAATGAAATGATTCCGGATCTCAATATGCTTCGTTCTTGAATGTTGCACCGGATTATAGGCAATCTTGATGGCACTTTCATTGTCACATAATAGAGGCACTTTGTCACAAATTGTTTGATGATATTTTGTACAAATATCTTCATCATATTTGGTACTAATATTTGCGAACGGAGCGACAAGCGCCCGCGAAATTATTATTCAAAATGCCACGTATATACGCGTGTGCAAAATGAATGCATAAAATAATCTTTATTATGGGTTAGAGCTTAATTGATGAAGCCTGGCCGTATTTATTTAATCAACTGCCCAGAGATATCGGTGATATGGATTCCATCCATGTATACAGCATATACAAATATGTACGTGACTTGGAACCAGATCAATACACGGCCGGACGTGGCGTAGGTGCGCACCAAGGATTGGCCAGCTATGTACAGGACTCCAGTTGTGTGCGTCCGAAAATATATACCTTATATACGTATAGCTCACAAAAGGAAAGGAGACCCAATCCTTACCATACGAAGAGCCGGACGCGATCAGGCTCGTATCTTCCACCGCCTTAAACCAAAGACCAGCTGCCTATATAAATAGAGCACCAGGGCTGACGAAAAGGAGCGAGAAGAAAATCTCCGGAGGGCGAAGAGAACCTGGCGGGCTTCGTGGCTGGCGGCGGTCTCAGGTGGAGCCGCGCCGGCTGGCATCGCTTCCATGCTGCGACCTCCCTGTCTGAGCTCGCAACGGCAAGCACGAGCCGTCACCGGTGGACAGCGCCACGCCTGCAGTCTCGGGCGAGAGCTGCGTCGGCCAGCGTCATCGACAACATCTGTCCGGGAGCACTAGACGATCACTCAGCAGCACGTATCCTGCTGCGGGGGCTCTGTCTATCGGCGGAGAGCATGCACTCGGGGCAGTGTCGGCGAACCAGGATAACCGGAGTCGGCGACGATGTGCACTCTGAAGGGTTGACGTTCAGCATAACATGTCTTTTATCAGTGCATACTCTCTTTATCTTATTCAGCAGGTTCCATAAGGAGGGTGCGCCCCTGGTGGCAGCATGCTGTGCAGCAAGGAGGCTGCGGCTTACCCATGTCCGTTGGTGCGAGTCGGTAGCGCGACAACAATGACCAACGGGAGCAGCACCCGCTGTCGTATCGGCGGTGGCCTACATGCCGCTGCCCCATACCGAACTTCGCCTTCCTCTCGTGCAGGTGGCCGAGAGGAGAGGGCGACTTGGTGGACGCCATCAGGCTAACAAGCTCGCCGGAGATCAACAAGATCATGTCGGTCGTCTTCGCCGATGGTGAGGAAGCGACACTAATGTTCATATCTTTTTCTTCTTTGCATCTAGCATGGTGGTATCTATTACACTGTCATTCGAGGCGCGGTTGACGCCGTGGGGTGATCGCCGTGGCTCCAAGTGATCTCGCGAGGCGTGTCTCCGGCAGAAGGGAGGCACGAGGTTCGGCGAACTATCCACGGCATCGACAGAGGCGCCGACGGCGGGTCGGCTGTCGCCGATCTACGTCCGCCCTCCTCTACCTCGACACTGCCTTGGCCATGCAGCCGAGGTGGTACCGAGCCCGGTGCGTGCTATGTCGTCGCCGGAGGCGACGATGTGGATCCCGGCGCGCTCGCCACCGGGAACAATGCGCTCCGTTGGCGGAGGCGCCATTGACGGATCACTCCAAGCGCAGCCGCGACCGTCCGTACCACGGCCGCAATAGTGGTTGTCATCCTCACCTTCATCGACGTCTGAGTCTCGCGGCTCGCAGCCGGGCTGTCATGAATGACGGACGATCGGTCATGTTCTACGGAGTCAGCCGGACACTGCCCTGCTATCGCGTCATGGGCGGCGCCCTGCCGGCTCATCGTCGAGTCCTCCAGCTCGGGTGCAAACGTCCAGGGCAGTCCTCAGGTCGCCGCTGTGCCGCTCGTCCCTAACAGCACCTGGTCGATCCATCTTCAAGCTACGCACCCACGCGCCTTTGATGAGCTAGCTATTAGCTGGCTCAAACTCCATGCAGGGCAATGCCCATGCATATTTTTCCTCCTGAGCTATACATGCGCAGCTAGCTAGCTAGCCATGTCCGTACTCCGTCTACGCGTGTGCACATCATTTGAGCTGTGCACTGTCACCATTGTCACCGTCACCATCAAGCAGGACGCGACCGCCGACGTTGCCATCATGCTGGGCGCGGGTGTGTTTGGCCGCCGTCTTGGTCGGTGCGTGGCCAACATCGATGCCTACATCGCCTGTGCGCGGCCGCCGTCGTTGCCGTCGTGCTATAGGTGGCCGCTGTCGTCGCCTTCTCGGCGATGATGACAAGGTGGCATCATAGCTGCTCAGGGTGCGCTAAGGATCCGAACTTCCGGTCGCTGGCCGAGCAGCGCGACGAGTGTATGTCGATGGGCACATGAACACCGCGAGCTGGTGTTACCGCCGGTCCGCGCGCATGCCATGAGCATGTGCGTGTGCATCTGCACCGTATAAATAGAGCCAAAGCTCTTTGCATGGATACACGTGCATACGTATTGTCAAAAGGTTCATGCACAATGAACTCGGCTGAGCTCTTCGCTGCTTCACGTCGCAAGCTACGCTGGAGCTGTGGTGCGTGTCGGAGTCCTTTGGTCGTGACGCTGCATGCCCACCCTCTTCGACGCATGCCATGTCGAGGCTGCCGCTGCCTCCGGTGGCACACTCGTCGACCACCGGGTACACACAACTTTGAAGCAATGTGTGTCTCGGTCTACTTCCGCATTGGGCCCTCTCTTGCTCTTCTCCCTATTTCTTTCCGTCTACATCGACACCTACACGATGTCCCCCTTGAGGCGAGGCTCCATCTACATCGACATCTTCACGGAGTCCCCTCGAGGTGGGACGCCGCCTAAGCCAACTCCTCGAGGCGGGGCGCCGCCTACATCGATGCTTACGCGTAGCATCGAACCGCGGTGAAGCGGCGGACACCTGCAACGTCTATATCGGCCAAGCTCTTTCACGTCATCATCTACAAGCGATGTCACCGCTAGCATGGTGGCATCACCCAGTCTTCTCCGACACCTACACCAACACCCACCCTCGACATCGTCCATGCGCCGACGAGGCGTAGTAATACTCCACCGAATTGTCTTCTTCCGATGAAGCAAACTACCACTTGCTTTGCCGACGAGGCAAAGTCAAGTCATCAAGTCCGACACCGACAAGGCGGACACAACCAGACCTGGCACCGACGAGGCGAAGGTCGCCCACATCTTCATCATCGGACATCGACAAGCCGGAGGCATATGGCTATGCATCGCCGAAGCGACGGATGGACTGCTCCACCATTCCGCCCTTCTCCCACTTCACCACCACCACCTTCTTGGAGAAGACGAGACTTGAAGACGACGACCATTGCAGGAGCTTAATCGGAGGTGGTTTGTGGGCTTGACCCGCAGACGTAATTAAGCGGGAGCTTTCCGAGGCCTCGTGAACCAGAACACCGCAATCGCCATGTCATGTTGGCCGCGCCAGCAGGCCACGGAGCGCATCCTATGGGATATTGTAATTTTGTTTCTCGTGACGAGATTAATAAAATGCATATTTCCCTATCTTTTTATTTGTGTATTTAGGTACACTGGCACGCCCGCGTTATTTCGTTACATTTCGTGTCAAACAAATTGGCACGCCCGGTGGGACATGGTTCTCCTCCCATCTTTGCTGCGCAACAATGGTCGTCGGCTTCGTCTTCAAGCACTCCTCCAACATATAAGACGTATGGGGGCATCTTCTAAATGAAGGAGGTGTCATCTATGCACCGCGGTCGGTCGTTGTGCTGGCCAAAACATGGATGCAACGGGGCTGTCGTCTGTATGTCTTGGAGCTTCGCCAACTTGAGGCTCTAGGCGAGTAGAGGGAGGCGCCGCTGGCGGTTTGGGGTTCCCCTGTTCGAACCCATGACTTTGTCTACCTTGGGCACCTCATCATCACAAGTCGCCGCGAGGGGCGTCGATTAGGAGCCTCGCACCGGCTTGGCAACGTGAACGACCTTATCGAGTTCGTCTCATGCTCGTCACCGAGTCCGCGTCGTGCTCGTCACTAAGGGCAGCCACAACCATCCATATCGTGGCCACACCAGCGAGAGATGAAACCCCCATAGAGACGCGCACCCAGCCGAAGGCAACCAAGCTTCTCATCTGGAGGAGAAGGAAGCCCACAAAGACCCTCGCCTTCCTCTCGCGCAGGCGGCCGAAAGGAGAGGGCAACTTGCGCCGTGAGGAGCACGCGTGCACCGCGGGATAGCGAGCTTGCAGCGAGGATTGACGATACCATGTCGTCGGTCACCATCGCCCATGGTGAGGAACAACGCTAATGTTTATATATTTTTCTTCTTTGCATCTAGCACGGTGATAATGACTACCCTGTCGGCCGAGGCGCGACCGACGCCATGGAGTGATCGCCGTGTCTCCAGTCTCCCGCATAAGGAAGGCGTGGGGATTCCGCGAACTATCCGCCCCGCTGACAGAAGAGTTGTCGATGGGTCGGAGGTCGCTGATCTACGACCACCCTCATCTACCTCTACCGCCATTGAGGTGGTGCCGAGCCCGGTACAGGATCGTATACCATCACTGGAAGCGACCATGTTGATCCTGCCACGATCACGGTTGGGAACAATGGGCCCGTTGACGGAGGCAACCGCTGGCCGCAATAGCGGCTGCCATCATCGCCATCATCGATGATCGAGTCGTGCGGCTTGCAGCAGGGCTGTTGCGGAGGATGCATGACTAGTCGTATTCTACAGAATCGGCGGGTCGCCGCCCTGCCGTTGCGTCGCTGACAACACCCAGCCGACTCATCTTCGTGTCCTCCGGCTCGGGTGGAGACGTTTAGGGAAGTCAGCGGATTGTCGCTGTGCCGCATCGTCCCAGATTCACATGGCTGGTCCATCTTTAAGAAGTTACTCACTTCGGTGAGCTAGCTACTAGCTGGCTCAAAATCCATGCAAGGGCAATACCCATGCATATTTTTCCTCTCGAGCTGTGCATGCGCGTACATGAGCTCACATAGCTAGCTGGCATGTACTTCCGTCTGCGCCGGTGACATGTGAGCTTTGTGTGGCCGCCTTCTTCACCATCAAGCGGAGCACAACCGCCGATGTTGCCCGTCATGCTAGCACGGTCGCCGCCTGTCCATGGCCGCTGGTGTCGCCTGTGCGCGGCCGCGTCCCTGCCGTTGTGCTGTACGCGGCCGCCGTCATGTTCTTCTCGGCAATGATGGCAAGGTGGAGTCCTCGCTGCTCATGGACATACGCTGAGGAGCCGGTCGGCTGCCCCCTGGCCAAGCTGCGCGTCTCACGCGACGCCATAAATCCAGCGCTAGCGTAAAATGTTTGACGATGCTACTGATAGTAGCTCGTATCTTGTTCGTATGCATGTACCTGTTCACCTAATTAAGCATCTTTAGAGGCATGTGCTTGTAAAACCATGCTCAAGATGCGCCACGTGAGCTAGTGACCTTAAGTCGCGGCGATCACACAGGCATCGAGGTTGTCGTCGTATCCAACGGCGCACTCGGCCAGACACTCGCTCTACGCATTTTCACGACTACTTTCGGAAAGATTCACCTCGCTCTCCTTTCTATTTCTCTTTACCGACCACGTCTACTTCTGCGGGGGGTGTACCCCTCGCACTTCCGGTGAAACTACAAAGTCGTCACGACGTCAAGCCAAGGCTGCCGGCGTGCACCGCGGCGCCCTTCCACTTCCACGAGCTACGATGACATCCGCGCCAAGGCTACCGGCGTGCTCAACGCGGCACGCTCTCCTCGACACTCGCGAGGCGCAACGACGACGTCCTTGACAAGGCTGCCGCCGCGTAGCGCAGTGCTATCTCCACACCCGCGAGGTGCAGTGATGATGTTCGTGCCATGGCGGCCGGCTTGCAGCCCGGGCACCCTCGCCAAATCCACCACCACGAATAGGTCCAAGGCAAGGCCGGACAGCGTCTCGACGCCATTTCTTTGCTAGCCTATGAGGCGGCGTTCAACACCGGCACCGACGCCGTTCAAGACCGATGAGGCAAGACGGCAGGGAGGGCATGGCCGGAGCAAAGGCCATGCTATCCACGGCACGTGTACACGCTAGTGCATGGACTTTGCCGTAGACAACATGATGGCCGGGGAAAAGGCCATGCTATTCATCGTGGTGGTGTGTTGGCTACTCCTCAAGCCAACGACGCGTTCGAGGCCTTCAACAAGAACCTCGGCAAGATACTCAACAAGATGGTGACAAGGCACCGAAGGGACAGGCCCGACTGTTTCTGTGAGTCCTTGTGGGTGTACCATGTCACAGTCCGTACCCCAACACAAGCAACTCCTTACTCCCTAGTGTATGGAAGTGAGGCAGTCTTGCCATTGGAGATTCAGCTACCCTCCTTACGGGTGGCCATTCATGAAGAGCTTACACAAGATGAGCAAATACAGCTTCGGTACCAGGAGCTTGACGCCCTCGAAGAAGCACGCGTCAACACGCTGCAAAACCTGGAGCTCTATCGACAAAACATGGTGAGAGCCTACGACAAGCTCGTCAAGCGACGAGTCTTCAGAAAGGGCGAGCTAGTCCTCGTGCTTCGACGCCCCATCGTCGTCACACACAAGACGAGGGGAAAGTTCGTGCCAAAATGGGAAGGTCCATATGCCATCGAGCAGGCGTACGACGGGGGAGCGTATCAGCTGGTCGATCCACAAGGAGCCCGGCCTATGCCCCCAATCAACGGCAGGTTCTTGAAAAAGTACTTTGCGTGATTTTTTTTCTCCCTTTTCTTTTGTCTTTTCGATTCGCTTTGCCATTTTACCAAAAGGGGGTTTTCCGGTTGCCTATCAAAGTCTGCAGTGCACCTACCATTGCATATGTAGGCTTACTCATGATCGCTTTGTCTCCCCCTTTTCATGGACTACAAAGTCCTACATAAAAATCTGGCTTTTCCTAATCACGCTTAGCTTGTGACTGATGATTTGGCTGCCTTATGACTTGTCTAGCGGACACACGGTGTATCTCGTGGTAAGTGGAGCGGCACCTACACCCACAACACACGACACACACACACACAATACACGCTCCGAGAGATGGTGGAGAAGAATACTTGGGCACTTCCGAGTAATGAGGCCCCACACCCCCGTTCTTTCGGATGTGTCTCGAGTTCACGGAGACACCATGCCTCGGGGAAGACGCTAGGGAAAAGATCACGGAAGGGCTGCCCAACCCAACGGAAGTTGGACTTGGTGCGAAGCCACGTGGCAACCCTGGGGCATGCCACCAAAAAGCTCCACATAATATGCCTGAGGGTTTTAGCTAGTCCACCAAGGTGGATGGCTATCTTCCAAGTTCTGAAGGTGGTTCCGCCAAGGAAACACCAACAATCTCCAAGGAATTTCAAGCAATCCGTGAACGAAAAAAAGAGAGAATGATGAAGCAATCTCGAAGCAAGTTCAACAAATCCTCAAGAGGAAACAATCTCATGAAGTCAAAGGACATCACAAATGTGTCCCTCCAAGAAGTCCTCACAAAAAAAATCTCCATCAACCCCAGAAGCAAGTATACAAGTCCCCCAGAATGAACCACTGGAAAGAAGGCGGTTGATAGTCATTCACCACCCCTCGCCAAGGCATGAAAAGCTTTCAAGTCATTATCCCAAAACCACCTACCGCAATTCCCCCTCACCCATGTCTCTGGGTTCTTGAGGTACGGAAGGAAGCATGGTGGAGCTGTGGGGCTACTCATTGCTCCGATGGGCTAGGGTATGATTTTCCGTTGTCTCTCGGGCGCATTCCAAGCACACTACCCTCAAACACGCTACACACATACATACACGCAAGGAAAAGTTGTTTTATGATCGTCACGGTCTTTCGATGGTTCCCGATGACTAAGTCCTTCGGCAGCCTTTTCTGATGTCACGCTCATAGCTAGTGTGCAAGCGGAAAAGCCAACATTTAAAAAAAAATTTGTTCTTCATTCTTCCTTGATTACGTTTTATCTCGGCTTTCTCTGGTTTTTTGTGTGTGGACTAACTCTATGCAGCCAAGCACAAATGCAAACGGAGTGACACTCACATGTCCATACACCTACATCGACACTCGATGGCCTACATTGTCACTGGCGTCCAGCGGCGTCACCAACCTATGTCGCCATGTCACCAACAATCTCGTGGGAGCCCACGGGAGACGGGGGCAACATCCAACATGCCCATTCCCTGCGGCATTCTGCATCAACGCCAAGCTTCATCAATGGCGCCAAGTACATGGCGTCACCCTCGGCAACGGAGCCGGGGGCAACATCCACTTTACCGATGGTATGTCGGCACAACACCAACCTTCACCGACGACAAGTTGGCGTTCACGCTTCTACAGGGGGCACGACATCCCTCAACCATGTCTATCCATGACATTCTACAACAACACCGGGGGCAATACTATGCTCTCCTCCACGATGGGGGTGGGATCCTTTATTGCTACCACCTTCGTCGTCATACAAGTCTGTGCTTAACCCGGCGTGGCACGGGCTACCACAAAACAAGAATCGATGGGCGTTTCCGATATCTTGTTTACTTAATTACATCAGGCTTAATGACGGGAGCAGTGTAACGCGCCAGTGCGGCTAGCGTGAAGCTGTGAAACCCTTCGATCTGGTCGGCTGGCACTGTGGCAGCTAGACGGTCACGACTGGATCGATAAACGCCTTCAAGGAGCGGCACGGATTTCGCTGCAAATTGAGGATGACGCAAGGATGCTTTGTTGTTAGGGCGTCGTGGCTGCTATACGACCCAACTAAGTATTCCGACTTCTCTTTTGGCCTTGGCATGATGTTTCGCTAAGTTCGATAGAATGTTTCTCCTACATGATATATAACATCGTCTGTGAGCCACAACAGCAGGGTTCATGCTTAAGGGCCGCAATGAAAATTATTGCGCCAATTGGTAGCTAGATCTATCTCACGCCAAGTTAAGCTTGATTTGCGTCGCGCTCAAGCTCAACTCGGCGGGGGCATTTGTTTGACAGTATTTTGTACAAATATATTCCCAAGACATGGGCACCATATATTGGTTCAAATTGCGTCTGGTCCGTGAAAAGAAATTCTCTACACCAAGCCAAGTTCGAATCGCTTCACGTTCGAACTTAACTTGGTGTGGGGGCATTTGTTTGATGATATTTTGTGCAAATATCTTCATCATATTTGGTACTAATATTTGCGAACGGAGCGACAAGCGCCCGCGAAATTATTATTCAAAATGCCACGTATATACGCGTGTGCAAAATGAATGCATAAAATAATCTTTATTATGGGTTAGAGCTTAATTGATGAAGCCTGGCCGTATTTATTTAATCAACTGCCCAGAGATATCGGTGATATTGATTCCATCCATGTATACAGCATATACAAATATGTACGTGAGTTGGAACCAGATCAATACACGGCCGGACGTGGCGTAGGTGCGCACCAAGGATTGGCCAGCTATGTACAGGACTCCAGTTGTGTGCGTCCGAAAATATATACCTTATATACGTATAGCTCACAAAAGGAAAGGAGACCCAATCCTTACCATACGAAGAGCCGGACGCGATCAGGCTCGTATCTTCCACCGCCTTAAACCAAAGACCAGCTGCCTATATAAATAGAGCACCAGGGCTGACGAAAAGGAGCGAGAAGAAAATCTCCGGAGGGCGAAGAGAACCTGGCGGGCTTCGTGGCTGGCGGCGGTCTCAGGTGGAGCCGCGCCGGCTGGCATCGCTTCCATGCTGCGACCTCCCAGTCTGAGCTCGCAACGGCAAGCACGAGCCGTCACCGGTGGACAGCGCCACGCCTGCAGTCTCGGGCGAGAGCTGCGTCGGCCAGCGTCATCGACAACATCTGTCCGGGAGCACTAGACGATCACTCAGCAGCACGTATCCTGCTGCGGGGGCTCTGTCTATCGGCGGAGAGCATGCACTCGGGGCAGTGTCGACGAACCAGGATAACCGGAGTCGGCGACGATGTGCACTCTGAAGGGTTGACGTTCAGCATAACATGTCTTTTATCAGTGCATACTCTCTTTATCTTATTCAGCAGGTTCCATAAGGAGGGTGCGCCCCTGGTGGCAGCATGCTGTGCAGCAAGGAGGCTGCGGCTTACCCATGTCCGTTGGTGCGAGTCGGTAGCGCGACAACAATGACCAACGGGAGCAGCACCCGCTGTCGTATCGGCGGTGGCCTACATGCCGCTGCCCCATACCGAACTTCGCCTTCCTCTCGTGCAGGTGGCCGAGAGGAGAGGGCGACTTGGTGGACGCCATCAGGCTAACAAGCTCGCCGGAGATCAACAAGATCATGTCGGTCGTCTTCGCCGATGGTGAGGAAGCGACACTAATGTTCATATCTTTTTCTTCTTTGCATCTAGCATGGTGGTATCGATTACACTGTCATTCGAGGCGCGGTTGACGCCGTGGGGTGATCGCCGTGGCTCCAAGTGATCTCGCGAGGCGTGTCTCCGGCAGCAAGGGAGGCACGAGGTTCGGCGAACTATCCACGGCATCGACAGAGGCGCCGACGGCGGGTCGGCTGTCGCCGATCTACGTCCGCCCTCCTCTACCTCGACACTGCCTTGGCCATGCAGCCGAGGTGGTACCGAGCCCGGTGCGTGCTATGTCGTCGCCGGAGGCGACGATGTGGATCCCGGCGCGCTCGCCACCGGGAACAATGCGCTCCGTTGGCGGAGGCGCCATTGACGGATCACTCCAAGCGCAGCCGCGACCGTCCGTACCACGGCCGCAATAGTGGTTGTCATCCTCACCTTCATCGACGTCTGAGTCTCGCGGCTCGCAGCCGGGCTGTCATGAATGACGGACGATCGGTCATGTTCTACGGAGTCAGCCGGACACTGCCCTGCTATCGCGTCATGGGCGGCGCCCTGCCGGCTCATCGTCGAGTCCTCCAGCTCGGGTGCAAACGTCTAGGGCAGTCGTCAGGTCGCCGCTGTGCCGCTCGTCCCTAACAGCACCTGGTCGATCCATCTTCAAGCTACGCACCCACGCGCCTTTGATGAGCTAGCTATTAGCTGGCTCAAACTCCATGCAGGGCAATGCCCATGCATATTTTTCCTCCTGAGCTATACATGCGCAGCTAGCTAGCTAGCCATGTCCGTACTCCGTCTACGCGTGTGCACATCATTTGAGCTGTGCACTGTCACCATTGTCACCGTCACCATCAAGCAGGACGCGACCGCCGACGTTGCCATCATGCTGGGCGCGGGTGTGTTTGGCCGCCGTCTTGGTCGGTGCGTGGCCAACATCGATGCCTACATCGCCTGTGCGCGGCCGCCGTCGTTGCCGTCGTGCTATAGGTGGCCGCTGTCGTCGCCTTCTCGGCGATGATGACAAGGTGGCATCATAGCTGCTCAGGGTGCGCTAAGGATCCGAACTTCCGGTCGCTGGCCGAGCAGCGCGACGAGTGTATGTCGATGGGCACATGAACACCGCGAGCTGGTGTTACCGCCGGTCCGCGCGCATGCCATGAGCATGTGCGTGTGCATCTGCACCGTATAAATAGAGCCAAAGCTCTTTGCATGGATACACGTGCATACGTATTGTCAAAAGGTTCATGCACAATGAACTCGGCTGAGCTCTTCGCTGCTTCACGTCGCAAGCTACGCTGGAGCTGTGGTGCGTGTCGGAGTCCTTTGGTCGTGACGCTGCATGCCCACCCTCTTCGACGCATGCCATGTCGAGGCTGCCGCTGCCTCCGGTGGCACACTCGTCGACCACCGGGTACACACAACTTTGAAGCAATGTGTGTCTCGGTCTACTTCCGCATTGGGCCCTCTCTTGCTCTTCTCCCTATTTCTTTCCGTCTACATCGACACCTACACGATGTCCCCTTGAGGCGAGGCTCCATCTACATCGACATCTTCACGGAGTCCCCTCGAGGTGGGACGCCGCCTAAGCCAACTCCTCGAGGCGGGGCGCCGCCTACATCGATGCTTACGCGTAGCATCGAACCGCGGTGAAGCGGCGGACACCTGCAACGTCTATATCGGCCAAGCTCTTTCACGTCATCATCTACAAGCGATGTCACCGCTAGCATGGTGGCATCACCCGATCTTCTCCGACACCTACACCAACACCCACCCTCGACATCGTCCATGCGCCGACGAGGCGTAGTAATACTCCACCGAATTGTCTTCTTCCGATGAAGCAAACTACCACTTGCTTTGCCGACGAGGCAAAGTCAAGTCATCAAGTCCGACACCGACAAGGCGGACACAACCAGACCCGGCACCGACGAGGCGAAGGTCGCCCACATCTTCATCATCGGACATCGACAAGCCGGAGGCATATGGCTATGCATCGCCGAAGCGACGGATGGACTGCTCCACCATTCCGCCCTTCTCCCACTTCACCACCACCACCTTCTTGGAGAAGACGAGACTTGAAGACGACGACCATTGCAGGAGCTTAATCGGAGGTGGTTTGTGGGCTTGACCCGCAGACGTAATTAAGCGGGAGCTTTCCGAGGCCTCGTGAACCAGAACACCGCAATCGCCATGTCATGTTGGCCGCGCCAGCAGGCCACGGAGCGCATCCTATGGGATATTGTAATTTTGTTTCTCGTGACGAGATTAATAAAATGCATATTTCCCTATCTTTTTATTTGTGTATTTAGGTACACTGGCACGCCCGCGTTATTTCGTTACATTTCGTGTCAAACACAAATGACACCGTATTCTTTTAAAGTTTGCCTCATCCATAACAATTGAGTGCATCCACTTGCGGCGGCAACATATTCGGCTTCGGCGGTGGAGAGAGATATACAATTTTGCTTCTTAGAAGACCAACACACCAAGGACCTACCAAGGAATTGGCAAGCCCCGGAAGTTGATTTCCTATCATCCTTGTCACCCGCCCAATCCGCATCGGTATAACCATTGAGAATAAAACTTGAGCCTTTGGGGTACCAAATACCATATCTTGGGGTATCAACCAAATATCGAAAGATTCTTTTGAGAGCCATCATGTGGCTCTCTTTAGGAGAAGCTTGATACCTTGCACACACACCAACACTCAACACTATGTCCGGTCTAGATGCACAAAGGTAAAGCAAGGATCCAATCATGGAGCGATATACCTTTTGATCCACCTCTTTACCATTGGGATCTAGTGCAAGATGACATTTGGTAACCATAGGAGTGGCCACACCCTTCATCTCGGTCATCTTGAACCTCTTGAGCATGTCTTGGAGATATTTTGCTTGGTTGATGAAGGTTCCTTCCCTCAATTGCTTGATCTCAAAACCAAGGAAGAACTTCATCTCTCCCATCATAGACATCTCAAACCTATCGGTCATAAGCTTTGAGAATTCATCATTGAAAGCTTTGTTAGTAGACCCAAATATAATATCATCAACATATAATTGGCAAACGAAAAGCTCCCCATTGACCCTCTTAGTAAAAAGAGTGGGGTCGATTAGCCCAACATCAAACCCACGGTCTACCAACAATTCCTTAAGGTGCTCGTACCAAGCTCTAGGAGCTTGTTTGAGACCATAAAGTGCTTTATCAAGCTTGTAGACATGGTTAGGAAAGTTGAGATCCTCGAACCCCGGGGTTGCTTAACATAAACCTCTTCATGCAAAGGACCATTAAGAAAAGCACTTTTCACATCCATTTGTTGTAACTTAAAGTTATGATGCGAAGCATAAGCAAGAAGGATACGGATGGACTCAAGGCGAGCCACGGGAGCATAGGTTTCTCCAAAGTCAATACCCTCAACTTGAGAGAACCCTTGAGCCACCAATCTTGCCTTGTTCCTCACAACATTTCCAAACTCATCTTGCTTGTTCTTGAAAATCCATTTAGTGCCTATAACATTGCGGCACTCCTTTGGCTTCTTAACTAAAGTCCATACTTTGTTGCGCTTGAAGTTGTTGAGTTCTTCATGCATAGCTTCCAACCAATCCGAATCTTCAAGGGCTTCAAATACTTTCTTGGGTTCCACTAAGGAGATATAAGCATGATGATGGCTAAAGTTCGCCAATTGCCTTCTTGTGGAAACCTTTGCCCTTACATCACCAAGAACCTTGTCATGAGTGTGTCCACGAAGTTCGAGGTTCCTTTCTCTTCTTGCTAGACGACGGGCCTCGATCTCCTCCTTGGTCTTTCTAGGCCTTGGAGGTGTCACTTGATCAACTTGATCATTTGGGTCCCCGTCTTGACCTTGAACTTGAGCTTCCTCAATTGCTTGGGGTTGCTCAATCTCATGTGCTTGATCTTGAACAATGTTCGGAGAAGGGCAAGAGTTGATTGGATCCTCATTGGAGCCATTATGAATGATTGGTTGATCTTGACCTTGATCTTGTCCTTGATCTTGCACATAAGAGGGAGGGTCTTGTTCTTGTTCTTGGGTTGGTGCATCATTTGCTTCACTAGGTAGGGTTTGTTGATGTTGAGAAGATGAGGGCTCCACCGTGGTAGAGCATAGTTCTTCCCGAGACGCCACACCGTGTCCCTCAATGGGGCGGAAAAATCCCACACCCATTCTTACTATGGCATCTTGAGGTATTTCATCACCTGCACAAACATCAACTTGCCCCACTTGGGAGCCATCATTTTCTTCGAACCTCACACTACAAGATTCAATGATAATCCCGGAGGCTATATCAAAGATTCTATAAGTGTGAGACTCGGCACCGTAACCAACAAATATACCCTCCAAAGCTTTAGGAGCGAATTTAGATAAACGAACTCCTTTGATTTTGTAGAAACACTTACACCCGAACACCTTGAAGTATGAGATATTAGGCTTGTTCCCGGTGAGTATTTCATATGGAGTCTTGTTCAAGCCCTTGCGGAGATAGAGCCGGTTGGAGGAGTGACAAGCGGTGGAGATGGCTTCGGCCCAAAAGTTATAGCGGGATTTATACTCCGCCATCATAGACCTTGCCATATCCATAAGAGTCCGGTTCTTCCTCTCCGCAACACCATTTTGTTGAGGGGTGTAAGCAGCGGAATATTGATGACGAATCCCCTCATCACTAAGAAAATCATTGAGTGTGTAGTTCTTGAACTCGGAGCCGTTGTCACTTCTTATTGCCATAATGAGGAGGTTGTGTTGGCGTTGCACCTCGGTAGCAAAGTCAATGAATATTTGTTGAGTCTCATCTTTCGTCTTGAGAAAGTAGACCCAAGTGTATCTTGAGTAGTCATCGACAATCACCAAGCAATGTTTCTTCGCACCAAGACTTGCATGAGTAACGGGACCAAAGAGATCCACATGAAGGAGCTCCAAGATCCTCTTGGAAGAGATAATGGTCTTGCTTGGATGCGGAGAGTCATGCATTTTGCCTTCAACACAAGCCCTACAAACACGATCTTTGGCAAAAGACACATTTTCCATTAGTCCCACAATATGGTTCCCCTTGTGAAGACTTTGCAAAGTTCTCATGTTGACATGGGCTAGGCGGCGATGCCACAACCAACCCACGTCCGCCTTTCCGAATAGGCACATCGCACTTGTCGTGGTGGTCCCCGAAAAGTCCACCACATACAAGTTGTGTTCGCGATACCCAACGAAAGCGACTTTTAGAGTCTTGCTCCACAAGAGGACCACAATATCATTATCAATAAAGACGGCGAAACCCATCTTGCCAAGGGCGGAAACGGAAAGCAAATTGTAACCAAGGGTTTTGACAAGCATGACATCCACAAGAGTAATGTTGTGTGCAACCACAACCTTGCCAAAACCCAATACCTCGGATGTAGAATTATCGCCAAAGGAGACGGTGATATCATTAATGTTAGGCCTCAACTCCTTGACGAGGTTCTTGCCGCCGGTCATATGACTTGTACATCCACTATCAAGTACCCATTTTGAACCTCCCGCGGCATAGTCCTACATGAGATCAATTCTTGGATTTAGGTACCCATTTCGCAATGGGTCCTCTTTTGTTAGCAACAAGGGTCTTTGGGACCCAAATAGACCAAGCAACATAACCATCATATGGGCCAACATATTTAGCATAAACATCACCATAATAATCTTTAAATAAAACATAGTGAGGGTTAGCAATTCCCGCATCATCATCATTCATGGTTTTGCCCTTGGAGGCTTCACCATTAGTGACGTCTTTCTTCTTCTCTTGTGCGGGCTTGGCCTTTTGCTTGTTTGCCTTCTTTGCCTTGGCATTATAACCAAGGCCCTCCTTCCCATTGTTTGATCTTTGCTTACTCAAAAGATCATCCAAAGAAAGTTTACTTTGGGGAGAGGAGGCCTTAGCAAGTTCATCCTTCAACCTAGCATTTTCCTCAACAATATTTGCATGATCACATAGAGGAGTAGAGGAACTAGGCACATCATATGAAGCAAGCCTAATTTGAAGTTGCTCATAGGATTTGGATAGGAGAGTGAATTCACTCTTCAAAGCTTTGTGAGCTTTGTCTAGTTCATCTAGATCCTTCACAAGTTTCTCATGATCAACCTCAAATTGGGCCTTATCCTTTTTAAGCACTTTAGACTTAGCCCTAGCAAGATCTCTAGCTTTAGTGAGCTTGTTAATTTTATCTTGAGGCTCTTCAAGAGTTTCTAGCCTCTCCTCAAGAGAAGCTATAGTTTCTTGACTTTCCTCAAGAGCATTTTTAAGAGCATGGATTTCGAGAGAGTCTTCTCTCTCTATTTGACCCTTTTTCTCAAGCATATCACTTTGTTGAGCTAAACGAATCATGAGGTTTGAAACATGCTTTTTAGTGTTACCTTGTAGGTTGAGAATGAAATCATCAAAATCTAGCATTTCTTGTTTCACTTTTAGACTAGCATCATCAACCCCTAGATCACTAGATATGTTAGGCATAGAGGGGCTAGGAGATGATACCTCGGAGGATTTAGCCATGAGGCAACTTTCTTCCTCCACAAGAATGACCTCATTGGGGGATTCACTTGGTGATGAAGAGTTAGTGGAGAGGGAGGCAAGAGCGACCAATCCATTAGAGGTTGCATCTTCTTCATCATCAACATCATCATCTCCGGAGGTATACTCTTCTTGAGTTGATAGCACAATAGGTGTGTCCAAGGAGGACCTTGCCATGAAGCAATGTGCATTCTTGATATGAGGGTTCTCATTGGGAGATTCAAAGAGAGATGAAGAGGGTATGTTGGTGGTGACGATGGCGGCCAATTCCTTTGAGCTTTCTTCATCTTCATCACCACTAGAACTTTCAACTTCATCGGATGAATATTCTTCCCTTGTTACTAGCACAACTCTTGAGGGCCTCTTGCCCTTCTTGGTCTTGTTGTTGTAGAACTTCTTGTTGGGGGCTTTTGAATATTTGCCCTTTGAGTCTTTGCTCTTGTCCTTGGGAATGAGCCTCCCATTATGAAGCTCTCTATTCTCATAGGGGCATTCGGCAATGAAGTGGCGCTTGTCATCACAATTGTAGCATGATCTTGTCTTTGGACCAAAGCTAGTGAACCCACTTTTGTTGTTCCTCTTGATGTTGTCTTCCTTGGCCTTGGAGGGATCAACCCAAAAGGATTTTGCATGGAAGGCCATGTGATCATGGTAGTGGCATTGCAAATCTTCCGGATAGGACATACTCCAAGATGCCCTATAAGATTCTTGAGGAATCACTTCTTCACCGGAGTTGACCACCAAGGCAAGGTTGGAACCTTTTGCCATCCCAAGAGCACGATTGCGAGAATCATGAGAGGTTTCCTCAAGCACCTTGAGAGCTTGCATCTCGTGCACGACTTGTTGAGAGGTGAGAGAGGAATAGCATTCCCTTCCCACAAGAGTCTTGACATCAATGGGTGCAAATGGCATCATGCATTCAATGTACTTCTCCTTGATCCAAGAGTCATTGATGTGGGTGGCACCAATAAGCCGGAAGGCATCGGCAACCGTGAGAAGTCTTCCATACATGACTTCATGATCTTCATCCGGTAGCCTCATGAACCCTTCGGCTTTATTCTTAAGAGCATTATACTTGTTCCTCCTTGTGCTCTCACTTCCAATGCAACTAGCGGCCAAGCCGTCCCAAGCTTCCTTGGCGGTGGTGTAGTTCCGGACACGATGCAATTCCGGTGTCCCCACACTAGTTTGAATCATGTGTAGGGCGGTGTTGTTGAGTTGACTATCAATTGCTTCTCTTCTAGTCAACTTGTCGGGGTTGTATGGCTTGAAGCCCTCCAAGATGATTCTCCATAGTTCATTGGAGGCACTACAAACATGAGAGCGGAACTCAAATTGCCAAGTATCGAAATTATCAACAGAAAACTTAGGTGGGTCGCCCCGAATGTTCAAATGGGGATGGGGAACCGGTATATCGGGAGATAGGAAAGGTGGAGCTACTCGATTGTAGCTTTCACCTCCACTAGTTCCCCTAGGAGATGTGATAGTGTTTAAGTTATCACCTTCCACGGGTTTGGTAGATGAGGGTAAGTCCGAAGCCTCTCCCTCATCTAACGCACCCGTGTCTTTTACCTCTACACTAGGAGCCTTGGGAAGGGCCGGAGCCAAAAGCTCGGCAATCATCTTTTTCATGCTTTCCATTTGGGCTTCCATGGAGGACTTCAATGAATTGAAGTCTTCCACGGAGACCGTCTTGGCGGCCCCTTCCGAGGGCTCCTCGTCCGGCATACTTGCGGTGACCCAGCATACCACTGCATGTTGTAGTATACAAGTCGTTGATATGATCTTTGTGAAGGGACTTCTTCACAAATTGCCATATCCCTCAGAGTGGTACAACAGAAACATTGCAGGTCATAACACTCCATACTTTATTACAAACATTGTCTTAACAAGTTGGTATTCTCACGGGTCCTATGAGAACACCCTAAGATACTACTTAAGTACGATTACAACTCATAACAATATAAAAGAGAGCTCAACAACTTATTTAGGTAAGTTCTACGTTGCTCGGCTCTATGATGCTAGGGTATGTCACTATTCTTCCACCTCCGTGGCATCTGGTCCATAGACTATCCCATAGTCTACGCCTTCCACTCCGTCGGTAAGATCAGGTTCTTCGTAGACCAGTTCGTAGCTTCCTTCTGGTGCTCCATCGTTGATGGCCTCCACTTCCGGATCACAGTCTAGCAAGGGTGTCGAAAGAAAGTGAGTACAGGGGTACTCAGCAAGTTCTAAAAGAATAAAAAGGTGTTTGATGCACTAGCTACGACCATTGATCAGGAAATCTCAGGTCAATGCATGTTTTGCAATCATTTCTTCAAAAGGTTGCTTTTATTATGAAAACTATGCCCGTCAGTCTTCACAGGTTGACTAGAACTTCGTGGAGTTCCTTTCTCGCCGCGTTCGCAGTTCCTTCCCGGAACAAGGGAGTGACAACCACAATTTGATACACTCGCGAGAGGTGCGTTACTTTTCCCACAAGAGATCTCACCCTTTTTGCCATCCGCAAGGACTTGCCCCCGTTCACACTTCCTTTGGTGTGAGGCCAGGTATAAAGATCCAAGCCCACACCGCCTTCTCCGCGAATGCAAACCCACCCTTTTGTCCAACCGTACACCTCCAGTAGACTTCCCCCGATAATACGGCTTTACTCATGGTGTACTCCGGACAATCCTTCATAGATGGTAGAGATTAACATCACTAATGGATGGGGATTTAAAAGGATTTCCCAACCTATTGCGGCAGTGCCTCCAGCACCCCACCGTCTCTACCAATCCGTTGGCGTGCAGAAGGGAAAAGATACGACTGGCTTCCCCACAGCCATTATAGATCTCATGGTCAACGCGGTTTGTACGGCGCTAGAATCACTAGACGGCATTGGTAATTTAATCCTAGGGTGATATAACCCATTGCAATGGAACCTCCACCATATCAACACATACCATGGTTCCATTGCCATCCACATAGTCATATTCATAGTTGGAAAATAACAGTTCATTTGCGATGCAGGAATGATAAGTATATAGCTTTGCATTAAAGTAGTAGAAAATAATCAAGTTGACATGAGCAAGGGTGAACTTGCTCGTGGACTGCGAGATAGTGCGGTTCAATGCAGTTGATGGAACCTGGACCTCGGGTTCGTAAGAAGCATCATTGTCCCGGTAAAGACAATGTTGTAAAATCCAAATAATGCAATCATGGATGTATTAGTTTATGTTGAATCCCTTTACCCCGCTGAGTTATAGCAATTTAGGGTTGCTTTTAAGATTTATGCCTTTGACAGTAATTTACAATTGATTTAAAAGTATAAACCATTTTTAATTCACACAAAGTACAACAATTCAAAGTAAAACTATTTACTTGTAATTCCCTTCATTATTCCAAAAATAATTGAACATTATAAAGTTACCTCTATAGTTTTTGGAATAAAAAAGGAGTACAGTATTTTTCTGGGAAAAATACCCCTTTTTAAAAGAAATGACTTGGAATATTAGAATTTCATTTTGAAATGTTTGAAAATAAGTATTTGAACTTATTTGAGATTTTTCCTTGAATTTTAAATACAAGGAAATAATAATTTTAAATTCCAAGTTATTATTTAAATTCTTAAAATTCATAATTTTGAATTTGTTTCATAAATTCCATTTCATATTTTATCTTTGTTAAGATTTATTTTTCATTCATAAATCCAATTTTTAATGGATTTTTAGAATTGTATTTTATTTATTAAAAATTGGCAAAGTTCTGGTCTTTTAATAATTGTTAAAAGACAAAAATGCCCCCCTGGCCCCTATTGGGCCCAGCCCAATACTCGAAGCCCATGGGACAGCCCATTATGGCTTGCCCCATAGTGGCTCGGTGGCGCCGAAGCGGCCCACCTCGCACACTCACTCGTCTCTCTCTCTCACTCGTTCTAACCCTAACCTCTCGCGACCCCGTGGCGATGGCGTCGCCGCCATGGCCGCCGCCTTGCTCCGGCCATTGCCGTGCTCCTCCGCCGTAGCCACCTACCGATCCTGAACCGCCGCGAGCAGATCTATCGATCTGTCCGCGCAGTTTTTCCCTTCTCGTCCTCTCCTGGCGAATCGCCTCCATCTGGATCTCGTGGAGAATCGCCTTGGGCGATCTGGTGATCTCCGACGAGCCTCGTCCTCGCCGTCGACGTGCGCGCCCCTGAGACCGACCTGGCGCAGGTGCTGCTGGCAGTACCTGTGCCGTCGTCTCCGTGCCGTGCTGCTGTGGTGGTGTTCGTCGGCGTAACGCCGGCGCCTTCCCTGGCTTTGCAGCTGCTATGGCCGCGCGAGCACTGCCTCGCCATGCCATAGCCTCTGCCACCAGGCGCGTGTAAGTAATCCTCTCATCTCCTTCTCCTCTCCATGCCTGCGCTTCTCAAGCTACTGTGCTTCTTCTTCCTTATGCTCTGTTACTTTCTGGTGATCCTGTGATCACACAGAACTCTACCATGGTTGCTTAATCCGCCTATGCTTCCCTTTGCTGCAAGCTCATGGCCAAATCACCAATTTCTGGTACTGGCCAGTGTTGCCTTGCTTGCTGTACATGCTCTGTTTGCTTAACTGTTGCTCCTAGCTTGCTCTAATTTGGCTATGCTCTGTTGTGCTTGCTTATGAACTTGCTATCCATGCAGTACTGGCTTATGGGCTTGTTTGTGCTTACTAGCATGTTACACTTACTTGTCTAGGTGTGTCTGTTGTGCATCGGTGACACTTGTGAGTGCCAGTGGTGCCCGTGAGGTGCTTCGTGCCTCTCGTGTAAGCTATTGATCCATTTGATCCATTCAATGCCGTAATGTCTTACTGATTAATACTGTGGCTAAGTGATTCAATTTCCTTGTGATGCTGATGCTCAAGCATCACTATGCTGTTGCTTACTTAATGATCTAGACTTGTTCTAGTGGTTATGGATTAACTGTATTGCTTATCAGTATGCTGCTGTCAGTGCTTAGCATGGATCTGTGATAAATTCATGCTTGGATTACTTAAATTATGATGAACTGCTTATGCAGTGATGATTTAAATGACTTGCTTGTATATGAATTTGCTTGTTCATGATTCTTTTACAAGCAATTAAAGTCCGAATCCATTTACTGGATAGTGATGTGATCTATTTGGCTTGCTCTTCATTGGTGCTAAATGTGATGTGACCTCGGTAGCCTTGCTACTGGTCGGTTGCTCACATGGTTGGTTGGATCTTGTTGGCTACTCATCTTTGCTTGCATATTTGGGAATCATATTAAGTATGAATGCCAATATGCTTGCCTGTGAAGAAATCTAGGGTTTCTGATGGTTGCATGCTTAGGATTTTCTGTGTAGTCTTGGCTGCTAATCTTTGCTATCTATTGGTGCTATCTGTGCATGTGATCTTGCTAGTGTGTGCATCTGTGCATGATTTCTAGCTACTTTGCACATGATCCGTATCTGGATGGTTTCTATCTTAGTAGCTTTTGACTGGCAGTAATCCTTGGTGAAAACCAAGTGATGATCTACCCATATGAGCATCTGCTCATCCCATGCTTAGTTCATGCATATGATGGATCAGATCCATTGGATCTCTTCCAGGAACTAGGTATACCTTGTTCCAGCTCCTAGAAAGAAATATTTTGTTGTTGCGGTCTTGTGGTTTGTGCAAAGCCCTTCACCTCCAGATCTTGGATGATCTTCTCAGGTCACCATGATTTCTGATGGCTGAGGTTTTGTGTGTTTGTGCTGTTCTTAAGCAAGAACAGGATGAACTATGTGTTGCTCAAACTTCACCCTTACCTGGTGATTCTTATCTGGTCGACTGTGCATCTGGTTCTAGGGTTTGTAATCCTTTTATACCATCTCTTCTTTTACTCGGCCATGACACACAAGGCCTGGTTACTTTGTGACTCATCCCTTGCATTGCCTTGCTTGTTGCTTGGTTAGCAACGTGCCTTCATATGTGGAAACTTGAGCCCCTTGTGGCCTGCTCAGTGTTGGTCTGCCTCTTCCTATCTTGTGCTGTCCAGGTTTTGGACAAGCACAAGTGTGCAGTGTCAAATTTTTACTGTCCAAACTGAATTTCAGTGATTGTTGTTAACTGACCAAACTGAATTTCTAACACTTATTTTCTGGTTAGTATCTGTTATTTGTTGTGCAGGTTTGAAGGTGAATATGACCAGAAGATGTTCTCAAGCATTTAGTTTAGGTTTTAGTTTTAGGAGCAAATTGTAATCTTTATTTTCATTTCTGTTTATTATTCATTGATGTCTACGTTCCCCCTCCTTTCCTGTAGACAGTGTTGGGCCTCCAAGAGCAGAGGTTTGTAGAACAGCAGCAAGTTTCCCTTAAGTGGATACCCAAGGTTTATCGAACTCGGGGAGGAAGAGGTCAAAGATATCCCTCTCATGCAACCCCGCAACCACAAAGCAAGAAGTCTCTTGTGTCCCCAACACACCAAATAGGTGCACTAGTTCGGCGAAGAGATAGTGAAATACAGGTGGTATAAATAAGTATGAGCAGTAGCAACGGTGCCAGAAAAGTGCTTGGCGTGTAGTTGATGGTGGTGGTATTGCAGCGGTAGTAACGCAGTAAAACAGTAAACAAGCAGTAGTAACTCGGCAGTAGTAACGCAGCAGTAGTAAACAAGCAGTAGTAACTCAGCGGTATTTAGGAACAAGGCCTAGGGATTACACTTTCACTAGTGGACACTCTCAACATTGATCACATAACAGAATAGATAAATGCATACTCTACACTTTTGTTGGATGATGAACACATTGCGTAGGATTACACGAACCCTCAATGCCGGAGTTAACAAGCTCCACAATAATGCTCATGTTTAAGTAACCTTTAGTGTAAGATAGATCAACGCTACTAAACCAAGTACTAGCATAGCATGCACACTGTCACCTTCATGCATATGTAGGAGGAATAGATCACATCAATATTATCGTAGCAATAGTTAACTCCATAATCTACAAGAGATCATGATCATAGCACAAACCAAGTACTAACACGGTGCACGCACTGTCACCTTTACACACGTGCAGGAGGAATAGAACTACTTTAATAACACATCACTAGAGTAGCACATAGATAGTAGTGATACAAACATGCTGCAATCATAAAGAGATATAAATAAGCACCTCACTATGCCATTCAATGAGTAAGTATTCTCGTGAAATATGGCCTAAGAGACCCACACGGTGCACACACTCGTCACCTTTACACACGTGGGACGAGGAGTCTCCGGAGATCACATAAGTAAAACTCACTTGACTAGCATAATGACATCTAGATTACAAGCATCATCATATGAATCTCAATCATGTAAGGCAGCTCATGAGATTATTGTATTGAAACACATAGGAGAGAGATGAACCACATAGCTACCGGTACGGCCCCGAGCCTCGATGGAGAACTACTCCCTCCTCATGGGAGCAGCAGCGGTGATGAAGATGGCGGTGGAGATGGCAGCGGTGTCGATGGAGAAGCCTTCCGGGGGCACTTCCCCGCTCCGGCAGCGTGCCGGAACAGAGATCCTGTCCCCCAGATCTTGGCTTCGCGATGGCGGCGGCTCTGGAAGGTTTCTGTGGGTTTCGTCAATCGTGATAGGGTTTTCTGATCCAGGGGCTTCTTATAGGCGAAGAGGCGGCGCAGGAAGGTCGAAGGGGGGCCCACACCCTAGGGGGGCGCCCCCTTGGCCGCGCCGGGGTATGGTTCGGTGGCCCTGCCCTCTTCTCCGGCGGTTCTCGTGTGTTCCGGATGCTTCCGGGTAAAATAGGAACCCGGGCGTTGATTTCGTCCGATTCCGAGAATATTTCGTTACTAGGATTTCCGAAACCAAAAACAGCAGAAAACGAGAACCGGCACTTCGGCATCTTGTTAATAGGTTAGTTCCGGAAAATGCACGAATATGACATAAAGTGTGCATAAAACATGTAGATAACATCAATAATGTGGCATGGAACACAAGAAATTATCGATACGTTGGAGACGTATCAGCATCCCCAAGCTTAGTTCTGCTCGTCCCGAGCAGGTAAAACGATAACAAAGATAATTTCTGGAGTGACATGCCATCATAACCTTGATCATACTATTTGTACAAGCATATGTAGTGAATGCAGCGATCAAAACAATGTATATGACATGAGTAAACAACTCGAATCATATAGCAAAGACTTTTCATGAATAGCACTTCAAGACAAGCATCAATAAGTCTTGCATAAGAGTTAACTCATAAAGCAATAATTCAAAGTAAAAGCATTGAAGCAACACAAAAGAAGATTAAGTTTCAGCGGTTGCTTTCAACTTGTAACATGTATATCTCATGGATAATTGTCAATGCAAAGCAATATAACAAATGCAATATGCAAATATGTAAGAATCAATGCACAGTTCACACAAGTGTTTGCTTCTTGAGGTGGAGAGAAATAGGTGAACTGACTCAACAATAAAAGTAAAAGAATGGTCCTTCAAAGAGGAAAGCATCGATTGCTATATTTGTGCTAGAGCTTTGATTTTGAAAACATAAAGAGAGCATAAAAATAAAGTTTTGAGAGGTGTATGTTGTTGTCAACGAATGGTAGCGGGTACTCTAACCCCCTTGCCGGACAAACCTTCAAAGAGCGGCTCCCATTTTATTTTATTTTTGGATGGCACTCCTTCCAACCTTTCTTTCACAAACCATGGCTAACCGAATCCTCGGGTG
Source organism: Lolium rigidum (assembly GCF_022539505.1). Taxonomy (NCBI): domain Eukaryota; kingdom Viridiplantae; phylum Streptophyta; class Magnoliopsida; order Poales; family Poaceae; genus Lolium; species Lolium rigidum. The sequence continues at coordinate 149,212,789 of NC_061513.1, forward strand.
CCCGCCAACAATCTCATACCATGAAGGAGTACCTTTTTATTTTAGTTTTATTATGATGACACTCCTCCCAACCTTTGCTTACACAAGCCATGGCTAACCGAATCCTTCGGGTGCCGTCCAACAATCACATACCATGGAGGAGTGTCTATTTTTAGTTTGTTAATTTGGGACTGGGAATCCCATTGCCAGCTCTTTTTGCAAAATTATTGGATAAGCGGATGAAGCCACTAGTCCATTGGTGAAAGTTGCCCAACAAGATTGAAAGATAAACACCACATACTTCCTCATGAGCTATAAAACATTGACACAAATAAGAGGTAATAAATTTTGAATTGTTTAAAGGTAGCACTCAAGCAATTTACTTTGGAATGGCGGAGAAATACCATGTAGTAGGTAGGTATGGTGGACACAAATGGCATAGTGTTGGCTCAAGTATTTGGATGCATGAGAAGTATTCCCTCTCGATACAAGGTTTAGGCTAGCAAGGTTGTTTGAGGCAAACACAAGGATGAACTAGTACAGCAAAACTCACATAAAAGACATATTACAAGTATTATAAGACTATACATCGTCTTCCTTGTTGTTCAAACACCTTACTAGAAATTATCTAGACCTTAAGAGAGACCAATTATGCAAACCAAATTTTAGCATGCTCTATGTATTTCTTCACTAATGGGTGCAAAGTATATGATGCAAGAGCTTAAACATGAGCACAACAATTGCCAAGTATCACATTACCCAAAACATTTATAGCAATTACTACATGTATCATTTTCCAATTCCAACCATATAACAATTTAACGAAGAGGAAACTTCGCCATGAATATTATGAGCTAAGAACACATGTGTTCATTCGAACCAGCGGAGCGTGTCTCTCTCCCACACAAGCATGATGTAATCCAATTTATTCAAACACAAACAAAAACAAAAGCACACAGACGCTCCAAGAAAAAGCACATAAGGTGTGGCCGAATAAAATATAGTTTCAGGGGAGGAACCTGATAATTTGTCGATGAAGAAGGGGATGCCTTGGGCATCCCCAAGCTTAGACGCTTGAGTCTTCTTGATATATGCAGGGGTGAACCACCGGGGCATCCCCAAGCTTAGAGCTTTCACTCTCCTTGATCATAGTATATCATCCTCCTCTCTTGACCCTTGAAAACTTCCTCCACACCAAACTCGAAACAACTCATTAGAGGGTTAGTGGACAATAAAAATTAACATGTTCAGAGGTGACACAATCATTCTTAACACTTCTGGACATTGCATAAAGCTACTGGACATTAATGGATCAAAGAAATTCATCCAACATAGCAAAAGAGGCAATGCGAAATAAAAGGCAGAATCTGTCAAAACAGAACAGTCCGTAAAGATGGATTTTATTAGGCCACCAGACTTGCTCAAATGAAAATGCTCAAATTGAATGAAAGTTGCGTACATATCTGAGGATCACTCACGTAAATTGGCATAATTTTCTGAGTTACCTGCAGAGAATTATACCCAGATTCGTGACAGCAAAGAAATCTGTTTCTGCGCAGTAATCCAAATCTAGTACTTACTTTACTATCAAAGACTTTACTTGGTACAACAAAACACAAAGCTAAGATAAGGAGAGGTTGCTACAGTAGTAAACAACTTCCAAGACACAAATATAAAACAAAGTACTGTAGCAAAATAACACATGGGTTATCTCCCAAGAAGTTCTTTCTTTTTAGCCATTAAGATGGGCTCAGCGAGTTTTAATGATGCACTCGCAAAAGATAGTATGTGAAGCAAAAGAGAGCATCAAGAGGCAAATTCAAAACACATTTAAGTCTAACATGCTTCCTATGCATAGGAATCTTGTAAATAAACAAGTTCATGAGGAGCAAAGTGACAAGCATAGGAAGATAAAACAAGTATAGCTTCAAAAATTTCAGCACATAGAGAGGCATTTTAGTAACATGAAAATTTCTACAACCATATTTTCCTCTCTCATAATAACTTTCAGTAGCATCATGAGCAAACTCAACAATATAACTATCACATAAAGCATTCTTATCATGAGTCTCATGCATAAAATTATTACTCTCCACATAAGCATAATCAATTTTATTAGTTGTAGTGGGAGCAAATTCAACAAAGTAGCTATCATTATTTTTCTCATCAAGTGTAGGAGGCATAGTATAATCACAACAAAATTTACTCTCAGCAGTAAGTGGCATCAAAGGACCACTATCATTATAATCATCAGAAATAGGAGGCAAAGTATCATCAAAGAAAATTTTCTCCTCAATGCTTGGGGGACTAAAAATATCATGCAAACCAGCTTCCCCAAACTTAGAACTTTCTATATTATTGTCAACAATGGTGTTCAAAGCGTTCATACTAATATTACTACCAGCATGCAAAGAAGATTTCATAGGTTTTTTAATTTTCGCATCAAACAATCCATGTTTTAAATCAGGAAATAGAATAAGAAGCTCACTCTTGTACATTATGCCAAACTAGTGTAAACAAGAAACAACAAGATGCAATTGCAGGATCTAAAGGAAATAGCTTTGAGCACACACACAACGGCGCCGGAAAAATACTTTACCCGAGACCGTAGTATGAGAGCCTTTTACCTTTCCTCCCCGGCAACGGCGCCGGAAAAGTGCTTGATGTCTACGTTCCCCCTCCTTTCCCGTAGACGGTGTTGGGCCTCCAAGAGCAGAGGTTTGTAGAACAGCGAGCAAGTTTCCCTTAAGTGGATACCCAAGGTTTATCGAACTCGGGGAGGAAGAGGTCAAAGATATCCCTCTCATGCAACCCCGCAACCACAAAGCAAGAAGTCTCTTGTGTCCCCAACACACCAAATAGGTGCACTAGTTCGGCGAAGAGATAGTGAAATACAGGTGGTATAAATAAGTATGAGCAGTAGCAACGGTGCCAGAAAAGTGCTTGGCGTGTAGTTGATGGTGGTGGTATTGCAGCAGTAGTAACACAGTAAAACAGTAAACAAGCAGTAGTAACTCAGCAGTAGTAACGCAGCAGTAGTAAACAAGCAGTAGTAACTCAGCAGTATTTAGGAACAAGGCCTAGGGATTACACTTTCACTAGTGGACACTCTCAACATTGATCACATAACAGAATAGATAAATGCATACTCTACACTTTTGTTGGATGATGAACACATTGCGTAGGATTACACGAACCCTCAATGCCGGAGTTAACAAGCTCCACAATAATGCTCATGTTTAAGTAACCTTTAGTGTAAGATAGATCAACGCTACTAAACCAAGTACTAGCATAGCATGCACACTGTCACCTTCATGCATATGTAGGAGGAATAGATCACATCAATATTATCATAGCAATAGTTAACTCCATAATCTACAAGAGATCATGATCATAGCACAAACCAAGTACTAACACGGTGCACGCACCGTCACCTTTACACACGTGCGGGAGGAATAGAACTACTTTAATAACACATCACTAGAGTAGCACATAGATAGTAGTGATACAAACATGCTGCAATCATAAAGAGATATAAATAAGCACCTCACTATGCCATTCAATGAGTAAGTATTCTGTGAAATATGGCCTAAGAGACCCACACGGTGCACACACTCGTCACCTTTACACACGTGGGACGAGGAGTCTCCGGAGATCACATAAGTAAAACTCACTTGACTAGCATAATGACATCTAGATTACAAGCATCATCATATGAATCTCAATCATGTAAGGCAGCTCATGAGATTATTGTATTGAAACACATAGGAGAGAGATGAACCACATAGCTACCGGTACAGCCCCGAGCCTCGATGGAGAACTACTCCCTCCTCATGGGAGCAGCAGCGGTGATGAAGATGGCGGTGGAGATGGCAGCGGTGTCGATGGAGAAGCCTTCCGGGGCACTTCCCCGCTCCGGCAGCGTGCCGGAACAGAGACTCCTGTCCCCCAGATCTTGGCTTCGCGATGGCGGCGGCTCTGGAAGGTTTCTGTGGGTTTCGTCAATCGTGATAGGGTTTTCCGATCCAGGGGCTTCTTATAGGCGAAGAGGCGGCGCAGGAAGGTCGAAGGGGGGCCCACACCCTAGGGGGCGCCCCCTTGGCCGCGCCGGGGTATGGTCTCGGTGGCCCCGCCCCTCTTCTCCGGCGGTTCTCGTGTGTTCGGATGCTTCCGGGTAAAATAGGAACCCGGGCGTTGATTTCGTCCGATTCCGAGAATATTTCGTTACTAGGATTTCGAAACCAAAAACAGCAGAAAACGAGAACCGGCACTTCGGCATCTTGTTAATAGGTTAGTTCCAGAAAATGCACGAATATGACATAAAGTGTGCATAAAACATGTAGATAACATCAATAATGTGGCATGGAACACAAGAAATTATCGATACGTTGGAGACGTATCATTCATCCATTCTTGTATCAAGAATATTGTAAAGACTTTGTAATCTGTGTTGTGATATCAATAAAGCTCAAGTTTTTGTTTATGAGCTTTTGATCTATGTAATGTTTAAATTCTGAATTAAATATTGTATTTAATATTCAGTTTGAAATTCAAAGTCATTTGAATTTATAAATTGTGTTTGAATTATGAGTTCTATTTTATATTGTTCAATGCTTATTGTTAAATGTATAACACTTGTCAAATGAACTCAATTCCCCAAATCAACAAGATACAAAAGAGATCATGTCGAAATTTCCCTAACTCACATTGCCTAACCCTAAGTGCAAGATGAGAGAGAACCTCGATCCCTCTTAGGTTTAGTTGCAATAAAGCGCGAAAATTTCCCCGTTTTGCGATGAAATGCACATCCCATTTCTAAATCTACCCTTCGTTGTTCCTATGTTCTGGGTTATTACAGCCTCTCCCCTTAACGTAAACTTCGTCCCGAAGTTAAGATTGGTACCTGAACATCTCGGGGTAAGACTTCATGAGTTCTTCTTCTGTCTCCCAAGTAGCTTCTCGCTCAGGATGGTGTTTCCATTGCACTTTACAATATTTGATTGCCCTGTTTCTTAACTTCTTCCATTGTACTTCTAAGATATTTTCAGGCCTTTCCACATAAGTTAAATCAGATTGCAATTCTATTTCCTCATATGTGATAGGATCATCCGGTGCTTTCAAACACTTTCTGAGTTGTGATACATGAAATACATTATGAACTTGACTTAGTTGTGCCGGTAACTCCAACTCAAAAGCTGTTCCTCGATTCTGACTGAGTATCTTAAATGGTCCTATATATCGAGGGCTTAACTTTCCTTTCACTCCGAACCTCTTAAGTCCTTTCATTGGGCTAACCTTCAGATAAACCATGTCTCCCACTTTCGGTTCCCAATCTCTTCTCTTTAAGTCGGCGTAACTCTTCTGACGACTCTGAGCTATTTTGAGTCTATCCCGGATCACCTCGATGACGTCTTGTCTCTCCTTGATGTAGTCCGGTGTAAATTCCTTGTTTTCTCCGGTTTCAAACCAACAAATTGGTGATCTACACTTCCTTCCGTACAATGCTTCGTACGGTGCCATCCGAATGCTACTCCGATAACTATTGTTATATGAGAACTCCGCTAAAGGTAAATGGTCCTCCCATGAGCCTCCAAAGTTCAGAGCACAAGCTCTAAGCATGTCTTCAAGTATCTGATTGGTTCTTTCGGTTTGTCCTCCGGTTTGTGGATGATATGCTGTACTAAAATCCAGCTTGGATCCCAAAGATTCTTGTAGTTATTTCCAGAATGCTGATGTGAAAATTGAACCTCTATCTGAGACTATCTTCTTTGGTACTCCATGCTTACTCACAATCTCCTTCACATATATATCCACAAGCTTTTCTCGCAAGTATCTTTTGTGTTTACGGCTATGAAGTGAGCACTCTTGGTAAGCCTGTCTACTATTACCCATATCATATCCTTCTTCTTACTAGTCATTGGTAGACCCAGTAACAAAATCCATTCCGATTTCATCCCATTTCCATTCCGGTATCTCTAGTGGTTTGAGTAATCCCGCAGGACTCTGATGTTCTTCCTTCACTCGTTGACATGTATGACATTCCGAAACATATTGTGCTATTTCTCTTTTCATGTTATTCCACCGTAACATTTCCTTCAAATCCATATACATTTTAGTACTTCCCGGATGTATTGAATAAGGGGTTTCATGTGCTTCCTTTAATATGATTGACTTCACTTCCGGATCATCCGGTATACGGATCCTTTTCTCGGAAGTATAATGAATCAAAATCCCCTAGATGGAATTCTGATGGTTTTCCTTCTCCAATCCTCTTGATTTCCTCTTGGATGAACAAATCATCCGCTTGCTTTCGGATAATCTCATATTTCAAATCTGAATACATCTCATCCATAATCCTCATGGTTGCTATACTTCCTTTGGCATCACCTTGAATAAACGTAATCCGAGCATCCTCTAACTCTTTCCGAAGTTCCTTTGGAATTTCCCATTCCGTAGGTTGATTCTCCGTACTCTTTCTGCTTAAGGCATCTCGCTACTACATTAGCCTTGCCTGGGGTATAGTTGATCTTAAGGTCGTAATCCTTAATCAACTCTAACCATCTCTTCTGCCTCATGTTTAATTCCTTTTGGGTGAAGAAATATTTCAAACTTTTATGATCGGTGTATAACTCACACTTGGATCCGTATAAAAATTGTCTCCAACTCTTCAAAGCATACACAACTGCCGCTAACTCGAGATCATGTACTGGGTAGTTGTGTTCATGTGGTTTCAACTGCCTTGATCCATAAGCTATTACCTTCCGATCTTGCATCGAACACATCCAAGTCCATTCTTGGAAGCATCACAATACACCGTGTAATCCTTTCCCGGTTCGAGAACCGCTAACACAGATGCCGTGGTTAACTTATCTTTGAGTGTTTGGAAACCGGCTTCACACTCATCTCGTCCACACAAATGGAGTATTTTTCTTGAGTAACTTGGTCATTGGTCCCGCAATCTTCGAAAATCCCTCTATGAATCTCCGATAGTAGCCTCGCCATACCAAGAAATCCTCGTATCTCCTTAGCATTTTTAGGTGATTTCCATTCCAATACGGACCGAACCTTGCTTGGATTCACCGCTATGCCTTCTTTGGTTATGACATGTCCAAGAAATTCAACACTATCTAACCAAAATTTGCACTTGCTGAACTTTGCATATAGCTGATGTTCTCTCAAAGTTTGCGTAACTATCTTCAAATGCTTGGCATGTTCTTCTTTATCTTTGGAATAGATTAGAATATCATCTATGAACACTATCACAAACTTGTCCAAGTACTTCATGAATATCTTGTTCATCAAATTCATGAAAATTGCTGGTGCATTTGTTAGTCCAAATGGTACAACCAAGTATTCATGGTGTCCGTACCTTGATACGAATGCTGTTTTTGGTACATCCTCCTTCTTGATCTTGATTTGATGGTATCCTGACCTTAAATCTATCTTTGAGAAGACTCCTGCTCCTTGAACTTGATCAAAAAGGTCTTGAATTCTAGGTAAAGGATACTTGTTCTTGATAGTTACATTGTTCAAATTTCTGTAATCTCCACACATTCTCTTTCCTCCATCTCTTTTATCCACAAAAATAACTCGGTGTACCCCATGGTGACACACTTTCTTGAATAAATCCCTTCTGTTCCAGCTCATCTATCCGAGCTTTCGGTTCCACTAACTCCTTTGGCCCCATCTTATATGGTGGTTGTGCTATTGGTGCCGTGCTCGGAATCGAGTCGATTGTGAATTCTATCTCTCTATCGGGTGGCATTCCCGGTAGTTCCTTAGGAAATACATCCTTAAACTCATTCACTACAGGAATATCTTCAATTCTCACTTCCTTTAGACTATTTAGTTCTAATCCGATCTCCAACTCACCGTACTTATCTCCTTGGAACACTATTCGACCTCCGATGGAGTTGCGAAGTGATACTCGTTTTGTCTCCACAGCTAATCACCGCTCCATTTTCTCGTCAACCAATCCATCCCTAGGATGACCGATATGTCCTTCATGGGTATGATGAATAGGTCCGCGAAATACACACAGTCACATATGGTTAGGACTTGTGCTTCTTTCACGTGGGTTACTAAGATCGTTCCCCCGCGGATAGAACAGCTTATAGGGGTTTCTAACTTAGAACATCTAAGCCCGAATTTTTCCACAAATTCCAATGCAAGAAATGATGTGGTTGCTCCAAGTATCAAATAATACTTTGCCAGGATGAGTAAGAATGCTTAGCGTACCTAAGACTCGTTTGATCCGACTCTTCCGCTTGTTCCAAAGATGTGCAATTCAACTTTCCATAAGGCTTTCCCTTCTTGTTGTTGTAGTTATTGTAGTTGCGGTTGGTGTTGTTGTTGTTGTTGTTGCGGTTGTTGTTGTTGTTGTTTCCACCTCGTCCTCCAGAGCTCTGTCCGCTCCACGACGACTTGTTTGGACAATCCGGCTTGATGTGTCCATCCTTCCCACAACCATAGCAGATGATTCTGGGTTTCTGGCAATCCTTCTGCAAATGACCTCTCAGGCCACAATTGTTGCAGATGATCTGGTTAATTGGGTTCTGACTCTGACCTCCCCGGTTGTATTGACTACCAGTAGTAGGTCGGTATCGAGGTTTGAAACTCCGATCAGGTATTGGTTTACTAATTGGGTACTTCCTTGGCTCTATACGAGCCCTCTTCCTCCTCGTCCTCCCGGACTTGCCCGTAATCATCCTCGAAAGTGATTGCCGAGTCAATCGGCTCTCGGAATTCGGCAGCTCGTGCCAACCTCAGCTTGCATCTTCATGTATGGATTCATGCCTTTCATGAACCGCTTCTTCCGCTTCTCCTCTCGTATCTACATCCTCGGTGCATATCTGGATAACCTATTGAAATCCCGAACATACCGCATGATTGGTGCAAGTATTCTGTCTCAGTTCTTCAAACTCCCTCTTCTTCAGCTCCACCATGCTGTCCGGAACATGAGCATCCCGAAACTTCTTCTTGAACTCCTCCCAGGTAAATACCTTATCTGGAGGGTGTACTGCTACAAGGTTCTCCCACCATGATGCTGCTGGTCCTGACAACAGATAAGTGGTATATCTAATCTTCTCCTCATCGTTGCAACCAACGGTCTTCAACTTCCGCTCCGTATCCATGAGCCAATCTTCAGCGTCCATTGGTTCTGGAGCTGATGTAAATGGTAGTGGTCTTGCATTTTGGAAGTCCGATAGTGTTACTCCCTTGCCTTCATTACCCCTATCATTAATGACATGGGTAAAGAAATCCTGCATGTTCTTGCTCTGGCTTTCCTGGTAACGCCTCCTATCTTCCTCCATTGACCTCATATACCGTTGGAAGTCCGGGTGCAACATTGGGTGTGGTGGTGGTGGTGCGTTCTCTCGCTCTAGCTGCTGCATCCGCCTCCTCTTTCTCTCTTTCTTCCCGCTCTCGCGAGCCTCTTCGGTTTCTACTAACGCCATTTCCCCCTAGTCCTCGTAACAAAGAGCGATTACTCATAATTACACCATGCAAATGTTTTCTCGAGCTCAACTCATTGCCCAGAACTAGTCACACAATGAAATCAAGAAGCAAATCCAAAATAAACATTTATTATGTATATACACCGTATAATACATAACACACTCACAAACTTATATTACATGTGGTACATATAAACCACTTATTTGGCTCAAAGCCCAAGCCAACGGAAATTTAAAATACGTTCTATTACAATACCACCTAGATTACTTTATTCTTCCTTGGAGCTCTACTCCTCATCATCATAGCTCGCCTCCGCGTACATCCCTGGGGTCCATCCGGTACAGCGGTCTGTCCTCCGAAGACCGTCCGGAATGAAGGTTCTTCCCGTAGGTATGTAGTCTGAATCGGACGAAGTGCCGAGACAGAGATCTGTCATGCCAAAGTAACTAGATAAAGACTCATACATATCCCCGTGGAATACAGCTCCTCTTCTCCAGCTCATCCATGGAGGATTCCTATTCACTTGACCCCTCATCTTCTTCTTCTTCTTTTTCTTGGTTCCGTAACTCTCACCTACTTCGTACCGTGATGGTTTAGATAATCCCATCTCCAAATCTAAAGAAATGGAATCAGTACCTTTCTCTTCCTGCCCGTAGTGTTGGTTAACCCCACCACTCTCATCTCCTGTATCACATGGAATTGGCTCTTCCTCATCACCAAAAGGTTCCCCGAAACGCCAACCCGTCGAGTTCTCGATCGGTGACTCCGAGCAATTTATGTTCCATGAGTGGTCTCCCCCATATCCAGTATCATATGATGCTGACACGTGTGGATAGTGCGGGACAAAGTTAGGTGTAAGTGGATCTCTCGTAAGTGGATTTCTCTTGGACCACTGGTCACTCAAATCTACATCGCTGTCTGGGTTAAAGAAAGGTGTAGTATGTTGTGGTTGTGCCCTCAAATCTCGCATCCGAGTTTGGACTTTATCAGGGTCCGTGAACTCAGCTAGCATGTGGTCAATCTCACCTCTCATCTTCATGTGTAAAAGGTACATCGTGGTCAATAAAGACTTACAGCCTATCCATGTGTTGTGCCGCAGCTTCAGGACTTCGTGTGCTAACACCAAATGATTAAGAGTGGGATCCTCATCTTCCTCGGCATGAGGTATATGAGAAAACTCCGAACATAGGAGTTCTATCGACTTATGCTGCCTTATCTCAAGGATTGCCTTGAAAAGGCCCATATGGTAGGCCGTGGTGATAGTTTTGGCTTCTCCGTATGGCATTATACGACTCATCGCCAGCTTTTCCGTAGTTGGACCGATACTCGCACTTGGCTAGGATTTCCCCATCATAGTAAGTATACTTGATAACAGGTATCCGTGGATCGCAATGAAGTTCCTTCTGCATCCCACACAGGAGAGCTGTTATTGGTCCATCATAATCACCAAGCCAACCCTCAACCTTCCTCAAAGTCCTCTTAGGAAATGTGTACGCCATTATGGCTGTATACAAAAACAGAATATTAGTAGTGATAATGCATCATAATAGCTATAATAAAGAATTATCGCACTAAAATATATGGTTTTGCTATTCTCAAGTGAATAATCACCATACTTCTAGAGAATCCTTTACTATTTCTACTAGACTCCTACAGGTTTCTTCCCTATACTAGGTCCTTCCAACCTAAGGTCGCAACATTTGCTCTGATACCAACTGCGGTGACCCAAGATACCACCGCATGTTGTAGTATACAAGTCGTTGATATGATCTTTGTGAAGGGACTTCTTCACAAATTGCCATATCCCTCGAGTGGTACAACGTAAACATTGCAGGTCATAACACTCCATACTTTATTACAAACATTGTCTTAACAAGTTGGTATTCTCACAGGTCCTATGAGAACACCCTAAGATACTACTTAAGTACGATTACAACTCATAACAATATAAAAGAGAGCTCAACAACTTATTTAGGTAAGTTCTACGTTGCTCGGCTCTATGATGCTAGGGTATGTCACTATTCTTCCACCTCCGTGGCATCTGGTCCGTAGACTATCCCATAGTCTACGCCTTCCACTCCGTCGGTAAGATCAGGTTCTTCGTAGACCAGCTCGTAGCTTCCTTCTGGTGCTCCATCGTTGATGGCCTCCACTTCCGGATCACAGTCTAGCAAGGGTGTCGAAAGAAAGTGAGTACAGGGGTACTCAAGCAAGTTCTAAAAGAATAAAAAGGTGTTTGATGCACTAGCTACGACCATTGATCAGGAAATCTCAGTGTCAATGCATGTTTTGCAATCATTTCTTCAAAAGGTTGCTTTTATTATGAAAACTATGCCCGTCGCCTTCACAGGTTGACTAGAACTTCGTGGAGTTCCTTTCCTCGCCGCGTTCGCAGCTCCCTTCCCGAACAGGGAGTGACAGACCACAATTTGATACACTCTGCAGAGGTGCGTTACTTTTCCCACAAGAGATCTCACCCTTTTTGCCATCCGCAGGGACTTGCCCCCGTTCACACTTCCTTTGGTGTGAGGCCAGGTATAAAGATCCAAGCCCACACCGCCTTCTCCGCGACCGCAAACTCCACCCTTTTGTCCAACCGTACACCTCCAGTAGACTTCCCCGATAATACGGCTTTACTCATGGTGTACTCCGGACAATCCTTCATAGATGGTAGAGATTAACATCACTAATGGATGGGGATTTAAAAGGATTTCCCAACCTATTGCGGCAGTGCCTCCAAGACCCCACCGTCTCTACCAATCCGTTGGCGTGCAGAAGGGAAAAGATACGACCGGCTTCCCTGCAGCCATTATAGATCTCATGGTCAACGCGGTTTGTACGGCGCTAGAATCACTCGGACGGCATTGGTAATTTAATCCTAGGGTGATATAACCCATTGCAATGGAACCTCCACCATATCAACACATACCATGGTTCCATTGCCATCCACATAGTCATATTCATAGTTGGAAAATAACAGTTCATTTGCGATGCAGAATGATAAGTATATAGCTTTGCATTAAAGTAGTAGAAAATAATCAAGTTGACATGAGCAAGGGTGAACTTGCCCGTGGACCGCGAGATAGTGCAGCTCAATGCAGCTTGATGGAACCCGGACCTCGGTTCTGTAAGAAGCATCATTGTCCAGTAAAGACAATGTTGTAAAATCCAAATAATGCAATCATGGATGTATTAGTTTATGTTGAATCCCTTTACCCCGTCGAGTTATAGCAATTTAGGGTTGCTTTTAAGATTTATGCCTTTGACAGTAATTTACAATTGATTTAAAAGTATAAACCATTTTTAATTCACACAAAGTACAACAATTCAAAGTAAAACTATTTACTTGGTAATTCCCTTCATTATTCCAAAAATAATTGAACATTATAAAGTTACCTCTATAGTTTTTGGAATAAAAAAGGAGTACAGTATTTTTCTCGGGAAAAATACCCTTTTTCAAAAGAAATGACTTGGAATATTAGAATTTCATTTTGAAATGTTTGAAAATAAGTATTTGAACTTATTTGAGATTTTTCCTTGAATTTTAAATACAAGGAAATAATAATTTTAAATTCCAAGTTATTATTTAAATTCTTAAAATTCATAATTTTGAATTTGTTTCATAAATTCCATTTCATATTTTATCTTTGTTAAGATTTATTTTTCATTCATAAATCCAATTTTTAATGGATTTTTAGAATTGTATTTTATTTATTAAAAATTGGCAAAGTTCTGGTCTTTTAATAATTGTTAAAAGACAAAAATGCTCCCTGGCCCCTATTGGGCCCAGCCCAATACTCGAAGCCCATGGGACAGCCCATTATGGCTTGCCCCATAGTGGCTCTGTGGCGCCGAAGCGGCCCACCTCGCACACTCACTCGTCTCTCTCTCTCACTCGTTCTAACCCTAACCTCTCGCGACCCCGTGGCGATGGCGTCGCCGCCATGGCCGCCGCCTTGCTCCGGCCATTGCCGTGCTCCTCCGCCGTAGCCACCTACCGATCTCGAACCGCCGCGAGCGGATCTATCGATCCGTCCGCGCAGCTTTTCCCTTCTCGTCCTCTCCCCGGCGAATCGCCTCCATCCGGATCTCGTGGAGAATCGCCTTGGGCGATCCGGTGATCTCCGACGAGCCTCGTCCTCGCCGTCGACGTGCGCGCCCCGAGACCGACCCGGCGCAGGTGCCGCCGGCGCACCTGTGCCGTCGTCTCCGTGCCGTGCTGCTGTGGTGGTGTTCGTCGGCGTAACGCCGGCGCCTTCCCTGGCTTTGCAGCTGCTATGGCCGCGCGAGCACTGCCTCGCCATGCCATAGCCTCTGCCACCAGGCGCGTGTAAGTAATCCTCTCATCTCCTTCTCCTCTCCATGCCTGCGCTTCTCAAGCTACTGTGCTTCTTCTTCCTTATGCTCTGTTACTTTCTGGTGATCCTGTGATCACACAGAACTCTACCATGGTTGCTTAATCCGCCTATGCTTCCCTTTGCCGCAAGCTCATGGCCAAATCACCAATTTCTCGGTACCGGCGCTGTTGCCTTGCTTGCCGTACATGCTCTGTTTGCTTAACTCGTTGCTCCTAGCTTGCTCTAATTTGGCTATGCTCTGTTGTGCTTGCTTATGAACTTGCTATCCATGCAAGCATCGGCTTATGGGCTTGTTTGTGCTTACTAGCATGTTACACTTACTTGTCTAGGTGTGTCGTCGTGCATCGTTGACACTTGTGAGTGCCAAGTGGTGCCTCGTGAGGTGCTTCGTGCCTCCCGTGTAAGCTATTGATCCATTTGATCCATTCAATGCCGTAATGTCTTACCGATTAATACCGTGGCTAAGTGATTCAATTTCCTTGTGATGCCGATGCTCAAGCATCACTATGCTCGTTGCTTACTTAATGATCTAGACTTGTTCTAGTGGTTATGGATTAACCGTATTGCTTATCAAGTATGTCATTGCCGTGCTTAGCATGGATCTCGTGATAAATTCATGCTTGGATTACTTAAATTATGATGAACTCGCTTATGCAAGTGATGATTTAAATGACTTGCTTGTATATGAATTTGCTGTTCATGATTCTTTTACAAGCAATTAAAGTCTGAATCCATTTCTGGATAGTGATGTGATCTATTTGGCTTGCTCTTCATTGGTGCTAAATGTGATGTGACCTCAGTAGCCTTGCTACTGACTGGTTGCTCACATGGTTGGTTGGATCTTGTTGGCTACTCATCTCTGCTTGCATATTTGGGAATTATATTAAGTATGAATGCCAATATGCTTGCCTATGAAGAAATCTAGGGTTTCTGATGGTTGCATGCTTAGGATTTTCTGTGTAGTCTTGGCTGCTAATCTTTGCTATCTACTGGTGCTATCTGTGCATGTGATCTTGCTAGTGTGTGCATCTCGTGCATGATTTCTAGCTACTTTGCACATGATCTCGTATCCGGATGGTTTCTATCTTAGTAGCTTTTGATCGGCAGTAATCCTTGGTGAAAACCAAGTGATGATCTACCCATATGAGCATCTCGCTCATCCCATGCTTAGTTCATGCATATGATGGATCAGATCCATTGGATCTCTTCCAGAACTAGGTATACCTTGTTCCAGCCTCCTAGAAAGAAATATTTTGTTGTTGCAGTCTTGTGGTTTGTGCAAAGCCCTTCACCTCCGGATCTTGGATGATCTTCTCAGGTCACCATGATTTCGATGGCCGAGGTTTTGTGTGTTTGTGCTGTTCTTAAGCAAGAACAGGATGAACTATGTGTTGCTCAAACTTCACCCTTACCTGGTGATTCTTATCTGGTCGACTGTGCACTGGTTCTAGGGTTTGTAATCCTTTTATACCATCTCTTCTTTTACTCTGCCATGACACACAAGGCCTCGGTTACTTTGTGACTCATCCCTTGCATTGCCTTGTCCGTTGCTTGGTTAGCAACAGCCTTCATATGTGGAAACTTGAGCCCCTTGTGGCCTGCTCAGTGTTGGTCTGCCTCTTCCTATCTTGTGTTGTCCAGGTTTTGGACAAGCACAAGTGTGAGTGTCAAATTTTTACTGTCCAAACTGAATTTCAGTGATTGCTGTTAACTGACCAAACTGAATTTCTAACACTTATTTTCTGGTTAGTATCTGTTATTTGTTGTGCAGGTTTGAAGGTGAATATGACCAGAAGATGTTCTCAAGCATTTAGTTTAGGTTTTAGTTTTAGGAGCAAATTGTAATCTTTATTTTCATTTCTCGTTTATTATTCATCCATTCTTGTATCAAGAATATTGTAAAGACTTTGTAATCTGTGTTGTGATATCAATAAAGCTCAAGTTTTTGTTTATGAGCTTTTGATCTATGTAATGTTTAAATTCTGAATTAAATATTGTATTTAATATTCAGTTTGAAATTCAAAGTCATTTGAATTTATAAATTGTGTTTGAATTATGAGTTCTATTTTATATTGTTCAATGCTTATTGTTAAATGTATAACACTTGTCAAATGAACTCAATTCCCCAAATCAACAAGATACAAAAGAGATCATGTCGAAATTTCCCTAACTCACATTGCC
Organism: Lolium rigidum; assembly: GCF_022539505.1. Classification (NCBI taxonomy): domain Eukaryota; kingdom Viridiplantae; phylum Streptophyta; class Magnoliopsida; order Poales; family Poaceae; genus Lolium; species Lolium rigidum. The sequence continues at coordinate 149,228,766 of NC_061513.1, forward strand.
TAACCCTAAGTGCAAGATGAGAGAGAACCTCGATCCCTCTTAGGTTTAGTTGCAATAAAGCGCGAAAATTTCCCCCGTTTTGCGATGAAATGCACATCCCATTTCTAAATCTACCCTTCGTTGTTCCTATGTTCTGGGTTATTACAATACTCTTAGGCGGTTAAGCCCGAAATAAGAGCCGAGGCTCTGATACCAATTGAAAGGATCGTATGCCGCACCTAGAGGGGGGGTGAATAGGTGCTAACCAATTTTTAGTTCTTTTTCAATTTAGGCTTGACACAAAAGGTAAATTCTCTAGATATGCAACTAAGTGAATTTACCTATATGACAAGGATATCAACTAAGCAAGGTATAGCTACGCAATAGGAGATAGAGTGGGATAGAGGTAACCGAGAGTGGAGCACGCGATGACACGGAGATGATTCCCGTAGTTCCCTTCCTTTGCAAGAAGGTACGTCTACGTTTGGAGGAGTGTGGTTGCTACGCAAGCCAAACCAACAGCCACGAAGGCTTCACTCGGATCTCCCGTGAGCAACGCCACGAAGGCCTAGCCCACTTCCACTAAGGGATTTCCTCGAGGCGGAAACCGGGCCTTTACAAAGTTCTTGGGGCACACATCCACAACCAAATTGGAGGCTCCCAAATCTGTAACAATACAACAATCAACAACAACACATCAACAACAAATCAACTAGGGAACCAAATAGGAACACTAGCATGAGATCCCTCAAACAAGAGAGGGGGAAATGAAGAACGCTTCGGTGAGGATGTAGATCGGTGTCTTCTCCTTCGAATCTCCAAAGATCAAGAGCTTTGGTTGGGGAGGAAGGAGATCTTGCAAATCTTGTGTTTCTTGAGGTGGCTCTAATGGAGGTGGCTTGGCAGATTTCTTGTATAATGATTGAGCAAGCAACCAAGGTAGAAGAAGGGGGTATTTATACCCCCTCTCAAAAATGAGCCGTTGCAGCTGTTGGGGGGCCGGATAATCCGGCCTAAGTAAGGGCCGGATAATCCGCCCCCCCCCGGATAATCCGGCCTACGGAACAAAACCGTGACATTATCCGGCCAAATGTCCGGCCCTATGCCAGAGAAGCTTTTCTTCCAGTCCTTAGCCAAAAACGGGGGGGGGGCGGATATTTCCAAAATATCCGGCCCGGATATTCCGGCCCTGGTACAATACCGGGACAATATCCGGGCAAATGTCTGGCCCTATGCCAGAGAAGCTTTTCCTCGAAGACTTAGCCAAAAACAGGGGGCCGGTATTTCAACAATATCCGGCCCGGATTATCCGGCCTGGCCAACTTTTTCTGATAACTTTTGACAGACGATCAAATCCAACACACATGAATAAATATCTATGTAATCCCTGTACCACTTAAACAAACATTAGTGTATCACATATATTGACATCAAACACACAAAACATAATGTGAGAGATGTTCTTTCAACGGTATTGGTGGATGCTTGCTCCTACGTTCCGTATGGAGCTGGGACCGCATATCAGTTGGGCGGCCTAGGATACTCCCCGAGAGGCATTGGCCTCATCACCCGGACAACCCTGATCGGGAGCCGACTTGGTCATACCTTTGGGACAATGTCTCGAAGATGACTGCGGAGTTGGACACTCTTACCGCTGAGCAGGTAACCGATCACTCTTTTGCAATCCTAGTTTTCATTGATTCTACTGGCATGTTCTAAATTCTGAAATATTTGTATGCTGCAGGTGGAATGGGAGCCATATGGTACCTACTACCGTATTGTCGCGGGGATGCCTGATCTCAACCACAAGTGCACGGAGGAGGCGCTGTTCTGGCGGATGCGCTGCCCACTCATATGCATGTGGCTTGTTGAACACCACCAGCCGCACAGAGTCATGAGACAGTTTGGGCTGTATCAGGAGTGCCCACCTCAGTGGCAAGACACGGACAAGGCGCTTCATAGGTAAACTTCTGGAATCATGCGATGGAAGATTCTTGATAGAAGAGGTAGAATCTAACTTCTTGATTCTTGCAGGCTTGATAGGCAGCGGCAGAGGAAGATCACAAATTGGCCAGTCCACCATAGCGGCCACATCGCAGCGTTCCAACACTGTTTGGAAGCGACACGGACTGCTGGCCCTGTGGAGATTGTGCCTCACGACTTGGCCGCTTTCAACAACTACCTCCAGTGGTTCCATGAAAACACGCGTATCGAGTTAGTGAAGCACGCGTATGCTGACTACATCTTGGACGACCCCATCGAGTTCGATGAGGTTGCGCAAAGCCAGCACGACACCTATGCTCCAGAGGGAGATCGACTTCTATTGCTTCCGAGCTGAACTTTGTGGTAATGGATTCTCTCATTAACTAGTACATCATCTAGATTGCCATGTGCTCGCTTAAATTGTGTATGCTATGTTTGTCACAGCGGTCGGAGATCCAAAAAACAGCTGACGAGTGCGAGGTTATGTGGGACCAGAGCGGGAGAGATGAAAAGCCTGTCGAACAGTTGCGGAATTTCATTAAGGTATGATCACCAACTTTGAATGTACGCTATTATGTTCTGGTGGCTTTGTAACCATGAGTTCCATGACGCAGAACACTGCACGAAAGATGCGGCGGTTAGCCAACTTGCTAGGTTGTCGCGAAGGCGAACTTCCGCAATCCTCCTCTGCTCCAGAGCGGGAGGTATGGACTATTTTGTTGCTATCAAACATGTTCTTACTAATTTCAACTTTTGTAATCTCATTTGTTCTTGTTTGTGAAGATTCCTGACGACGAGGAAATTCTGAGTCAAAGCATACCTCCAAAGCATACCTCCAAGCAAGCCCCACGGTCTGCTTACTCGGCTTGAAGCCAAGGGGCAATGCTCCAAACCGGTACACTCCGGAAGATTATGTCAACCGAGGAAAGAAGGTTTTCAGTGAGGAGGATGAGGCGCCGCCGCGGAGATCATCTTTGAGGAGGATGAGGAACGACGAGCCCTTATCTTCAGAGGAGGAGGAGCAGGAGGAGCAGCAGGAGCAGCTGGAGCAGCAGCAACAAGAGCCACGGCAGCAGACGAAGAGGATGGCCGTCCGGAAGCAGCCCGTGAGGACGACACGTCGAGGACGACAGTAGGATGTGCTCCGTGTTGTTGTGAATTATATCTTCATAAGTATCGAGTTGTGAACCCTATGTCATTTCGAACCATCTTTGTAATGCTACTTGTTGTTTGAATCTACTTGCTACGATGTGAGCTATGAAGTGTTATATGTGTATGTTCTGAAATTGCTACTTGTTGTGTCTATTGTTGTACTCAAAACTGTTGGAGTTTGGTAGGATTTTTCAGGTTTTTAACACAAGTCAACGTGTGGCGCCCTTCACACTGGCGCCACACTGCAGTGTGTGGCGCCCGTGGCATCGGCGCCACACATGCCAACTTATATCAACTATTGGGTCGAAAACATCCAGGGGCTCCGGAAGATAAGTCCTTAGTCGTTTTGGCGAGGCTCTTTGTGTGGCGCCCGTGGCATCGGCGCCACACATAGAGCCTCGCCAAAACGGCTAAGTCCCAGACGAATTGTCTCACAGTATGTTTGGGCAATTGTAAGGGCATGTGTGGCGCCGTTGGGAGGGGCGCCACACATGCTGCCACGTCGGATCGGCGGACCAGCTCAGCGTCGAGGGCGCCACGTCAGCAGGGTGTGTGGCGCCGGCAGGAGGGGCGCCACACTGCCATGTGTGGCGCCGATGTGCGGGGCGCCACACAAAAGGGTTAGATGGGTGAAATAGTTTCGCCGGAGGGTCAGTCTGTGTTTTTATTTAAGTTTTGGGTTATTTTTGTGCAAATCGCCGAAAAAATTCAAAATCTAACAACACTTGGGTTTTTATTTGGTACTTCCATCAGCCCTAAATACTTTTCGCAGATGAATTTAGTAAAGAGGGAGTCCAAATCTATTTCACACGTAAAAATCAGGTGCGAATAGCCAAAGAAAATAGTGACTCCACAATGGAAACAGGCCTTGTTTGATTTGGTTGGGATTGAAATGGATTGACATGGATTAAGGTGGATTAAATTCCTCTAAAAGTCAAAAATTTCCAAAATCCCTTCCTTTCAATGAAATTTTGGGAGCGGAATAATCGAACAAAACCCTAGTTACTTACTATATGTGGCTGGATTTTCGTTTTTATTCAATAATGCGTGGACCAAATTTTGATGTGGACTTTTTACGACCAGTGGCTGAATTTTCCCTTAGGCCTTAATTTTTTTTTGTATGCCTCCACAAATAAATAAATAAATTTTGGTTTCCCCACAAGAAAATAAATGAATAAATTTCAGTATTGACTCTCATATACGGTAGATGACTCATGTGTCAATGGTCTTTTTTTCGTGTCAATTGTGACCGAACTTCTAGCTTACCTGATTTATATCTAATAAGTAATAACAAGCCCAAATGATTCCAATAACATCTCGAGTGTCATTGGTTTGTGGAGGAACATGCTACATATGGTAGCCTAGAGAGCGGAGATGGCAATGGGGACACCAGAGACTCTCGGGACGAGATTGGCAACGATGTACCCATGTTCAGCCCCTCGCGGTGGAGGTAAATACCTACTCATGCAAGATTGTTATTGCTCGAGTCGATTACAATGGTGCCCCCGACACGTGTATGTCGACTGAGCTAGGGTGGAAAGGTGAGGTTATTCTCTAGGGTTTTACTCGTAGGTCGAGTCTTATATAGACGACTCGGCCTAGGGTTTACAAGTTGGTTAGGATCCTAGACTCCTAGTCGGTTGCGTAGTCGCTAAGTCATAAGTGTGCGCTTCAAGTCGGTACTCGTCGGTGATTGGCCCTCTGAGACAACGCGCCTTCTTCACGTGTAAACCCACCGGTGAGGCGGCCATGACTCTATCATGTGCCACTTGGATCCATTGGGTCCGATTCGACTTCGTGGGTATACCTAATTAGGCAATCCCGCGTCACCGAGAAATGATATATGTGCATATGTGTGAAAAGTTTTGGACGATGATTTGTTGCGATACGTGGGACACATGATAGGAAATCCCTTTGAGTCTTGATGATAGGCCGAGGGTGTCCGATCTTTCGATGAGATGAAGATAACGTCGATTTGTTGGTGGAGTTCGTGCTTGACGATCCGACTACATGTGTGATCATGCTCCAATGCTTGTTCCTCTCATCCGACTACGAGCTCGAGTGATTGATCCTTGTATTTGTGTGGCTGTAGGTACAACGGTTGTATCAACAGATGGGATGTCCTCATCACTTGACGTACTAAAATCATACTCCGAGATATCATCGTGTGCGAGGAATTTTCGTATCATGTCCCCTATATGTATCGTCCTACACGATGTTCTCGCGATAAGATCCCTCATTTGTATATCTTGCATCCTGATGTGGTTTTGAACAAGCTTTGTCGTATAATTATTTGATAGTACCTCCATTTCGTAAAATAAGACTGTAATTTTTTTTGTCAAAAGTTAAATGGTGTAAACTGTGACCAATTTTTTTACAAAAAACTATCAACATCTATCGTGCCAAATCAATGGCATTAGATACATCATGACATATATGTATATAGTATCATAGTCTTCAATACTCTCTTTGATTCAGATTAATTAACTCAACTATGTCTACATACTGATGTATCTAGATGCATTTGGTTGACTAAATACATCTAAGTTGAGTCAATTAATATAAATCGGAGGGAGTGAATTTTCTATAAACTTGGTCAAACTCTACCTCGTTTGATTTTAGAAAAAAAAAATAGCCTTATACTATTACGAAAAGGGGGTAGTATTTTAGTACTACCTATGGACCGAATTACTTGATGTAGAGCACAGGCAAAGCAAACCCAATTAACCTCATGGTTCTGCGCCAAGTAAATGGGGCCGGAGCGAGTAATAATTTGTATTGTCAATTTGGCTACGAACCTTGAAAATCTTTTGAGGAAATTCGAAGAGATTCCCTTACTTTTTACCAAAGGGTGAATAGTTTTTTTTTAACGAAAGGGCTGACAGCTTGTGACATAACAATGGTTGCACGAAGTTTTGTTAGAGAGCTAATTACACTTTTAGTTCAACAACTTGTGCACCATGTGATAGTTTAGTCCTACATCTTGCAAAGTGTGTAACTGTAGTCCTAGAACTTGTAGCACATGTGAAGTTTTGGTCCTCAATCAATCAAAAATAGACATGTGGTGTTGTAGTTTTTGAAAAAAAAAATCCTAATATTTTTAATTTGCCCGTGTGGTCTTTGATGCCATCTTACATGCGGGATTCATCTGTCAGGGCTACGAATTAAATAAAACTTAAATCACACGGTGAAGGTTCGAACTCACAACTTGCTGAGTGTGCTAGTTATTGGTTGCCATTAGAAACTATTATTTACTACATTGTATATATTAGAACTCAATTCCTCTGTGTTAACAGTTAAAGACAAAACTCTCTATTATATAAAATAGTATATATGTTGAATTGTATTTGCAATCTACTGTATATTTTTCTAATGAAATGTATACCAATTTCACAAAGTTTACAAGTTCATGTTTCTCCTGTATTTTACTTACTACACGAGTTGCAGTAAAAATGGAATACACAACTAAAAACACCGAGAATACATTTAGACAATATATCAAAGATGGTGATGATTTCTCGGTTAATTTAAAAATAAGTTATACCAGTTAGTTGTCAATGTTTCTAGCAAAGTTCACAAGTAACATATTCTCATGTATTTTACGTACAAATATAATTGTTTTCCAAAAATGGTCTTTAGTGTTGACTTAAAAATAGTTATTTCTTAGTCATCCCAGGAACACGAGAACTTGTAAAACAAATACTCCGAGGACATGGAAAATATATCTATTTATGTAATGTAGGATTGCAATAATAAATCGTGCACTATGAAGTTTTAAAAAACGTGTTCTAGATCTAGCTAAATGGGGGTGTACATTACTTAATTTTTTAAGGACAACTCCTAGGCCAGGGAAAAAATACTCTCATGTTAGGGAAAATATATCTATTTACGCCGCTTGTAAAAAATCGTGCATTGTGAAGTTTAAAAAAACAAATGCTTCACCGTGGAAATTATATAGAGTAAACTAGTTTAGAACAAACGGACATGCATTTGTATTTCACTCCCGACCCAATAATCGTTTACCGGAATAGTTTATTTTCTTTGTTCTTAAATTGGCTAGTATAGATGCATAAAAGCTCTCAAGAAAAATGACAACAGGCATCCATCTTATACATACAACAATCAAAGAGAAATGACAACACGCATCCATCACTCTTCCTAAATTACATGCTGCATAATTTTCCAAAAAAACGTGCTGTCTTGGTAAAGAAAAAATTGAGTTGTTTCATGTCTAATCAAGGGTGGTGAAAATTCACCTAAACAAAAGGGTGGTGAAAATTTCGTCTAATCTATCTATAAGGAAGAGACGTCCACTACTACACTAAAGACAAACTGTGCTTGGTCTATTGGCAACCGGTATTTAGCGCTAGCACAAGGTCGCGAGTTTGAGCGGACGACGCGCATGTTAAACTTTTTTGTTTCATCAGCACTAAAAGGTTGGACCCGATTGGTGCAGCGGCATCTATTATTTGTATAATTGTATATCGTCCATATTTAGAACGTACATTTATTTGTGGTCCTTTGGCCACCGAGAAATAGAGCTAGCAGCAGGTCGCGAGTTTGATCCTCAATGCTCACTTTAAGTTTTATTTATTTCGTAGCCCTAACAGATGGGTTCCGTATGTAAGATGGCATCAAAGGTCACACAGGCAAATTAAAAATATTAGAGGTTTTTTTGCAAAAACTACAACACCACATGTCTATTTTTGATTGATCGAGGATCAAAACTTCACATAGGATACAACTTCTAAGACTGCGGTTCCACACTTTGCATGATGTAGGACTAAACTATCACATGGTGCATAAGTTGTTGGACTAGTAGTGTAATTAGCTCTTTGTTAGAAGTTGACGACAAAGACTTCTTGGGGGCGTCTGACAGCTTGATTCCTTCGTCCCGTGCTCTCATCTTTTGCCAAAGTGCCAATGGACCTGCCACTACCAACCAAAAAGCCCGAGCTCAAAAGCTTCCGGACGCTATCTCTCAGATAACCCCACGCTATCTCTGAGATAACCCCTCTAGTTTCCGAGTAACTTGTCTTTGTAAACTATCGTCCGAAAAAATATAACCTGCACCTCGAAATATTTCGGGGTGTAGAAGCGCTAGGTTGAGACCTTTTTTTTACTGCGAAATTTCAAGATATTTCAAGGGCTTATTGTGAGATTACTACCTCTGGCTGGACCATACCCTCTCCAGTCCGCCCGCCCGCCGCCATCTCCACCCTGCTTTTCGTCGCCGTTCAGTTCGTTCCCCTTCCTCTAAAAACCCTCTCTTGACCCTGCTCCTCCGCGGGCGGAAGCCGGAAGAAGCACCAGCCGAGTCCGGAGTCCCAATGGCCACCGAGACCGACACGTTCGTCACCGACGTTACCTTCGGGCAGGAGGTGATCGCCACCACCGTGACGTCCTCCGGCGCGGCCGTGGAGTGCTGGATCCAGGAGATCCGCGCCGCCCTCGGCGACCTCGTCGTCGGCCTCGACGTCGAGTGGCGCCCCAGCTACAGCCCCTCCCAGAACCCCGTCGCGCTGCTGCAGCTCTGCGTCGGCCGCCGCTGCCTCATCTTCCAGCTCCTCCACGCCGACTTCGTGCCCCAGGCCCTGTCGGCCTTCCTCGCCGACCCCGCCCTCCGCTTCGTCGGCGTCGGCGTGCGGGAGGACGTCGAGCGCCTCATCGACGACCACGACCTCACCGTCGCCAACGCGGTCGACCTGCGCGCCGTCGCCGTGGAGGCGATGCAGAGGCCTGAGCTCCGCCAGGCCGGCCTGCAGGCCCTCGCGCGCGCCGTCATGGGCGCGGACGCCGCGACCCTGCAGAAGCCGCAGAGGGTCAGGATGGGCCCGTGGGACGCCTACTGCCTCTCCCTCGTGCAGATCAAGTACGCCTGCATCGACGCCTTCGTCTCCTTCGAGGTCGGCCGGAAGCTGCTCACCGGCGACCTGCCGCTGCCGCCGGCCCCTGAGGTGATAGCCGCCGCGACTCCTGAAAATTCGCAGGCTTAACTCTGGCTCGTACTAGTTCGTCTAGATTTAGTTCTTGATCTCTTAATGTTAGGCAAGGGTTTGTGAGCGATTCTGTGATGGGAAGCTCAGACATTGCTGACGATTCTTAGTAGCATCAGAGCAGGTAAAAGATTGTGGCTACAACTAGGTGCCATGAGCATTAAGCTTTTTTGGTGCCAATTGAAACCGTTCTGAGAAATATTCTGCTCAACTATGCATTGTTAGTGGACTATCAACTATATTTTTAACTCATTGTTCATGTCAGTGCTGCTTTCAGTTATCACGGATTGGGTGTTTCTAATTTCCACAAGCTCTCCTTTGCACTAAAGTTTGCCATAATAACTTTTCGATCTGTTTAGTATTTGTGATCATAATTTGGTACGCCATCCACATTGTGCCACTAACGACTTCAGCACTAAAGTTTGCCATATCACGGAGGGAGTATTTGATACCCGCCTATACCACATTGTGCCACTAACGATTTCAGCATCAAGTCTTTTGTGCTGATTGAGACTGTTTTGTGTATTTGGCTCAACAATGCTTTTGCATGTGCATCATGTTAGTGCTCCTTTGGTTACGTTATTATGGATCGGAGGGACTAGCATAGCTACTTTGTAAACTAAAATTTTGGAGTTTGATGCCATATACTGAGTGACCAAAACTTTTAGTTTCAGACACAGTTTCATATCTGAGACCCACCTGTACCAGATTGTGTTGTTGCTGTCTTATTGCGTATTGGTTTGATGATATACCCTATAAATAATTTGCGGTTTGTCTGTTGTACATGTCATAAGTTATTCCTATCGCATCTAGAAGAAAAATCACATGATAGTTCCTTGGATTAAAAATGAAGTTCCAGGGAGGGTCGATAGCCTTGTTAATCTGATTAGAAAATTCAACAAGAACTTTTCGATCTGCTTGGTAGTACTGTGATCATAATTTGGTACGCCATCCACATTGTGCCACTAGCGACTTCAGCACTAAAGTTTGCCATATCACGGAGGGGGTATTTGATACCCGCCTATACCACATTGTGCCACTAACGGCTTCAGCACCAAGTCTTTTGTGCTGATCGAGACTGTTTTGTGTATTTGCCTCAACAATGCTTTTTTTCATGTGCTTCATGTCGGTGCTCCTTTTATTTTTTGAGATTGTCTCCCTTACAAGCACTGAGAAACACAAACACAAAGGACCAAGAACACCTAAAACACCCTAAGACAACCATAACCCATAAGGATCTCCGGAGCCCTGTGTCATCATCCCAGAAACTTGAGAGAAGACCCCTGCGGCAGAAAAAACTGCAAGTAAGCGCAAGCAAGTCATCATCTTAGACCACGGTACAATTGCCACCACGCTGCTTCCTCCTTCCTTGACACCAGCGCCGAGAAGGCATGGACACCAATCCAACACACCTGCAGCAGCCGTTGCCATATTTGGCTTTGAGTACCGCGAAAAGTGTCCCTTCCGGAAGGAAGGAAACTCGGGTCAACCGACCGGTCCAGCACCGCAGCCGGGCCATCCGCCCGGGCATGCCAGGATCTCCCTCCAGCATCAGCGCAGAGGAAGAAGAAGAACAGTAGCAGCAAATCATACCGACAAGGAGGAAGAAGAGTCTTCGTCTCCATGGAACCATTGCCCATCTGAGGACCCAACCGGCCGGTGCCGATGGACCTCCAGCCCCCATAGCTCGCGACCTCGACGAGATTCGGGGATCCCCCACCCCGCTGGCTCCTAGACGAAGGCAGAGGCCTCGCCTGACCGCGAACAGAGCCCGGAGGAATTTATTCGAACGCGACACCACCGCAACGGCCTCGGCATCGTCTCCCACAACACTGACCCTACCACGCACCCGCCAAACGAACAGACCCGAGGATGCCCCTCCCTCCCGCCGCTGGAGCGGCTGACGGAGAGAGAGGGAACCGGCGGCGCCGCCGGCGGCACGCAAGGGAGCCCCCGTTCGCCTCCTGGGTTAAGTTATTGTGGGTCGGAGGGACTAGCATAGCTACTTTGCTCTGAAGTTTGACACGTATCAATTCACAGAGTTCTGTACCTAAAATTTTGGTCATTCAGTATATGGCATCACAGTTTCAGATACAGTTTCATATCTGAAACCCACCTGTACCAGATTGTGTTGTTTCTGTCTTGATGCGTATTGATTAAAAATGAGCTGCCAGGGTGGGTCTTGTTGCGTATTGATCAAATTTTGGTGATTTGATGATACCCCATAAATAATTTGCGGTTTGTCTGTTATAAATGTTAGAGATTACTCCTACCGTATCTAGAAGAACAATCGCATGATAGTTCCTTGGATTAAAAATGAGCTGCCAGGGTGGGTCGATAGCCTTGTTCAGCGACTGAATCTGACTAGAAATTTCAACAACAATCTCCAAGCCTTCTTTCTCAAGCAAGTTGGTAGGTTACATGTAAAACCCATCAGAAATATAAGTGAATCAAAACGAGAAGGGGAGAAAATGTAAACAAAAACGAGTGAACTAAGATTTTGGCACATGGATCGTTGACTGTTGATTTGTTTTATCAATTCATTTTCGTTTTATTTGTACCCTATGCCAAACTCGGTCTTCCATTGAAAATGCCTTTATTCTTATGTATGAAACACATATATCATTCTTGTGAGAATTTACAACAAGTATGCCAATCATGATTACGTCATCCAGTTAATTCTCCATGCTCTTAGTTCAAGCTCTCTTTTTTTAACAAGTTCAAGCTCTGTTAGGGCATCTCCAGCGGCGCGACGCAAACGGACGCTGAGCGACCGTTTGCGTCCGCCTTGACCGAAAATGCATCTGGCACCACCTCCAGCGGCGCGACGCAAAGTGACCGGACTGTCCGCAGAGACGCAAACCTGCCGCATGCGGCAGGTTTGCGGCAGGTTTGCGTCTCTGCGGACGCTGCGGGACGCGCAAACTGTCCGCTTGCGTCTCCACCGGGCCCGCTTGACAGCGAGTCTGCATCGAGGGCATCGCTTCGGCGGTCAGCGCTTCCGCGTCTGCGCCGCAGCCTTCGCCATCAATGGCGCGGCTGCCTGTTCTGCGCGCGCACTGGCGGGCGGCGGCTGGGCTTCTGCGACGCCTTCAATGTCATCGTATCCCGCGCATGGCCGCCCTTAAAAGTCCAGCGGCCGCGTTCCTCCTTCGCCCACACCTCCACTCGCACCACCACCGCCGTAGCGCCATGGGGAAGAAGAACGACTTCGAGGCCTCCGGCAGCGGCAACAACAAGGGGACGTAGAGGGTGCCGCTGCCCGTCACGCTGGGGAGGCTGATGCACGGGAAATTGATGCCGTGCGAGCGCTGGTCCGGCGTGCAACTGCCTGGCAGCTGGCGGCTCAGCTGCCGTCGGGTGCCCATCCCTCCCGTCCCTGTGCGCGAGCCTGATCGGATCGCGGAGATCCGGCGAAGGAGGCGGTACCTGCCGCCGGACCTCCGCGCCGATCCGGCGTACTCCATCGACTCTGAAAGGTGACGTACCTATCTGTCGACCGAGACGGATAGCAGGAGGAGGGCGGGCTTCATGGGCGACAGGGATTTTCCCTTCGACCGTCCACCGCCGACTCGTCCACGAAGACAGCAGGCGTCGACACGTCGTCAGCAGGCACCGACGCGCGCGCAGTACAACGACGACGACGACCACGACAACGACGACTACGATGACTACGACTACATCGAGGCGCTCACGTACCATAACGAGGAGGTCAAGGACGACAACGATGACTACGTCGCGACCGTCTTCCACGAATGGCAGCAGGCCATGGCAGAGGGCCGCACATTTGACTTCCCCGAGAACATGACAGACGACGAGATGGCGAAGCTCGGCGTCCTCGTCTCAGAGAACGACGCACTAGTGCAGCCGCCGCTGCCCCGCTACGCCACCGGCGTCATGCCGCCGGGCCTGTCGGAGGATGAAGCGCTTCGACTGACGCTACAGGACTCGGCCGCACCACAACCGCCGCCGTACAACCCCTGGGCTCCTCCTCCACAGCCGCATCCCTGGGCGCCTCCACCGCCGCCACAGCCGCATCCTTGGGCGCCTCCACCGCCGCCACAGCCACAGCGCTGGGCGCCTCCACCTCCAGCACCGCCGGCGCGCCCGGCGTACGCTCCCCCGGATGGCAACTGGCCGTGGATGATACCGGAGCTCATCGTGCTCGACAGCGACGAAGAGCAGCAGTAGGCGCATGCATTTAGGTTTTTTTTCATGTGTTAAACTATGTAAATTATGTTTTCATGTTTAAAAAAAATGTTTCGGCCAAAAAATGCGTTGTCCCGCTGGAGCCACCCGACGCAAACGGACGCGCGGTCGATTTCAACCATTTCAACCGACGCAAACGGACGCGCACGGACATTTCCGGACGTTAAAATGTGTCGCGATGCCCTTAGGGCATCTCCAGCGGCGCGACGCATTTTAGCGTCCGCGCGCGTCCGTTTGTGTCGGCCCTTTTGGTCGAAAACGACCACGCGTCCGTTTGCGTCGGGGGTGGCTCCAGCGGCACGACGCATTTTTTTTAGGACGAACCATTTTTTTGAACTGAAACATAATTTACAAAAACTGAAACATAACTTACATACTTGAAAACATAAAAAAAAACCTAAAACGCCTACCGGTCGTCTGTCGTGGCCGTGCTTGCTCCTCGTCGGCTGTCCCAGCACGATGACCTCCGGTATGTCCCACGGCCAGTTGCCATCCGGGGGAGCGTACGCCGGGCGCGATCGCGGTGCTCGAGGTTGACGAGGCTGCGGCTGAGGCGGTGGTGGAGGCGCCCAGGGCTGCGGCTGTGGCGGCGGATGAGGAGCCCAGCCATAAGGCTGTGGCGGCGGTGGGGGAGGCGCCCAAGGCTGTGGCGGCGGTGGAGGAGGCGCCCAAGGCTGTGGCGGCGGTGGAGGAGGCGCCGCCGAGTCCAGGAGCGCTCGTCGAAGGGCTTCATCCGCGGACAGGCCCGGCGGCATGACAGCGGTGGCGTAGCGGGGCAACGGCGGCTGCACAGGCGCGTCGTACTCGGAGACGAGGAGGCCGAGCTTGGCCTTCTCGTCGTCCGTCATGTTGTCGGGGAACTCGAAGTTCCGGCCCTCCGCCATGGCCTGCTGCCATTTGTGGAAGACGAGGCCGACGTAGTCATCGCTGTCGTCCTTCACCTCCTCGCTATGGTACGCGAGCGCCTCGATGTAGTCGTCGTCGTCGTAGACGACGTAGGCTTCGTCGTCGTTGTCCTCGTCCTTGCGGTCGTTGTGCTGCGGCTGCTCACGTCGCGTCGGCGCCTGCTGGCGACGAGCCGGCGGTGCAGGGCCGAAGGGATAATCCCTGTCGCCCATGAAGCCAGCCCTGCGTCTACTGTCCGTCTTCGTGGACAGGTACGTACGCCATTGCTCGGAGTCGATGGCGTACGCCGGATCGGCGCGGAGGTCCGCCGGCAGATACCGCCTCCTACGCCGGATCTCCTTGGTCCGCTCGGGCTCGCGCGCAGTGCATCGGAGGGATGGGCACCCGGCGGCAGCTGAGCCGCCAGCCGCCAGGCAGCTGCACGCCGAACCAGGTGTCGCACGGCACCCATTTGCCGTGCATGAGCCTCCCCACCATGACGGGGAGCGCCACCTTCTTGCTGCCGCTGCCGGAGGCCTCGAAGTCGTTCCTCTTCCCCATGGCGCAGCGGCGGTTGTGGTGCGAGTGGAGCTGTGGGCGAAGGAGCAACGCGGCCGCTGGACTTTTAAGGGCGGTCGCGCATGGGATACGATGCCATTGAAGGCGGCGCAGAAGCCCAGCCGCCGCCCGCCAGTGCACGCGCAGAACAGGAAGCTGCGGCATTCATGGCGATGCCCGCGGCGCAGACCCGGAAGCGCTGACCGCGGAAGCGATGGCCGCGGAAGCGATGCCCTCCATGCAGGCTCGCTGCCAGGCGGGCTCGGTGGAGACCGCAACGGACACTTTACGCGTCCGCGCAGCGTCCGCCGAGACGCAAACCTGGCGCATATTTGGGCCAGGTTTGCGTCTCCGCGGACGGCCCGGTCACTTTGCGTCGTGCCGCTGGAGAGAGTGCCAGACGTATTTACGACCAAAGCGGATGCAAACGTTTGCGTCGCGCCGCTGGAGATGCCCTTAGTCTATGATTCATGTGAGCCGGGTAACTTTTCATTTCGCGGCGGAGACTGTGATAAAATGACAAGAACTTGTCTCTATGCTTGTTTGTCCTAGTGTAATGATTACTTCTATCTTGAGAATATCATATCAAATGGAATGGATGCTATGCATACTCGGATGCGAACGGATAACTTCAAGTCTACAACCATTGTCCCTTGTGCTCAACCATGTAAAAAACAACTATCTAAACCCTCTTCTTGTTCTGTTCCAATACCGTTCGTACTGGTTCGGGTGTGCGGGGTCGAAGTCAAGTGTATGCATCTAGGGTCATATTAATTTTCTACAGAACAAAAGCTACTGTCAGTCTGTCACCGGCTGCTGAACTTGGCCTGTGTCTAGGCGAGGTTCCTTACTAGTAATAGAGCCCTGCTATACACACGACGTTTTACGTCCGAAAACTGTACGATCATAGGTGGCAGTAATGCTTTACGTGTGGGTCTTATCGCATCTGGATGACTCTCTGTGTGACTGTCTGTGGCCCGTTGCCTACCCAGAAATTCAAGTCAAGCCCATGACAAAATCATCTCCTTCATCTCTATTCTTCCTTCACTGCGACCTTGAGTGTGGCACGTGAGCACAAGTGCTCAGGATTTGGAAAACATATAACTGTGATTTTAAAAAATCTAAAATTAAACCCATACATGCATATAAACATTTCAAAGGTGCGGTGTAAATTTTGGATGAAAATTTGTTGTATTTTGAGCTATACGAAAAAGGCAAATTTCGGATAAAAATCTGAATTTCCATCCCTATAAACTTGTTATTTTTTCCTTAGCTCAAAATACAACATAATTTCTACCAAAAAGTTAAATGAGTATATGTATTCATTGAATAACATTTATGATTTTTTGGAACATACTCGTATAATTTTAAAAAATTATAAAAACCAGGAGCACTCGCACCCGGGTGCACCAAATCTGCTCTCCCTTGAATGCACCTTTTATATCTCGTCATCATGGTCTGGTCACGGCAAAAGCAGCACCGCAAGGGGCGCATTCGCCACCAACAACAACCATGCCACCGGGCAAAGCCATAGCAGCGCCGGCCGGAACTGGCGCCACCCCCAGCCCCCATCCTGAGGCCAAGACCCGCCCCGATGGTCCTGCCTGACGCACGGGAGGAGGATGGCGATAGGCGCGACGAGGCGCCGCCGCGACCGCACGCGAAGCCGCTCGCGGCAACGAGCGGAGCAGACACAGATAGGACAGGGTCCGCCCCGTCGGGCCTCGCAGCACATGAAGAAGAGGAGGTCTGCCGCCGTCGGCACCGAGCGGGCTTTGCCCGGCGGCTCTCCGAGGGACTGAATCGGCATATCTTGAGGTTGACGAAGTCACCACTGGCGCATCGCTGTTGACGGGCACGTCACCTACCACTGAAAGCATAGCGCCGGTTAAATCCTGAAATAAATCTAGGTAAATGCAAACACCCATGCCAAGTCTAGGACTTGAACCTAGGTTGGTTGGTTGCACCACAAGGGACCTAACCACCAGAGCCAAGCTCTGTTTGCTTTTACAAATATGTAAATTATGGTTTTTAAATGGAAAAAAAAGATTATGCGTCGGGCCGCTGGAACACCCCTAGACGTAAATAGACGCACGATTGATTTCAACCATTTAGCCCAACATAAGTAGACTTTCACGTCTATTTTAGCGTTAGATATATGTCGTCTCGTTAGACTATTACAGTATTACGGGTCCTGGTTTTAGCTGCGGCTGATGATTAATTAGTAGTGGTGGCGGACCCAATGAAAAGTAGCACTCTGAAAAAGCATCATCGGATAGAGATCGTACAGAGATCGTCGTGTGTGGAGCAATTCCCCTAGTGATATTATCCGCCCAGTGACTCAGTAACTCTAGAGGCGGTGTCTTCGCATGCAATTCCTGGGAGTTGTGTGTGGTGACCCTGCATACCACTGCATGTTGTAGTATGCCAGTCGTTGATATAACATTCGCGAAGTACCATTCCGCAAATATCACATCCCTCAGAGTAGTACAACAGAACATAGCAAGGTCCATAACTCATTCACATATTATTACAATACACATACACAAGTCGTCTCGGAGCTCCTCTTGGATCCTAAGAGGATATCTCCTGGGTTCGAGGTGAACCCATCTTAACTTACAATACCATTGTCTCATTAAACTAAACATTTATTTAAACGAGCAGCTAATTAGTAAGAGTTCGCGCTGCTTGGCTACTACTACTCCTCCTGATATCCTTAGGCTTGTTCTCCTCCGGAAGCCTCTTCGGATCCATAGACTATGATGTAGTCTACGCCTTCCACTCCTCCTGAGAGGTCTGGTTCCTCGTAGCCGATGATCTCGACTCCATCATGGTTGTCGTTGTCCTCCTCCAGATGGTTCAGACAATCTAAGCATGGGGTTTAAGAGTGGTATGAGTACGAGCGTACTCAACAAGTTCATTATAGATAAGAGGTGTTTAATGCACTAGCTACGATATTAGACCAGAAAGTCTAATACCAATGCAAGTTTTGATAAACATTTCTTCAATAGATTGCTTTTATTTCAAAGAGCTATGTCCGTCGGCCTTCACCGGTTTACTAGAACTTCATGGAGCTCCTTTCCGGCCGCGTTCGCAGTTCCTCAATCCCGGAACAGGGAGTGACGAGTCACGGTTCTTTACACTCTGCAGAGGTGTGTTGCTTTACCCATAAGAGATCTTAACCTTGGTGCCAACCGGGCAGCTTTCCCGTCCACACTTCCTTCGGTGTGAGGCCCGGTATAAGGTCTAGCCAATCATGTTCCTCCGCTACCTCGAACACCCACCCTTTGTTGCACACCCCGACCCTGGGTCCTCGCCGGTCCCATTATTCCCACTCACGGGTGGACCCCGACCACGACGACAGTTTGGGATCGAACCAAACTCTTTCGCCGGTAGCTGCAACCCATCATAGACCGCAATACCGTGGGGACTTAAGGCCTCCCCAGCCAACCGCTTGCACTTCGAGCGACAAGTGTCTACGGACTATGCCGTGGGGACTTAAGGCTTCCCCGGCCAACCGCTTGCCCCGACGGATACAAGTGTCTACGGTAAAGCGCATCCGTTGATGAACGAGAGGTGGAAACACTTTTGACTACTCCGTCCCACTCCGGATCTTATGGTTAACACGGGTATTACGGCACAAGAATCACTGGCGACATTTGTTGTTTAATCCTAGATGGATATAAACCCGTGCAATGGAACCTCCACCATATCAACACAATCCATGGTTCCATTGCCCACCACATAGTCATATTCATAGTTATGAAAGTAGTGGTTTTGATTTTTATGCAATAGTGATAACCATAGTACTTTGCAAGTAATTTGATAAAGATAATCAAATGACATGAGCAAGTGATGAACTTGCCTGAACACTGCAAAGTTCTGCAGTTGGAAGGTATGGACTGACCCTTGTCCTCTTGTTCTGAAAAATAGCATCATTGTCCGATAAGGGCAATGGTTAAAGAAGCAATAATGCATGATTCCAGTTTTAGGGTTTGTTTCCCCCCCTTTCCGATGTCGTTGCTATTTTATGAGAGGTTAGATACTAAGAACATCTTAGGGATACTTGATTTAGGGTAAATCCAACCTTGAAATGTTGTCAAGGTGTTTTGAAGTCCAAAGGTATTAATGGACTTATTTTTATTATTGAAAAAAATATATGTGTGATTTAAATGATTATTTAAATCCTCAAATTAAGACTCATTCTTAATTGTCTTCAAAAATTCTCTTTGATATTTTATTTAGGTAGAGAATTTTATGCTGATACATTTTCATATTTTTATTTATTTTTTTGGAGTTATATTTTATTTTATAAAATTCTTGGAAATTCTTGTTTAAATGGGTATTTTGGGAAATGCCCAAAATACCCCTCGGCCCCACTTGTCAGGAGACCGAGCTGGTTAGGTTGGACCAGCCCGGTGGGCTCGGTCCAACCGACCCGGTCGTTTCGTCGTCCTCTACCCCGCAACCCTAATCCCCTTTCGGGCTCCCGCGACACCGAATCGCCTCCGCCGTCGTCGCCGCCCGTCCGGCCGCCTCCGGCCATCATCGGCGACGATCCGATGTGGATCTGGACCGCCTCTCGACGGCGGACCTGGTGGTCCGCGTCGATTTGACGCTCGCTTCCACCTCGACTCTTCCTCAACGCATCTGCGCCTCGGCCGCACGGATCCGCGGATATCCGCCGTTCGTCGGCGTCCCTGGCGCCGTGGTGATGCCGTGGAGATACCGGCGTTGCGGTGATGTGGCGACCAGGCTTGGCTTGGCCTGGCGCCGCCGTCGCCCGGCGTGTGCCGCCGTGCCGCCACGGTCGTGTTCATCTGCTTCGCCTGTAAGTTTCTCCTCCTCTTTCCTCCTCTATTACCTGTTCTATCTTCTTTTCTTCTCCCCTTCTTCGTCTAGCTCGGCCATTGGCCGACTTCTCCCTGTGGAGATGCTTGCCTGCTCCTGCTGTGCTATGTTGCTGCGCTCTGCGTGTGCTACTGCTGTGTTGCCTGTGCTGCTGTGCTTTCTGCTGCCATGGATTGCTAGCTGCTACTGCTATCTTGCTCCTGACTCTCCTGTATGAGCAATTACTACTCCCTGGCTTGATCATGGTGCATGATCCTTGCCTTTGGCAAGTGCCAGTGTTTCTGGTATGCTGTCTCTGTGCTATAATTCATGATCATGCTCAATTGAGCATTTTACTAACTTGGCAACTCCATCCCTTGATGGAGTGCTTCTGGATGCAATTGTGCTGCCTGATGTCATTATCTGTGATGCAATTGTTCAGTTATATGATTGATTTCATTATCTGTCCATGTGTTAATGCTTAGAATGAGTTCTAGCATGCAGTAGCATGCTCTAACAGGCTTTAATGATCTTGTGAGCATCAATAGCTGATCATTATATTGGATACCTGTTGCCTGTGGGTTGCTGTTACTTTTCTCTGTGTATAAGTGTGGCACAGATCATTGCTGGTGCTTGCTCAAGCATCAGCTGATGCTTGCATGGATCCTCTGGATCAGGTGCATGATTCTGGTGACTTGGTTACTTATATAATTCATTTATCTGTATTACCCTACTTTGTTTGATGGATAAATGAGATGAACTGCTTGCAGTGATGATTCTTGTGATGAACTTAATGGAGCTAGAGGGATGCCAACAGTGGTTGGGGACCCTAGCTCAATTTTGAACCCAAATCCGGGTAATGATATTTGTGCTTGGCTTGGTGGTTTGGCTGTTTCGGTGGTTGAGGTAACCTTGACGACAATTCATTGCTCGTTTAGGTAGCTCCCACCCCGGTGGGCTTGCTATGGCTTAGTGAATGCATCACTGGTTATTTCTTTGTGGGATTTCCAGTGATCTTTGGTGTTGACAAACAAGAATAGACACATATTGTCTATCTGTCTGATGGTGTAGTGGCTATAGGTGCTGAGTGAAACTGATTAGCTAGATAGGTTCATCCCTTGTTGGATTTCTTTGATTATGTCACTAGTTTGGCATAGCCAATGTTCCCAGGGTGCTTTCCTATTTGTTTCTCTCTTGTTCACTTGCACCAATTTGGCCAGTAGCCATATGATGACTCACATATAGGGTTTCTACCCTTGTGGTGTGATTGAGATCATGCCTGTGCAATTTATGAGCAAAACCATCTGGTTTGCTCATGATGAATTGTATACCTCACTCCAGCTCCTAGATTAAAGTGTTGTTGTAGAGGTTTTGCTTCTGGTGATTTGCTTGGCTTGCCCTGCTCCTCCTTGTGGCTTGTGATTCTTGATCTGGTTCAGTGGTGAGTTTGGACAGGTTGAACAAGCACTGGCTGTTCTTCTTGTTCTAGCTGTTCTTTGTGTTCTTACCCTTTGGAGATCCCGTCGATGAGCTGCTAGGGTTTCGGCTGTGAAAAGGTTTTATATGATCCCTTGTTGGCTCCTCCGGTCGACGAGCTTGGCCTGGTCATCTTGGTGACTCTCCCCGGTCCGTGTGTGCTTCGTTGAGCATGCACACCTGCTCGGCAAGCAGTGTGGCTGTGTGTGTGTGCACCTGATGCTCTGAACTTGGTTTGGAGATGATCAGCTCGGCAGAGCTGATCCATATCTGCTCAATTTCATTATTCTTCTAACCTGCCAAGTGGTTTTACCACTTGGCATAACTTCTCTTTTGTTGTGTTTATGTGCAGGGATCAAGAATGGATCAAAATGGACTTGGAGTTCATCATATACAAGATCAAATGAAGATGATCTTGTAGAATTTAGTCTAGGCTCATTAAGTTGTAATTTTTCTTTATTTTCCTTTCTTCTATTACTGCCCATTTATGTAATGTGTTGTATTATTCTTTTATTTCACTTTTGGATATTGTAATGACATTGTAATTTGTGTGATGATCAATAAAGCTCAAAGTTTTCTCTAATGAGCTTTACTTTATTATAATTGTTTATCTTGTTTATTATTGGTTATTTACTTAATGAATTTCCTCAATTGAATTACTTAAAGTAATTATTTAATGTTTGAATTTGAATTTCAAATTCAACCTTGGTTTGAATTCAACCATGTTATAACATTTAGAATTCAATCATGTGAACTCTCCCCTCTCTTCTCAAAACCCTAAACTAGTGAAGTGAGAAACAAGTTTGTCGCACTCTCGAAACCCTAACCCCGTAAGGTGTCGAGAGAGAAACTTGTCCCCCTTCGATGCAGTTTTTGTTTAAAAGCGCGAAATTTCCCCTGAATTTACTATGTAATGCACATCCCTTTCTAAAATCTACCCCTCGATCGTCTCTAAACCCGGGACATTACAGCCTTTCCCCTTAAAGAAAACTTCGTCCCGAAGTTGTGGTTGTAATACCCGAACAGCTCGGGGTATGTTTTCCTCGGGTCTTCCTCTTTTTCCCAGGTGGCTTCCCTCTCGGGGTGATGCTTCCATTGTATCTTGCAATACTTGATCGCTTTATTTCCGAGTTGTTTCCAGCTTTCCTCGAGGATCTTGGGCTGGCTTCTCGATATATGTCAAGTCCGGTCGTAATTCGAGCTCATCATGTGATATTGGTTCATCCGGGGTCTTCAAACACTTTCCGAGTTGCGACACATGGAATACATTGTGAACTTGTGCCAACCTTCCCGGTAGATCCGAGTTCAAAGGCTAAACCCCGATTCCGACTCGGTATCTTGAAAGGTCCTATGTATCTAGGGCTCAACTTTCCTTTTACTCCGAATCTCCGAAGTCCTTTCATCGGGCTTACCTTAAGATATACCATGTCTCCAACTTGTGGCTCCCAAGTTCTCCTCTTCGATCTGCGTAACTCTTTTGCCGGCTTTGGGCTATCTTAAGCCTGTCTCTGATAATGTCAATGATTTGTTGTTTTTCCTTGACATAATCAGGGTTGAACTCTTTACTTGCTCCGGCTTCATACCAACATATCGGTGATCTACACTTCCTTCCATAGAGAGCTTCAAATGGTGCCATCTTGATGCTACTTTGATAGCTATTATTGTATGAAAACTCTGCTAGTGGCAAGTGCTCCTCCCATGATCCTCCGAAGTCTAGGGCACATGCCCTAAGCATATCTTCTAAGATCTGATTGGTTCTCTCAGTTTGTCCGCCTGTTTGTGGGTGATATGCGGTACTATAATCTAACTTGGATCCTAAAGCTTCGTGAAGCTGCTTCCAGAATCGTCTGATGTGAACACGGATCCTCGATCCGACACTATCTTCTTAGGCACTCCATGTTTACTCACGATCTCTTTGATGTAAAGATCAATAAGTTTCTCTCCTTTATCCTGTTGGTTTACCGCTAAGAAGTGGGCGCTTTTCGTCAACCGGTCCACGATTACCCATATCATGTCCTTCTTTTTATTAGTCATGGGTAGTCCGGTGATGAAATCCATCCCTATTTCCTCCCATTTCCACTCGGAATAGGTAGAGGTTGTAATTTCCCTGCCGGACTCGATGTTCAGCCTTCACTCGCCGGCGGGTATGGCATTCCGCAACATATTGTGCTATCTCCCTCTTCATGTTATTCCACCAGAATAGTTCCTTTAGATCCATGTACATCTTTGTACTTCCCGGATGTATGGAATATGGTGTTTGATGAGCTTCCCGGAGTATTACTTCCTTGATTTCAGCAATATCCGGAACGCAAATCCTCTTCTGGAACCACAAAGATCCAGATTCTCCTCGGTGAAATTCTGATGGTCTTCCTTCATCTATTCTCCTCATCTCTTCTACAATGAATGGATCGTCCAGCTGACCCATCATTATCTCATTCTTCAAGTTAACATTCAGTTCATCGGCTACTTGCAACGCCGATAATCCTTCATGGGCTTCCTTCTCCCAAAGTTGTATTTGGGCTTGACTTATCTCCTTCCTCAACTCCGGTGATATTTCTTGTTCTACTCCTCCGGTACTCTTTCTACTCAGGGCGTCTGCTACAACATTAGCCTTCCCTGGTGTGTAATTGATTGTCAGATCATAATCCTTAATCAATTCTAGCCATCTTTTCTGCCTCATGTTGAGTTCCTTCGAGTGAAGAAATATTTGAGGCTTTTATGATCCGTATAGAGCTCACACTTAGCTCCATAGAGAAAATGTCTCCAAGTTTTGAGTGCAAATACGACTGCTTGCTAATTCCAAGTCATGTGTTGGATAGTTTACTTCATGAGGTCCGAGTTGCCTCGATCCATAAGATATCACTTTCCGATCTTGCATGAGTACACAACCCAATCCGTGCTTGGATGCGTCACAGTACACGGTGTAATCCTTGCCAACTTCCGGAACTGCTAACACCGGTGCCGTGGTGAGTTTTTCCTTCAGAGTTTGAAAACTCTTCTCACACTCATCAGACCACACGAATGGTGTATTCTTCCTTAACAGCTTCGTCATTGGTCCTGCTATCTTGGAGAATCCTTCAATGAATCTCCTATAATATCCTGCCATTCCGAGGAATCCTCGGATTTCCTTGACAGTCTTGGGTGCTTCCCATTCTAGAACTGCTGCTACCTTACTCGGATTAACAGCTATTCCATCTTTACTAATGACGTGACCAAGAAATTCCACTTGATCTAACCAAAATTCACACTTACTAAGTTTGGCATAGAGTTGATGTTCCCTTAGTGTTTGCAACACTAACCTCAAATGTTCTGCATGTTCCGCCTTGTTCTTGGAATATATCAAGATATCATCGATAAATACGATGACAAACTTATCTAGATATGGCATGAAGATCTTATTCATGAGATTCATGAATATTGTCTGAGGCATTGGTTAATCCAAAAGGTACTACAAGGTATTCATGGTGTCCATACCTTGAGACAAAGGCAGTTTCGGAACGTCCTCCTTCTTGATCTTTATCTGGTGATAACCGGATCTTAGATCAATCTTGGAAAAGACTCCCGCTCCTCTAACCTGATCAAATAGATCTTGTATTCTTGGAAGTGGATACTTGTTCTTATTGGTGACGTTGTTCAGATTTCTATAGTCTCCGCACATCCTTCTTCCTCCATCCCTTTTATCCACGAAGATCACAGGTGATCCCCATGGTGAAACACTCTCTTGAATGAATCCCTTTTGTTCCAAGTCATCCAATTGCTCCTTAAGCTCTTTCAATTCCTTAGGTCCCATCTTATATGGTGCCTTGGCAATCGGAGCTGTTCCTGGAATTAGGTCGATAGTGAATTCTATCTCCCTATCTGGTGGCATACCGGTAATTCCGCAGAAACACATCCCGGAATTCATTTACTACGGTATATCCTCTAACTTCACCTCCTTCATGCTATTCGGCTTGTAGCTCAACTTCAATCTGTGTATGTTTGTCGCCTTGGTAGATCATTCTACTTCCATCGGGACTTTTCAAAGATACCGTCTTGTTTACACAGTCGATCAATGCTCCATTAGCTTCTAACCAGTTCATACCAAGAATGACATCAATGTCCTTCATTGGTAAAATGAACAGGTCCGCGTCGAACGCGCACTTATTGATCATAATGACTTGTTTTTGTTTGGCATGGGTTACTACTATCGTTCCCCCGCGAAAGTATGGTTATGGGTGTATCTAACTTAGTGCAACTAATCCCATGTTTGATGATGAATTGTTGAGAAATGAATGATGTAGTTGCACCGGTATCAAAAAGTACTTTGCCGGGATGAGTGAGTATCCGGAGCGTACCTATCACCGCCCGGTCAGAGTTGACCACCTCCTCCAGACTGGTACAATTCAGCTTGCCGAAGGGCTTCTTATTCTTCCAGCTCCCTCCGGTGTTTCCTCGACTTCCTCCTCCTCCAGATTGACCTCCTCCACTATTTTTCTTGGGGCAGTCCTTCAGCATATGCCCCTCCTGGCGACAACCAAAGCATATTACCTTTGGCTTTCTACAGTCCTTGGCAAAATGCCCTGGAATTCCACAGGATTCGACAGACCATTGGATTGGCGGTCTGGAAAGCTTGGTTCCTCCTACTTCCGTAGTAGTTACTGTTGTTGTTGTTGTTGTTGTATCTTGGCTTGAAACTCAAGCTGGTATTGGGCTTGTTGCTAACAAACCTTTTAGGCTCATACTTGGCCTTCTTCCTCTTCTCTTCTTGCAGTTGTTTAAAGTCATCTTCAAGAGTGATGGCTGCATCCACCAACTCTTGGAATTCCGTTGCTCTCATCATCCGTAGCTGCACCTTAAACTGGGGACTTAACCCCTTCAGAAATCTCTTCTTCTTCTTGTCCTCGGTGTTGACTTCCTCAACAGCATACCGGGACAGTTTAGAGAACTCTCTGACATAGGTCAGGATTGCCTTGTCCTTTTGCTCGAGACTCTCGAACTCTCGACGCTTCAGTTCCACGATACTTTCAGGGACATTGGATTCCCTGAATTTCCTTGCAAACTCCTCCCAGGTAAATACCTTTCCTGCCGGATACACGGCTACAATGTTGTCCCACCATGATGCGGCAGGTCCACACAACAGATGGGTAGCATATCTAACCTTCTCTTGGTCATTACATCCAACAGTGTTGAGCTTGCGCTCAGTATCCATCAGCCAATCTTCCGCGTCCATAGGCTCTGGCGCGTATGCGAAAGATATCGGCTTGGTGTTTTGGAAGTCCGCTAATGAGACTCCCTGGTTCTCCGGTCTCTCCACCCTATTCTGCTGCATTAGATCCTGAAGTAATTTGTTCTGCAGCTCCAGTGTTACACGCTGCCTCTCTTCCGCCGAGTTGCATGTACTGGATAAAGTTCTGCTGAGTCATGGGTGGTGGTGGTGGTGGAAACTGATCTCTGGCTGCACCCTCAGCCTCTTCCTTTTCCTTTGCTTCTCGCTCCATGCGCTGCGCTTCAGTCTCGTTTCCTAACGTTCCCGACATATCCCCCTAGTTCTGCAACACAAGATGATACTCATAATTACTCCATGCGCAAGTTTTCTGAGCTCAACATTGTGCACAGAACTAGTCACGCAATGGAAATCAAGAAGCAAATCCAAATCATACAAAACATACACCATATATTTACATACATAAGTGGTCTTATTACATAACTCAAGTCGATGTGAGTATGCAAACTCACTTATTAAAGTATATATACAAATTTCTACAAATATTACAAACTATAATACACGTGGTACTTGTGTATTATAGCCACGCCTCCCTTGGTGGTCTTCTAATCGGTCTTCACTCCCGGTACATTCCAGGCTTCCATCCAGTCGAACGTGTCGTCCTCCTGATAGACCCTGGAACATAAGGTCTCCCCGTTGGCTTGTAATCCGAGTCGGATGATGATCCTAAGGAGAAATCGGTGTTCATGAACCGATCGTTGAGTGCATCATAATCCACCCATCGGGTGTACTCTCCCGTAGCCCCACCATAAGGATTACCAAAACCCATACCCGACTCAACCTGTGTCGGATATCCTCCATCCACTCCTTCATTACTAGGATAGCTCTGGTTCTGGGTTGTTGCGTCATCATTCATCTCTCCATCATAATACGCAGTAGTACTATGGGTTCCCGTATCATCTCCCCAACGCCAACACCTGGAATTCTCGATTGGAGTCTCGGAACGCTGATTGTTTCCGGATTCCTCGCCGCCTTCGTATCCCCCATAGGAACTACCCAGATAGTTCCCAGGTGTAACAGGTGTAGGTTCACGTGCAAGTGGATCAAAACTGATGTAGTCACCAGCTGAATAAACTGGTGTGGGTACCATATTCTCCATAGGTTCTTTGCCCCTACTCTCCTCCTTGGGTTCAGTGAACTCCTCAAGCATCGTATCAATAGCTCCTATCAGATGATTATTCAACTGAAAGAGTAATGATATGAAGTTACGGCTGTTATCCATATATTTGGCTGCTTCAGCGGGTTTACTTTTGGCATATTTGAAATGGTTCAGCATGGGATCATTATCTTCCTCCATATGAGGAATGTGGGTGAATTCGGAACCCATAAGCGCTTTCGTCTTATGCTCCCGAATGTCGGATATGGCTCTCATAACAGCTATATGATAAGCTGTATTGGTTGTCCTTGCTTCCCCAGTCGGCATGACTACGCTCATTCCCAAAGATTCGGGAAGTCGCAGTCCTACTCGCACTTGGCCAACACCGGACCATCATAAAACATGTACTTCTTTACTGGAATCTGGGGATCGCACCCAAATTCTAGTAACATGGCTCGTAAGATATCAGCAAGTCCTCCCTGGTACTCATTCAGCGTTGAATCCATCACTTTCACGTTTCTTCCCGGTCGTGAACTTGCCATGTTGGCTGTAGAATTAGAAAGATTATGAGATTAGTAATAATGCATCATAATAGAGATAATAAAGAATTATCGCACTAAAAAATATGATTGTTGTATTCTCAATTGAATATACACCATATTTTTAGAGAATTCTTTACTAATCCTATTTGACTCCTAACGATTAGTCCCATTTACTAGGTTCCAACCTAAGGTCAAAGCTTTTGCTCTGATACCAACTGTGGTGACCCCGCATACCACCGCATGTTGTAGTATGCCGGTCGTTGATATAACATTCGCGAAGTACCATTCCGCAAATATCACATCCCTCGAGTAGTACAACAGAACATAGCAAGGTCCATAACTCATTCACATATTATTACAATACACATACACAAGTCGTCTCGGAGCTCCTCTTGGGTCCTAAGAGGATATCTCCTGGGTTCCAGGTGAACCCATCTTAACTTACAATACCATTGTCTCATTAAACTAAACATTTATTTAAACGAGCAGCTAATTAGTAAGAGTTCGCGCTGCTTGGCTACTACTACTCCTCCTGATATCCTTAGGCTTGTTCTCCTCCGGAAGCCTCTCCGGATCCATAGACTATGATGTAGTCTACGCCTTCCACTCCTCCTGAGAGGTCTGGTTCCTCGTAGCCGATGATCTCGGCTCCATCATGGTTGTCGTTGTCCTCCTCCGGATGGTTCGGACAATCTAAGCATGGGGTTTAAGAGTGGTATGAGTACGAGCGTACTCAACAAGTTCATTATAGATAAGAGGTGTTTAATGCACTAGCTACGATATTAGACCAGAAAGTCTAATACCAATGCAAGTTTTGATAAACATTTCTTCAATAGATTGCTTTTATTTCAAAGAGCTATGTCCGTCGGCCTTCACCGGTTTACTAGGACTTCATGGAGCTCCTTTCCGGCCGCGTTCGCAGTTCCTCAATCCCGGAACAGGGAGTGACAGGTCACGGTTCTTTACACTCTGCGAGAGGTGTGTTGCTTTACCCATAAGAGATCTTAACCTTGGTGCCAACCGGGCAGCTTTCCCGTCCACACTTCCTTCGGTGTGAGGCCCGGTATAAGGTCTAGCCAATCATGTTCCTCCGCTACCTCGAACACCCACCCTTTGTTGCACACCCCGACCCTGGGTCCTCGCCGGTCCCATTATTCCCACTCACGGGTGGACCCCGACCACGACGACAGTTTGGGATCGAACCAAACTCCTTCGCCGGTAGCTGCAACCCATCATAGACCGCAATACCGTGGGGACTTAAGGCCTCCCCGACCAACCGCTTGCACTTCGAGCGACAAGTGTCTACGGACTATGCCGTGGGGACTTAAGGCTTCCCCAGCCAACCGCTTGCCCTGACAGATACAAGTGTCTACGGTAAAGCGCATCCATTGATGAACGAGAGGTGGAAACACTTTTGACTACTCCGTCCCACTCCGGATCTTATGGTTAACACGGGTATTACGGCACAAGAATCACTCGGCGACATTTGTTGTTTAATCCTAGATGGATATAAACCCGTGCAATGGAACCTCCACCATATCAACACAATCCATGGTTCCATTGCCCACCACATAGTCATATTCATAGTTATGAAAGTAGTGGTTTTGATTTTTATGCAATAGTGATAACCATAGTACTTTGCAAGTAATTTGATAAAGATAATCAAATGACATGAGCAAGTGATGAACTTGCACTGAACACCGCAAAGTTCTGCAGGTTGGAAGGTATGGACTGACCCTTGTCCTCTTGTTCTGAAAAATAGCATCATTGTCCGATAAGGGCAATGGTTAAAGAAGCAATAATGCATGATTCCAGTTTTAGGGTTTGTTCCCCCCTTTCCGATGTCGTTGCTATTTTATGAGAGGTTAGATACTAAGAACATCTTAGGGATACTTGATTTAGGGTAAATCCAACCTTGAAATGTTGTCAAGGTGTTTTGAAGTCCAAAGGTATTAATGGACTTATTTTTATTATTGAAAAAATATATGTGTGATTTAAATGATTATTTAAATCCTCAAATTAAGACTCATTCTTAATTGTCTTCAAAAATTCTCTTTGATATTTTATTTAGGTAGAGAATTTTATGCTGATACATTTTCATATTTTTATTTATTTTTTTGGAGTTATATTTTATTTTATAAAATTCTTGGAAATTCTTGTTTAAATGGGTATTTTGGGAAATGCCCAAAATACCCCTCGGCCCCACTTGTCAGGAGACCGAGCTGGTTAGGTTGGACCAGCCCAGTGGGCTCGGTCCAACCGACCCAGTCGTTTCGTCGTCCTCTACCCCGCAACCCTAATCCCCTTTCGGGCTCCCGCGACACCTGAATCGCCTCCGCCGTCGTCGCCCTGCTCCGGCCGCCTCCGGCCATCATCGGCGACGATCCGATGTGGATCTGGACCGCCTCTCGACGGCGGACCTGGTGGTCCGCGTCGATTTGACGCTCGCTTCCACCTCGACTCTTCCTCAACGCATCTGCGCCTCGGCCACACGGATCCGCGGATATCCGCCGTTCGTCGGCGTCCCTGGCGCCGTGGT
The DNA here is from genome assembly GCF_022539505.1 of Lolium rigidum. Lineage (NCBI taxonomy): Eukaryota > Viridiplantae > Streptophyta > Magnoliopsida > Poales > Poaceae > Lolium > Lolium rigidum. Next base: position 149,259,274 of record NC_061513.1, read on the forward strand.
GATGCCGTGGAGATACCGGCGTTGCGGTGATGTGGCGACCAGGCTTGGCTTGGCCTGGCGCCGCCGTCGCCCGGCGTGTGCCGCCGTGCCGCCACGGTCGTGTTCATCTGCTTCGCCTGTAAGTTTCTCCTCCTCTTTCCTCCTCTATTACCTGTTCTATCTTCTTTTCTTCTCCCCTTCTTCGTCTAGCTCGGCCATTGGCCGACTTCTCCCTGTGGAGATGCTTGCCTGCTCCTCGCTGTGCTATGTTGCTCGCGCTCTGCGTGTGCTACTGCTCGTGTTGCTCGTGCTGCCTGTGCTTTCTGCTGCCATGGATTGCTAGTTGCTACTGCTATCTTGCTCCTGACTCTCCTGTATGAGCAATTACTACTCCCTGGCTTGATCATGGTGCATGATCCTTGCCTTTGGCAAGTGCCAGTGTTTCTGGTATGCTGTCTCTGTGCTATAATTCATGATCATGCTCAATTGAGCATTTTACTAACTTGGCAACTCCATCCCTTGATGGAGTGCTTCTGGATGCAATTGTGCTGCTCGATGTCATTATCTCGTGATGCAATTGTTCAGTTATATGATTGATTTAATTATCTGTCCATGTGTTAATGCTTAGAATGAGTTCTAGCATGCAGTAGCATGCTCTAACAGGCTTTAATGATCTTGTGAGCATCAATAGCTGATCATTATATTGGATACCTGTTGCCTGTGGGTTGCTGTTACTTTTCTCTGTGTATAAGTGTGGCACAGATCATTGCTGGTGCTTGCTCAAGCATCAGCTGATGCTTGCATGGATCCTCTGGATCATGTGCATGATTCTGGTGACTTGGTTACTTATATAATTCATTTATCTGTATTACCCTACTTTGTTTGATGGATAAATGAGATGAACTGCTTGCAGTGATGATTCTTGTGATGAACTTAATGGAGCTAGAGGGATGCCAACAGTGGTTGGGGACCCTAGCTCAATTTTGAACCCAAATCTGGGTAATGATATTTGTGCTTGGCTTGGTGGTTTGGTCAGTTTCGGTGGTTGAGGTAACCTTGACAGCAATTCATTGCTCGTTTAGGTAGCTCCCACCCCGGTGGGCTTGCTATGGCTTAGTGAATGCATCATCTGGTTATTTCTTTGTGGGATTTCCGAGTGATCTTTGGTGTTGACAAACAAGAATAGACACATATTGTCTATCTCGTCCGATGGTGTAGTGGCTATAGGTGCTGAGTGAAACCGATTAGCTAGATAGGTTCATCCCTTGTTGGATTTCTTTGATTATGTCACTAGTTTGGCATAGCCAATGTTCCCGTGGTGCTTTCCTATTTGTTTCTCTCTTGTTCACTTGCACCAATTTGGCCAGTAGCCATATGATGACTCACATATAGGGTTTCTACCCTTGTGGTGTGATTGAGATCATGCCTGTGCAATTTATGAGCAAAACCATCCGGTTTGCTCATGATAAATTGTATACCTCACTCCAGCTCCTAGATTAAAGTGTTGTTGTAGAGGTTTTGCTTCCGGTGATTTGCTTGGCTTGCCCTGCTCCTCCTTGTGGCTTGTGATTCTTGATCTCGGTTCGGTGGTGAGTTTGGACGGGTTGAACAAAGACCTGGTCGTTCTTCTTGTTCTAGCCGTTCTTTGTGTTCTTACCCTTTGGAGATCCTGTCGATGAGCTGCTAGGGTTTCTGGCTGTGAAAAGGTTTTATATGATCCCTTGTTGGCTCCTCCGGTCGACTGACTTGGCCTGGTCATCTTGGTGACTCTCCCCTGGTCTGTGTGTGCTGTTGAGCATGCACACTGCCTGGCAAGCAGTGTGGCTGTGTGTGTGTGCACCTGATGCTCTGAACTTGGTTTGGAGATGATCAGCTCGGCGGAGCTGATCCATATCTGCTCAATTTCATTATTCTTCTAACCTGCCAAGTGGTTTTACCACTTGGCATAACTTCTCTTTTGTTGTGTTTATGTGCAGGGATCAAGAATGGATCAAAATGGACTTGGAGTTCATCATATACAAGATCAAATGAAGATGATCTTGTAGAATTTAGTCTAGGCTCATTAAGTTGTAATTTTTCTTTATTTTCCTTTCTTCTATTCTGCCCATTTATGTAATGTGTTGTATTATTCTTTTATTTCACTTTTGGATATTGTAATGACATTGTAATTTGTGTGATGATCAATAAAGCTCAAAGTTTTCTCTAATGAGCTTTACTTTATTATAATTGTTTATCTTGTTTATTATTGGTTATTTACTTAATGAATTTCCTCAATTGAATTACTTAAAGTAATTATTTAATGTTTGAATTTGAATTTCAAATTCAACCTTGGTTTGAATTCAACCATGTTATAACATTTAGAATTCAATCATGTGAACTCTCCCCTCTCTTCTCAAAACCCTAAACTAGTGAAGTGAGAAACAAGTTTATCGCACTCTCGAAACCCTAACCCTGTAAGGTGTCGAGAGAGAAACTTGTCCCCCTTCGATGCAGTTTTTGTTTAAAAGCGCGAAATTTCCCCAGAATTTACTATGTAATGCACATCCCTTTCTAAAATCTACCCCTCGATCGTCTCTAAACCTGGGACATTACATTGTGCTAGCGCCAACAGCGTTGATTTCGACAAATTTGATCCTTTTTCGAAAGTATGATTTGATCTCTTTTTTAAAAATATTCAAAATCTGATCCTTTTTAGTAGTACCTTTCCCAAGGGAGCTACCTCTCTTCTCCGTAGCGCCAGCGTTCCTGGCGCTGAACTTGTGCCAGCATGGCGCGGCTGGGCCCACAATTCGCGAGATCAACTCCATTCATGGGGCGCTACCTTTTAGAAGTTCAGCTCCCTTAAGAATGGAGCTACCCTTTTAAAGTTCAACTCCCCCTGCAGGGGCGCTACCCTTTGAAATATGTTAAGTCACGTGGGCCGCCCCCATGCGCTCCACCTACCACTTACCCCTCACACCCAAACCAGGAAGAAGCCAGGGCGCGTCCCCCTCTTTCTCCCCTCTCAAATTCTTCCCCAAAATCCCCTAGATCTGAAGATTTTTTTGGTGGATTTTGGTCCCCCTTGATGCAAAGAGGTGTTCTCTCCCATCCACTTCATTTTTCCAATTGATGTCATGTTTTTGGTTCTATTTTGGTAAATCTTGGTAACCCTAGAAAATTGATGTCATGTTCTATGTTCTATTGTTGTTGTATAGTCCATTGGTGGTTTGTATGATGTCTATGTAAGATTTGTAGTTTATGGTTAGCCCTAGATCTATTTAGTGACATAGATGTAGTTAGGGTTAGCCCTAGATCTATTTGACCACCATTCTATCTTCTTATTTTATTGTTGAAATGCATATGTTATAATGTAATATACGTATAGTTGATGCATTTAGGTTGTTGTAATTTGGTTATAGATGGCGAGAATTGTGAGTGTCCACTATGTGGACAAGGACGAGTTCATGAAAGGCAATGTCGAGTTAGACCCCGATGATGTTGTGATGGTGTTTGAAAGAAGTCCCAACTATGTCGAGGTTGTGGAGAAAGTGAGGATTGAGTTGAAATGAATGAGCCCAACCGATGACATAGAATTGGAGGGAAGGTATAATGTTTCTTTTGGTATGCACATATTCCAAAGGGTAGCGCCCCTGCGAGGGGAGTTGAACTTTAAAAGGGTAGCTCCACTCTTGAGGGAGCTGAACTTCAAAAGGGTAGCGCCCCCGTGAATGGAGTTGATCTCGCGAATTGTGGGCCCAGCCGCGCCACGCTGGCACAAGTTCAGCGCCAGGGACGCTGGCGCTACGGCGAAGAGGGTAGCTCCCCTGGGAAAGGCGCTACTAAAAAGGGTCAGGTTTTGAATATTTTTAAAAAAGAGGTCAAATCGTGCTGAACTTTCGAAAAAAGGTCAAATTTGTCGAAATCGACGCCAACAGCTAGATCAAGAGTTCGTGACAAGCTGCTTTGGTTGGTTGGTGTCCTGCTGGCTGACGTGATGGTTATCCTGTTGTCTGTGTATGATGATTTACTTCATAGCTTCGTGATGGTTATCCTGTTGAGGTGATGGTTATCCTGTTGCATGCACTGGCGGTGCCAAACACAAAACTCTTTAGGGCCAACTTATGCAAACTCTTCATAGTACTATATGACTGTCAAAAGTTTGTTCACTATCTAACATGTTGAGTCGCAAGCAAGTTCATTTCAGCCCGCACATAGAATCGCCACTAGCCCACTACCGTGGCCTTAAATATTAGTGAAATGTTTATATTTCCTGTGCCTGCTAAGAGTTGTACAGTTGACGAGTGTGTGTTTCAGAGAGTTGAAAGGGTTTACATAGGAAGGATTACATGATGAGTTTGTATTAAGACCTGGAGTACATCTGATAGCAACTCCTTGTAGTTGTCGTGTTATTATGTAAACGACTTCTTTCAGATTTGAACTTGCAAATTCTATAGATTGTACTCCAAATTATTTACTAATTGTTATCTTTGAAAGGTGTTTAGTTTTGAAGTTCCGAAACACTATCCAAAATAATCATATAATTAGATATTATCCATTTTCTAAAGTGATAATTTTATTGAAACCAAGTACTCACAATTAGGAAACCAATTCGAGGGAGGATCAAGCAATGGAATGATGCTATATGTACAACAAAGTCTATCCAATATATGTACTCTCTCCCCCTAAAAATATTTGTCTCATAGACGGAGGGAGTACACCGCATGAAGAGAGCTATTTCACTGCACCCGCTGCATGCACAACCATCGTCAGATGAGTTGTCGTACAGAAATTGGAATGCCGCCGTCTTACACGCAGTAGTTTGGTAAGCATATTTGAGTAGGAAAATGGAACATGGACATCCTCTCCGGAGGTGAATGTGTAGCACATTTGGATTAACGAGGTGTTTCGTGCAAAATGTTGAGCATATCTGCATTGTGATAGCACAATTTCGAGTAGCTGGAGCAAGGCGAGAAGAAGAGTCGGACTGTCGGAATGTGCGAGTCTCTATACGCAAATAAGTGGATATATAGAAATTTTAAGATAAATTATGAAGTAGAGTAGGAAAATATATTGGTAAAATTTCATCTACCATCTCTCGCATCTTTAATTTTCCTCCTCCACTTAGCTTTTCTTTTGCGAACATTCTCCTGCAATAAGCTAAGTGTATGTAGAAAATAAAATAAAAACATGTGTTAGAATTGTGCTTGATTGCCTTGGGATAAGAGGGAAGTAAATTTCCTTCAAAAAGATAAAATACACTCTTTTATGGACACATTTTAATCCAAACGTCCTAAGCGAGTAGATGCGTTCAGTTGGTGGTACTGGTAAGCGAGTGGCCAGGTTTACTTGTGGTGAAGACTCGATTGAATGTAGGTAGAATATTGAAGTTTTGAACTGGTGGAGGTTTGTTGTTTGTTTGTGGTAAAAGAGAAGAGGCTTCACTGTGGCACATTTATGGATCAGTGAACTGCCAACAACCTCTGCCAAGTAGTACAATTACCAAAAAGCATCTGAAAATTTTATGTAGGAGTACTATGTGCCATGAACGAGGTGGACGGGTGGATAGTGTGGGTGATTCCGAGAACGAGCGCGGCCGAGCGCTCTTTGAATGTGTCGCATGCGCATCCTCTCCTCTCTATTTAACTCTCCACCGGACGCCCCTGTCTTCGCCATGATTTTCGCCACCTTCCTATCTTGCTTTGTCTTCTCTCCCTTTCGTGAAACCCTATCCACCCTTGTCGTTTGCGCACGGTAGATTGGAAGATCCAGGTATGGCCGCCACGTATGTCACCGACGTGCCCTTCAAGCGAGCTGTGATCACCACCACCGTCACCTCCTCCGGCGCAGCCGTGGAGCGCTGGGTGGAGGAGGTGTACTCCATGCACGGCGGCGCCCCGTACGAGATCATCGTCGGGCTTGACGTCGAGTGGCGCCCCAGCTACAGCCCCGCGCAGAACCCCGCCGCGCTCCTTCAGCTCTGCGTCTGCCAGCGCTGCCTCATCTTCCAGCTCCTCCACGCCGACTACATCCCCGACTCCCTCCTGGGCTTCCTCATGGACAGCCAGTTCCGCTTCGTCGGCGTCGGCGTGGACGCGGACGCGGACCGCCTCGGCCGTGACTACGGCCTCCAGGTGTCGAACCTCGAGGACCTCCGCGGCGTCGCGGCGGAGGTGACGGGCATCCCGGAGCTCCGGCAGGCCGGGCTGATCACTCTGGCGCGCCAGGTCCTGGGCGAGAGCATCGAGAAGCCGCAGCGGATAAGGATGGGGCCGTGGGATGCCTCCCGCCTCTCCCGCGAGCAGGTCCACTACGCCTGCATCGATGCCTACATCTCCAGCCAGCTCGGCGGGACGCTTCTCGACTGCGACTACTAGCAGGTGATGCCGTGGCAAGAGGCAAGTCTTGCAGGCTTGCATGCGAAGCGAGCTCGTCCTACACTCCAGTGCGGTAGATTTTACTAGTAGTAGTTTTTGCTGCATTTTAGATCTTGTTTTCGTAATAATGTTTAATTGCTCTGTCGCGTTTCTTTTCTTAAGCTTATTACTTTCAGAGCAGAAGATAGATTGTGGCTACAGCTAGGACTGGTGCCATAAAACGTTCTGCTCGACATCTATTCGCAGTGGACTGCTACTGTTTTCATCTGTGAATGTGATGCTTTCCCTTGTTCATATTTATGAATAAATAAAGTACAATGGCCGAACTAATACAAAAGGATTAGCAATTCTCTTACAAACAGATCAAAAATTAAAAAAATCAAACTTGTCACATAAACACATCGGAACGAGATCGAGGGATGCCAGCTCCATGACAACATCTCAAGAGGGTAACGATGTAGAGCCTCTTATCGTCGAGACCAAGCGGTCAAAAGTTTCGTTCGGAAAAATCTTCGCATCACACTAGGTATGTCGGCCCATCCACTGTCCCCCAAGCCAGGACTCCATACCGCAATCTGAGAGCTGCTTTTGCCGAAGCGCCGCCAACACTAGGATACCCTCCGCCCGCTCCACACAACCATGAGAATGAGATAGACCATCACCACTGTTGCATCACTCACCAGAGATGCCCGTGCAGTCCACCTTCTAGATCCGCAGCCTTGGCGTCCACGAGCTTGAGGCCAGTTAGCAATAGATCGGCAGAAATAGACTCAATCCCTGTGGGCGGCAGAAGTTTAGTAGGCAGGTGGCACTGTGCTACCTGCCGATGGCACTCCGCAAGCATCGACAACCAGATGCGGAGACTTGTGCCCTCAAGCCCGAGCCCGGTCTTTGGCGATGCCATAACCACCAGGAGGTGATCCGCTGTCCTCCATCCTACACCGCACTAGGTTGATGCTTTCCATTGTTAGTTGTTACCAACTTGAATTTGGATGTTCAAAAAGTTTCAACCGTAATCCACTTATCATAGTTGCTTTTATAATATTTTGTCATGGCATTAGTTTAATTTTGGTTCATTTTTCTTTGATTTAACATTTGGAAAAATTAGTTCTATACTACTAAAAGATCCACACTTTAGAAAAATACCACTGAAAGTTTTGGCTTTAGAAAACTACCATCCAAAAGTTGCTCCGTTACCTATTTCTACCAGCACCGTTAACTGGACGTTTTGACTAGAACGATCTATTGTATTTGAAAAACAAGTTCTACACTAAACAACGTACATACCCGATTGACCAAGCCAGCTGAACACATGCAACCTGAACACAACGCACGCACGCAGAACTCCGAGACCACACGCGCACACCCCACCCAGCCCAGGCCGACGGAGACCACCTGGCTGCGCGGGCTGCCAGCGGCGCGCCTCCCCGGCGGTGGCAGCTCCTCTTCCGGAATGCCCCTCATGGTAGGCACCATCTTTATCCCATTTTCTCTTCTCGTCTCTTCTTCCCGTGCTCGTGAATGGTCTGAACTTTAGTTTTTTTTGGGGGGGATTTTGCAGTGCTGAGACAAGGAATCGTGAAATTGGGATGCATAAGAGTTGCTCCATTTGTTTTTTAGCACCTGTTAACATCCACTTAACGGTGGTGGTAAAAATAGACAATGGAGCAACCCTTGGATGGTAGTTTTCTAAAACCAAAACTTTCAGTTGTATTTTTCTAAAGTGTGGATCGTTTGATGGTATAGAACCAATTTTGCCTTATAACATTTAGACACGCGAAACCTCTCTCTCACGGCTGACCGCGCCACCCTCACCCTCACGTGACTTGGAGTAAAATACATCGGGTACCTAAACTTGTCACCCTTGCCCGCCTCTGACACCATACATAGAAATACACAATATACGGTAACTAGAGATGGCTCATGGGTCATATCGGTTGTCGCGGGTAGAACATCGTATTTTGCTGACATGGCCTACTTTTGACCCCATATGTCATCCGCTTACTTTCATAGAGATTATTTTTAAATAATTAAAACCAAGAGGACTAAATTAAAAGATTAACAAAGAGATAAGGATCCCGCCGTGCTAGCATTGGCGGCTGCTCGTGGATGGTTTCATCTCGTGCTTGGGTCGCCGCCGACGTGCCTCCTCTGCCGTGCTAGAACCGGTGGGCGGAGCGCCTCCTCTGCCAGCCTGCTTGTTCCCCGCCGCCATGCGGTGCCTTCCGCCACCGGCCTACAGGTACTTCCGGGAGGAGCAAGCCGTCAAAACATCGACCTCGCGCGTGCTAGGCTCTAGTAGCCTCGCCGCCTCGGGCACCCCCGCCTGCACTGGTGACACCGGCGGTCCAGGCGGAGCAGCGGGGCATCTTGGCGAACCTGGACCACCTCGAGGAAGGCGATGCGGGGCAGAATCGCTCGGGCTCTCCAGCCCTGTCATGAGCAACGCCTCCTTCCTAGAGCTCAGGCACCACCCTGGCCTCCATCTATGTTCGATGGTGCCACCCTCAAAGTCTGGCCGCGTGCGCATGGCGGCAACGGTTGGGGATGAGCAGCGGGGCACTGTTAGGAGGTCAGGGGACGAGCGCGCGTAGGATCTGCGGGAGGTCGCCGAGGCTTGAGGTGTGACATGAGGGTGGTGGTTGGTGGAGGGGTAGCACCCGGCAGGCGACCGAGGTGCTGCGCTGACGAGTAGTAGGTGGCCGGAGTGCGACAGGACAAGCAGTGCGAGTGGGCGGAAGGAGAGAGATTTTTTTTGCAAAAACAAAAGTTTAACGGTTGATGGTCAACTTGGTCAATTTAGGCCACGTCACCAAAATTTGACATTATACTCTCGCTAGTGGCCGATACGATCTTTGAGCCATCTTCAGGTACCGCATAATACGTATTTCTAAGACCATCTCCAGCCGCGTCCCTCAAAGCGGCCCCAAACGCATCCGGATCGAGCATTTGGGGGACGTGTTTTATTCGTGCCGCGTTTAGAGGACGTCGCTCCACAGCCGCGTCCCCCAAACGCCGCCCCAAAACTTTAAAATACTTTTTTTATTTAGTATATAGAAGAAATGTGTAGGTTAAATAACGCTGCTAATATTAAGGGTGCAGCATACACAAATTACATATGAAAACTTCGAAAAATATAAACAAATTTACATATAAAAATTTAAACTACTTCTTCTTTGATGGCCCCGCATTGTCGCTGTTAGATGTATATATTTGTATATTGTAGTTTCCCCATATGTTAGGGGGCTTCCTGCATATTTGCACATGTACCTGTACTATATATTATGGTCTTTGGCCCCCTGGTAATACAATAAGTCTATTACCCTAACATGGTATCAGAGTTGTAGCTTAGCTCCTATCCTCGCAGCCGCCGCTGCCGCCTCTCCCTCGCCGCCTGCGAGCACGCCGCCGCCCCCCCCCCCCCGGCCCCGTCCGCCTCCACCGCTGCGCCGCCCGGCCCCGTTCGCCTCCACCCGACCCCGTCCGCCTCTCCCACACGGCTGCCCTGCCGTGCCGCCTCCGACCGGCCGCCGTGCTATCACGGCTGATGGTACCTCTCTTCCTGTTTCCAGTCGAGGCACCCTCTCTACTACCTCTTTCTCTGTTCCTGACGTTTCTCATGTTCCTAGTCTTAAGATGAACCTTTTTTCTGCTAGTCAGCTTATTGATTCTGGTTGTCGCGTCATTCTTAACGCTGATTCTTGTGCTGTTCAGGACCGCCGTACACAGGCCCTGGTTGGAGCTAGCCCTCGCAGCCTTGAGTCTCCGGGGCTATGGAAGTTAGACTGGCTTCGCGATCCATCCGCTGACACTTCCTCTGCCAGTTCTCTTGCGGTTGCTGCTTCCGTTACTGGCTCTTTTCAGAAGTGGCATCATCGTCTGGGTCACCTTTGTGGCTTTCAGGGTTGTAGGTTAGGCAAACAGATTCAGCTTCCCTATCCTACTAGTGTGTCTGTATCTTCAGCGATCTTTTGATTTAGTTCATTCAGATGTTTGGGAGCCGGCTCCCTTTGCTTCAAAAGGGGGCCATTGATACTATATTTTATTCATTGATGATTTTTCACGGTACACCTGGTTTTTTTTTATGCGCTCTCGCAGTGAGGTGCTCTCTATTTATCAGCGCTTTGCGGCCATGGTTCGTACTCAGTATTCCACGCCTATTCGTGTGTTTCGTGCTGATTCTGCAGGTGAGTATATCTCCCAGCACCTGCGTGGTGTCCTTGCTGAGCAGGGCACACTCGCTCAGTTCCCGTGTCCCGGCGCCCATGCTCAAAATGGTGTCGCCGAGCGTAAACATCGTCATATTCTTGAGACTACCCATGCTATGATGATTGCTTTCTCTCTTCCGCCGCATTTCTGGGCTGAGGCTGTCGCTACGTTGACTTACCTCATTAACATTCAGCCTTTTGCTGCCCTTTAAGGCCGCATTCCTCTCGAGCGTCTCTCTGGTAGTTCTCCAGACTACTCGACTCTTCGTTTATTTGGTTGCGTTTGCTATGTCCTCCTACCTTCTCGCGAACGTACCAAACTGACCGCTCAGTCTATTGAGTGTGTTTTTCTCGGATACAGTGATGAGCATAAGGGCTATCGCTGTTGGGACCCCGTTGGTCGTCGGATGCGCATCTCTCGTGATGTCACGTTTGATGAGACGCGTCCCTTCTATCCTCGCCCCACCTCTGGTACTTACCCGGTGATAAGGGATTAACTTATCAATGCCTACGAGTTGTAGACTAGGGTTTAGTTGGAAGTAGAGGGCAAGTAGATCTCGAAGGTTTCAGCCGGAAAAGTACTCGACTGCTATGAAAACTAGGGTTGCGTGAAACAATGAGTCGATCCTTTCTTTGTCCCTCGACTCCCCCTTATATAGGAGGCGGAGCCAAGGATTTCGTGATGTACAAGTTACAGAGTCCGGGAGGGTTTCTGAACCGTCTCGTAACAATTACAATTTAATATTCCTAATACAATTATATCTTTCCAAACTATGTAAAACTTCGGATCGTGGGCCTTCAGTAAACCCCGGGTACCTTCTTCGACAGGCCCATTGGGGATGCCTATGTCAGTAGCCCCCAAGATTTTGCTTGAATCGAAGAATCAGGGAAAATCTCCATCTTTACAATCTACACATGATCTCTTCAATTCGACAAATAATATTTATAAAGGAATGATATATTGCACAGGGATAACGGTAATTGGGGCTGGTTCATCTGACGGATTAGGTACCAGTTAACTCCTTTCGTAGCAATCCGCAAAAACCTACTTCAAGATCACGTCCCTGGACATAATCTCGGAGATACTAGCGTAATTCGACATGTGTCACTTAAGGTCTTACCAGATGCCGAATTCCAGTCATATTTTATCGGGTACCTAACGCATCCGTTAGGATTTTTCTTCGTATCTGTTGATACGGAAAAAGTAGCATAGCGCCGTCAGAGGCGGTGCCACGCCGCACAGGACGGATCCCGGGGACTTAGCTTCGCAGAGTTTTGCGGCATTCAGAAATTACTTTGCGACTGAAGCGCTCTGAGAATATATTGTCGAGTGCTTTTTCCGGCTGCTGGAGTAGCACATTTGTTCGAGTCAACGGATGACTTATATTGTTTTTAATTTATCCTCCCGATGGGAGTATATGAAGAGTTATTTTGATAACTCGGAATATGCTCACCGGGACTTATTTAAATTTCATCGGGCACGCGAACAGCGTTCCAGATGGGAGTAGCCTCCGAGGCTACAGCCAAGTGCTTGTACTTGGTTGTAGGCTCACCTTTTTAGCATCTTTGCCGCTATATTGTCATGTTTCATGCTCCCTTTCATATTTATCGGGTGCGCGAACAGCGCTCCCGATGGGAGTAGCCCCCGAGGCTACAGTCGAGTATTTATACTTGGTTGTAGGCTCCACTTTGTCTTTGTCGCAACATTTGAAAACATCATCCTCTGAATCATCTCCTCCCAAAACTTCTTCATAAAGTAGCCCCCGAGCATTTGATTAAAAACTTGTATTTGATCAAAGGCTCGAGATTATCAGTAGTCCTTTACTGTCGCCAATGTTCATAACATCACAGCCAAGATTTTTCATTTGGTAAGGTGACATCAGTGCTGACGATATCCACGACCACTGTATCGGGAAGACGCGATTGCTGTCCTTTCACTGACCTGCGGGCCCAAAATCCACGACACGTTGACACGTTACGCTAGTGGGGGACACACGTCCTCCACTTTTTCGCTGCACGCGCGCTGTAGCGCCTGATCAGTTCCATCATAGTAAAAATATTGTTTTACCCCTTGGGCCATGTGTAAATTATCTAGTCCATTCGTAGATCATCCAACGGTGCGACGTTTTGACTGAACCCGCTATAAATAGCCATCGTCTTCCTCCGTCAATCCCCTTCGCTGCACCGTACTCAAATCTTCTCTGCCAAAATCCCCTTTGCAACCACACAAGCTCCAGCGTCCACGCATTCCACTGCTTCCTCTACGCCGTCGTTGATGCCACCGCGGCCAAGACTCACGAGGCACAGCACTCCCGAAGCAACAATGGCGGCGCAAGATCTGGGAAACACGGAGTGGGAGAGATCCAAGATCTGCGCGCAGGACATCAACCTGCTGAAGAAACTGGGGCCGAGCAAGAAGAAGGATGCGCTGCGCTTCCCCAGCGAGGAGAGCTACCCGACGCCTCCCAGTGGATATCGGGTTAGCTTTGTTGACCACCTCATCCACGGCCTTTCTGCGCCCATCCACGATTTTCTTCGTGGATTGCTGTTCGTGTATGGGCTACAGCTTCATCACCTTACCCCCAATTCCATCCTTCATGTCTCTATTTTTATTACCCTTTGCGAGTGCTTCCTTGGAGTCCATCCCAATTGGGCTCTGTGGAAGCGCATCTTCATCCTCCGCCGCAATGGCTCCCCCAACATTGCCTATAATATAGGCGGTGTTATTATTTGCGTCCGCCCTGATGTCGAGTATTTTGACGTCAAATTCCCCGACTCCGTCCAAGGGTGGCGCAAAAGATGGTTGTATATCCGCGAGGAAAGCGCCGACTCCGTGGAACACAACATTCCCCCTTTTAACGGCAACGAAAAAAATCCTCCACCGTCGCTCCTGGGATGCAGAAGTTTCCGACGAAGAAAAGTCGGCGACAGAGGCGTTGATGACACGCATCCACGAGCTCCAGAATACCCGTGGCCAAGAGTTGTCGGGTATCCAGATTACGGCATATTTCCTTAGGATTAGGGTGCAGCCTCTGCAGGCTCGCAAAAACCCCCTCTGGATGTATGCTGGCGACAAAGATGTGGATCGCCTATCGATAGATCTATCGGTCAAGGACTTAGAAAAACTTGTCCGAAAAATCTCTTCGCTCAGCAAGAAAGACACCATCCCGACATCTTGCCGCATGGTACCGTATAGCGGCACCAACGCTCTCCCCCAGGTAATCTATCTTTATCGTCTGCTTGTTTGTTGTTCACTTCTTTGACTGCTATTTCTCGACTGCTGTTAATTGATACAATTTCCTGTCAACACATTCTTATCTTGTACAGAACCACAAAACTGCATCGTCTCTTTCTCCCCTTCCCGAAGGTGGAGATGTCGAAGAACGCGCAGTCATTACCGAGGACACCCAGGTTCCTTCTCATCCTCAAAGTGAAGTCGCGGTTTCTCACAAACCCGTGGCTTCCTCTGAAAAAGAAGTTGAATCCGAGGCTTCGGAGTCCACGCAGTCCATCCCTTCCGCTGTTTCCCCAAAGAAACGGAAAAGGGGTGACGCAGAAGGCTCTGGCACCTCCAAGCTGAGCAGCTCTCCTGTCAAAGAAGCGAAGCCCTTCAACTCCTATGAAGCTACTCTTGTCAGCTCGTAAGTTACCTTGTCGCTCTTTGTATTCATGGTGTGTTGAATATCCTGATTCTATATCAAATAATCTCATTCTATTTTGTGCCCAGCGACGACGAAGAAGAAGAACCCGCCACCAATGTGACTGCTCCTATGACAATGTCTCATACTTTAGCTTTGTCGGAGACACACCGCACGTCGGAGGAAACCTCGACTCCGCATCCAGATCTTCAGAGGTCGACTCCTGCCACTAGCCCCCGAGCCTCTTCGCCAAAAAGAGCGAGGATTGAGCTAGGCGAAGAATTCAACCTTGCCGGAAGTTCAGCGACTCCACCTTTGGACGATGTAAGTCTACTATTTTTGTTTTTCTATCTGCCAAGTTTTTCACTACTCTGAACCTTTCTTTCCCTTTCCTTTTCAGCAGCCTCTGATGAAGCCCTTCATTAACCTTGGCGCCCAATTTATTGGATACCGCAACACTGTTGATGGGTTGAAAGGTATACTGTCGGATGATCTATCTTTTCTATTCCTCAAAAACATCCTTTGTTCTTGTGCAATTTTAACTTCTGTCCTATGTCTTTTCAACAGTGGATCTTCTTGCGGCGGACAAACGGGCTGAAGACCTTGCCAACAAACTCAGGGCGAGCGAAGAAGCTCGCGAGAAAGCTGAAAAGGATGTCTCTTGTATTGAAGATCTTCGAAAGAGGCTTCACGTAGCAAAGACTGCTCTAAGTGACAAAATCACTCAACATGTCGCTCGTGAAGGAAACATTGCCTCCCGCCTTGAATCGTTGAACTGGCGTTTTGTCAGTAAGTTCGCTAATCCTATCTTCGTTCTCTTCATTGGTTTTCTGCCCCTTCTTCTTGTTGAAGACCCGAACTTTTGTTTCAGCAGGGAAAATGAGTCAAGATTTTGCGCTGGAAAAGCCTGAAGATGACCGTCTTCTCGACGCGTTGTCTCTTCTTGAGATTCATGCGGACCTGGTGCGCCGTAGCATCTTTGATGCCCAAGCTGCGTTTTCACGCTTGTTCCCTTACTTCTTCCCGAAGAAAAAGGAACCCGATGACAAGGTATTAACTTATCAATGCCTACAAGTAGTAGACTAGGGTTTCGTTGGATGTAGAGGGCAAGTAGATCTCGAAGATTTCAGCCGAAAAGTACTCGACAATGTAAGAACTAGGGTTTGTGAGACAATGATTTGATCCCTTTCTTTGTCCCTCGACTCCCCCTTATATAGGAGGTGGAGCCGAGGGTTTTGTAACATACAAGTTTACAGAGTCCGGGAGGGTTTCTAACCCGTCCCGCAAGATTACGAATAATGCTTCCTATTACAACTTTAACTTTCCTTAACAGTATCTTGGGCTTCCGAATCTTCTTATTCTTCGGGTCGTGGGCCTTTAGTAAACCCTGGGTATCTTCTTCGGCAGGCCCATTGGGGATGCCTATGTCAGTAGCCCCCGAGATTTTGTTTGAATCGTAGAGTCAAGGAAAATCTCCACCTTTATATTTATTCGTTAACTCTGAACTTTATCACATATCTTTGCATATGAATTTCTATATTGTACGGGGATAATGGTAGTTGGGGCTAGTTCATCTGACGGATCAGGTACTAGTTAAGCTGCTCTAGTGGCAATCCGCAAAAACCTACTTCAAGATCACGTCCCTGGACATGATCTCGGGATACTGGTGTAAACTTCGACAGGTGCCGCTTAAGGTCTTACCATTCTGTCGAGTCCCAATCATATTTATCGGGTACCTAACGCGTCCGTTAGGATTTTTCTTCGTATCTGTTGATACGGAAAAAAGTAGCAAACCGACGTCAGAGACGGCGCCACACCGCACAGAACGGATCTGGGGTCTTACCTTCGCAAAGTTTTGCGGCATTCAGAAACTGTTCGCATCTTTGGCGTTCTGAGAATATATTGTCGAGTGCTTATTCGGCTGTTGGAATAGCACATTTTATTGAGTCAATGTATGACTTATATTGCCTTCCCGATGGGAGTATATGTAGAGTTATTTGTATAACTCGAAATATACTCACTCCTTTCTTTCTTTCTCTTCTCTCTTCTCTCTTTTATCTTTTTTTTATAGTTTCATCGGGCACGCGAACAGCGTTCCCGATGGGAGTAGCCCCCGAGGCTACAGCCAAGGACTTGTGCTTGGTTGTAGGCTCAACATTCTAATGCCTTATGTTGCTATACTGTCTTTCTTTCTCGAGGTTTCATATCTGTCGGGTGCGCGAACAGCGCTCCCGATGGGAGTAGCCCCCAAGGCTATGAACAAATGCTTGCGTTTGGTCATAGGCTCTCGCCATTTCTATTTTGCCATATTCGAATGTTTCTTTTTTCTAAAGTAGCCCCCGGGCATTTGAGCAAATACTTGTATTTGGTCAAAGGCTCCCGAGATAAACCATAATCTTCTGGTGTCGCCGTTCTTGCAAAGCTTCATAGCCGAGAATTTCTTTTACCAAGGTGACATCACTGCTGACGACAGCCACGACCAATGTATCGGGAAAACGCGAGAACCGCTTATCTCTCTGCCTTGTGGGCCCAAAAATCATTGACACGTTGTGCAAGTGGGGGACACACGTCCTCCGCTTTTCCTGGCGCACGTACTGTAGCCGCTGTGCTTTCTCGTCTATATGAAATTACTTTTTACCCCTTGTCCACGTGTACAGCATCTGTTCCGCAAATTCTCAATCCAACGGTGCGTCCGTTCAACGCACCTCTATATAGAGGCATCGTCTTCCTCCTCTAGCCCTTTCGCTCGCGCCGCATCTCTGCTTCTCCTCTGCAAGATTTTCCATTGCTCTCGTTGCTTCAAGCGCCCAACCATTCGCACACCCGTCACCACCAAGCTCATTGATGCCTCCACGCAAGCTCACGAAGCACAGCACTCCCGAGTCAAGGATGGCGACTGAAGATCTGGGGAACACGGAGTGGGAGAGATCCAGAATTTCCCCTCAAGACATCAACCTGCTGAAGTGGTTGGGTATCAGCACGAAAGAGGGTGCACTTCGCTTTCCCAGTGAAGAAAGCTATCCAACTCCTCCAATGGAATATCGGGTCAGTTTCGTCGACCACCTCATCCGTGGTCTTTCTGCTCCCATTCACAATTTCTTAAGGGGATTGCTTTTTATGTACGGATTGCAACTGCATCATCTCACTCCCAACTCCATCCTCCACATCTCCATCTTTATCACACTTTGCGAAGCTTTCCTTGGAGTCCAGCCTAACTGGGCTCTATGGAAACGCATTTTCTTCTATCGTCGTAATGGCTCTCACGGCGTCGCCTATAATATCGGCGGCGTCGTTATCTGTGTTCGTCCTGACGTCGATTATTTCGACGTCAAATTCCCCGACTCAGTACAAGGGTGGCGAAAAAAGTGGTTGTATATTCATGAGGAGAACCATGGATCTGTTGAAGACAACATCCCTCCTTTTGATGGCACCGAGAAAATCTGCCGCCGGCGTTCCTGGGATGCGAGAGGCTGCGACGAAGAAAAAGCGACGACGAAGCTTTAATGACACACATTCGCCAACTCCAAAATACCCGAGGTCGGGAACTATCGGGTGTCCAAATCACAGCGTACTTCCTTAGGACCGGGGTGCAACCCCGCAAGCTCGCAAGAATCCTCTCTGGAAATATGCTGGCGATAAGGATGAAGATCGTTTGTCGGTGGATTTGCCGGTCAAGGATTTAGAAAAACTTGTCCGTAAAATCTCCTCCCTCAACAAGAAAGATCATATCCCCTCGTCTTGTCGTGTAATGTCGTATAGCGCTACCAACGCGCTCCCTGAGGTAGTGTTTGCCAGCTATTTTTCTTGAGAACAAATTTTTGTTGACATCCTTCCCATAACTTTTTGTCGACATTCTTCTTTTTTGCAGAACCACCCAACTCTTGTTTGTCTTCCTCCCCTTACTGAAGGTGGAGAGGTCGAAGAACGGGCTGTTGTCACCGACGACAACCAGGGTACTTCTCGCCCTGAGAGTGAAACCGCGGGTTCTCGAAAATCCGCGGTATCCTCTGAAAAGGAGATTCCGATGCTACCGGATCAGCACACTCTCCTCCCCCAGCTACTTCTCCCAGAAACAAGAGAAAGCGGGATGGATCGACTCCGGCCCCTCCAAGACCAGCACGTCTCCTGCCGAAGAAGTTGCTCCTACCGAAAAAAGGACAACTTTCGACCCTTACACTGATGCTCTCGTCAGCTCGTAAGTTCCTGCCGCTATTTTTGTTGTTTGCCAATGCTTGTTTCGACTATATTGTTTACTGTTTTATCATCTTTTGGTAGTGATGATGAGGATGATACTCAACCTATTGACGCGACTGCTCGAACGAGCACGTCCCGTACAGTAGTTGTTTCTGAAGCTCCTCCTGATGAGGATGAAACTTCTCCTCCTCAACGAGATGTAGAGCAGCCTACTCCAATTGCCAGCCCCCGAGCCTCTTCACCAAAGAGGGCTAGGGTAGAATCATCCAAGGAACCGCTTCTACTGGTTGGTAGTTCTACTACTTCTTCATTGGATGATGTAAGATTTTGTACCATTCTTCTCTCGAATATTTCAACATTTGTCGACTTCCCTTTGTTTCTTGCGTAAATCCTGTCGAACTTTTCCTTCTATATTGACTTTTCCTTTTTTCTTTTTGCTTTTTCTTCAGCCTCTGATGCAGGAATTTGTTCGCCTCGGTACTCAATTCATCGGGTACCGCGACCATGCAAATAAACTTAAAGGTACTACTGTTTCCTTGTTCTTTCTGCTACATATACCCCTTTATTTTTGCCGTGTCGTTTACCTGCTGTTTATTTTACTAGAAACTCTTGCCGAAGCCAACAAACGCGCTGACGCTCTTGCTGCTAAGTTAGAGCAAAGCGAAACAGCTCGCAAGAAAGCTGAAGCGGATGCTGCTACCGTTGAAGACCTGCGGAAAAGGCTTCATGCCGCGGAAACTTCTCTGAGCGAGCATATAACCGAACAATCTGCTCGCGAAGAGGCGGTTATCAAGCGCCTGGCGTCGCAGAGTCATCGTTTTGCCAGTAAGTGCCCAAACTATTTTGACTTCCTTGAACTTCTCCTGTCTTGCTTACTTATCGATAAATTTTTGCCTTAGCAGGAAAAACGGGTCAAGAATATGAACTTAGGGATCCTGAGAACGATCCTCTTCTTGACGCGCTTTCTCTCCTTGAAATTCATGGAGACAAGGCACGCGACGGTCTTGCTGAAGCCGAGGCGGGGTTGTCACAGTTGTACCCTTATTTTTTTCCCGAAGAAAGAACAACCCGTGCCGTTTCTTGCTCTTGCCAAGTGCTTCAATTCTAAAGAAAATCTCGGGGTCAAACTTTGCCAAGAAGGTTTGAAAGTTGGCGTTGAAGGCACTATTGCTCTGGTTGCCGACAGCCAACAGAATGTCGACTGGACTAGGGTTGGCGACACGCGAGAAATGGAGACCAAGAAGTGGCAATCGCTGATCAAGGCTGCGAAACCAAACTCGAAGAAGGTCCTCGCCTATCTTGGATGCAAGCCAACTCCAGCTCCAAGTTCATCAAAGCCGGAGGTCAAGTAGACCAACTTTGCCTTCTCTGTCGTTCTCTTTTGGTGCTGTCGCCTTTTATAGATTTGGCGACATTTGACCCCTTGGTTCATTAGGAACCATCCTTTTGTAATAGCTACGTAAATATGTCAAATATCAATGGAAGTCTATTTTGCTTAATGATTGATGTCGAGCCTTTTCTTTCAGTTGACGTTCGATAACTATACTCCGCCACCTGCTCCTTCCGATATTTTGCCTGCTTCTCGTTCGGCGAAAACACTTGTTAATACTGAACTTGATGAAGATTCCTCGAGTAAGAATTTATCGCAAGATTTGGAAGAACTTCGTCAACAGCTTCAGTATGCGAAGAAGCAAAGACTTAAGATGATGGAGCAATCTCGTAAGGCATCCGAAGCAGAAAAACTTGCCCTTCAACAGGCTCAGGAAGCCATGGCTGCCAAGGAAGCCGCCGTTTCTGAAGCTGAAAAGGCAACCACCCGAGAGAATTTTATGCTTGAGTTGATGAATGAAGCCAGTGTGGACATGTCAGGTATGATTTTTCAAATCAAAACTTCTTCTGTCTTCTTGCTGTTTTTTTTTTGAAATTCCTTTGCCGTCGTCAATAGGTTCCTTTCTCGACACTGCTGTGGAAGAAGAAAGGGTGAATGCGAGGACAAATCTTCTCGTCAACCTTTCCCTTGACCATGGCTCTCTATTCTAGGCCACTCCCGAGCGAACCCGACAAATTGTTAGGTTTCAAGACCGCGCCTGTCAGGTTCGCGAGTTCCTTGATTTCTGCACCAGAACACTGACCCTGGTTTGCAAGACGCTGTTTCCTCGAAACGAGGCACCCGACACCATTCTTGGTTTGTTGGAAAAGTTTCGAGATGCCCCTCGTATCCATCACTTTGTGCGAGCTCAACTATCTGCCGGTGCCAGGTTTGCTATGATGATGACCAAAATCTGCTATCCCAAGTTTGACATGAGCCAAATTGTTACCAAGTGCTTAGCCAAGATGGCGAAAAGGAAGAGGGATGTCGAGCAAAATTGATGATCATGTGACCCCTGTTGCGAGAAGATATGATGGATGAACTTCTTCGGATGGACTCGAGTTCTTCGAAAGGGGTAGCTATGCTTGAACATAGTACTCGTCATCGCAAATACTTGGACGGATGACCATAGATAATATACTGAGCCGCAATTGATTTTCTTTTTCTTTTAACCTGTCGATTTTTCTCGGGAATGGCGTCCTGTATAAGCATATACTATATTGTAAATTTAGGAAATATTTCTATTTTTCTTCCTCAAGCCCCCGAGTGTTTCGGTGGTAAATCTCTTTATTGTGTATGCGAGGTTGTAAACCAAGGCACCCAAATTCTATATTTGCGGGTACAAGCCCCCGAGTATTTTGTTCTTTTACTGATTGCTATTTTGTACCTTCTTTTTATTTGGCGAGGTATTTGATACCAAGGCGAAATATTTCTTGCCAGTTAGATTCATCTATATTGTGTATATATTGTAACTTCGAGGCGTAAGCCCCCGAGCATGTCAAAAAAAGATATGTATCTCCACTATCTTTATTATATTGCAGCACCGCGAGCCCGCCTCATTAAAAACCTTTCCCGGCCCCACTCGGTGCCCCGAAAAGGAAAAGAGTGCGTCTGAAAACTCGCGGGCGTTTCAGTACATTGTATTTTTACAAGGAGGACTATATTTCGACACTAAGCGTAAAAACGCCTTAGTTGTGCCACGTTCCAGGGGTTTTTCTCGGGAACCCCTGTCTTCTTATCCTTGATCATGTACGCTCCTCCTTCGATGACTTCCGTGACGATGTAAGGGCCAAGCCATGGCGATTCGAGTTTTTTCAGTACGTTCTTGATTGAGTCGCAGAACCAGGTCTCCAACTTGAAAGGATCTTGGTCGCAAACGTCGACTGTGGTAGTTTTTCAGGTCCTGCTGATATTTAGTTACCCTTGACAATACTCCGTTTCGAGCTTCGTCGAGTGCGTCAACGTCATCTTCCAATGCTCTCCTGGAAACTTCTTCATTGTACTCTGTGACTCTAGGAGAGTCGTGCTCTATTTCTATCGGCAGTACTGCCTCTGCTCCATGGACCAGGAAAAACGGAGTCTCCTGTGTCGCTGTATTTGGTGTTGTTCGGATGCTCCATAACACACTCGGCAGCTCCTCTGGCCAAGTATGTCGAGCTTTTTCTAGTGGTCCTAACAAACACTTCTTGATGCCATTGCAGATGATACCATTGGCTTTCTCGACTTGGCCGTTGGTTTGAGGGTGTGCAACTGACGCAAAGTGCAATTTGATGCCTATCTCTGCGCAGTACGCCTTGAATTCCTTGGATGTGAAGTTACTGCCATTGTCCGTGACGATGCTATGAGGTACTCCAAACCGAAAAACAATGCTCTTCACGAATTTTATTGCTGATGCTGCATCTGGTGAATTTATCGGCTTCGCTTCTATCCACTTGGTGAATTTGTCGACAGCGACAAGCATGTACTCGTATCCACCTGGCGAAGCTTTGTGCAATTTTCCTACCATATCAAGACCCCACTGAGCAAAGGGCCATGATAAAGGTATTGGCATCAATTCTGCTGCTGGAGAGTGAGGTTTTGCGGCAAATCTCTGACACGCATCACAAGTTCGCACTATCTCTTTTGCGTCCTCAATTGCTGTCAACCAGTAAAATCCAGCTCGAAAAACCTTGGCTGCAATAGCTCGACTGCTTGCGTGGTGACCACATACTCCTTCGTGCACTTCCTTCAGAATTATCCTTCCTTCTTCGGGTGTAACGCATCTTTGTAACACACCCGAAATACTTCGTTTGTACAACTCCCCTTTGACCACCGTGAAAGCTTTGGATCGTCTAATAACTCGCCTTGCTTCAACTGGATTGTCGGGTATTGTTTTCCTTAGGATATATGATATGTACGCCTGCATCCATGGGATTTGCACCATCAGTACTAGATCCTGTTCCTCTTCTTCTTCTTCCAATGTTTCTTTCGCGACCCCGCGGGTTTCTCGTTTTTCTCCTTCTTTGTTGATTTCTTCGGCTTGGTGGATCTTTCTGTTATCTCCTCCCAGAACACACCTGGAGGGATTGCGAGGCACTACGACCCGATGTTTGCGAGAACGTCGGCTTCATCATTGCTCAACCTACTGATGTGGTTTACCTCGCATCCATCAAACAGCTTCTCCAGCTCGTTATACATTTCTTTGTACGCCACCATGCTATCATTGACTGCATCACATTGGTTCATAACTTGCTGAGCCACCAATTGTGAGTCGCCAAATATTTTTTATCGAGTTGCGCCGCAGGCTTTCGCCATCTTCATCCCATGTATAAGAGCTTCATATTCTGCCTCATTGTTCGATGCGTTTGGGAACGTCATTCGTAAGACATACTTCAATTTGTCGCCTTCAGGTGATATGAGTATCACCCCTGCTCCAGCTCCTTCTAACCTCTTGGACCCGTCAAAGTTCATAGTCCAGGTTCTCGATAAATCCGGAGGTCCTGTGTTTTGCAACTCCATCCACTCTGCGATGAAATCTGGTAGAATTTGCGACTTTATTGCCTTTCTTTTTTCATACGTGATGTCCCGAGGAGAAAGTTCTATTCCCCAAAGGGAGACACGGCTCGTAGCTTCTGGATTGTTGAGTATATTGGATAAAGGCGCCTCATTGACCACTATTATCGGATGCGCCGGAAAATAGTGCCGCAATTTTCTTGCGGTTGTAAATACTCCATATGCTAATTTTTGGTACTGCGGGTACCTCTGTTTTGAAGGCGATAATACTTCACTAATGAAATATACTGGCCTCTGCACTCCATGGAGTTTTCCTTCTTCTTCTCTTTCAACTACTAGCGCCGTGCTGACCACCTGAGGTGTAGCCGCAATGTATAGCAGGAGGGGTTCCTTCTCTTTTGGCGCCACCAAGATTGGTGGTGTCGAGATTGCGCGTTTAAGATCCTCGAAAGCTCTATCTGCTTCTTCGTTCCATTGGAATTATCTCCTTGTTTGATTAGGGCATAGAACGGTAACGCCTTTTCTCCCAGCCTGGCGACGAATCTGCTTAAAGCTGCGACTCGCCCAGTTAGCTGTTGTATTTCTTTCAACTTTGTTGGCTTCCTCATTGTTACGATAGCTTGGATTTTTTCGGGATTAGCTTCGATCCCTCTTGCTGAGACTAGGAACCCGAGAAGTTCTCCTGCAGGGACGCCGAAAGAACACTTCATCGGATTTAACTTGAGACAAAATTTGTCGAGGTTGTTGAAAGTTTCCTTCAAGTCCTCGATTAACGTTGCCCCCTTTTTGATGTTATGACGACGTCGTCGATGTATACTTGTACATTTTTTCCAATTTGTGTTGCTAAACATTTCTGCATCATTCGCTGATATGTTGCTCCCGCGTTTTTCAGACCAAAAGGCATTGTTTGATAGCAAAACACGCCATAAGGTGTGATGAACGCTGTTTTAACCTCATCCTCTTCTTTCAATCTGATCTGGTTATAACCAGAGAAAGCATCCAGGAAGGAAAGACGTTCGCATCCTGCTGTGGAGTCGATGATTTGATCGATCCTCGGGAGGGGAAAGTGATCCTTTGGACAATGTTTATTGAGACACGTAAAGTCGACACACATGCGAAGGACTTTAGTGTTTTTCTTCGGGACCAATACTGGGTTTGCGACCCACGTGGCCTCTGTATGCAGCTCTTTGATGAAACCAGCTTCTCTCAATCTATCAATCTCCGACAGCATAGCTTTGCGGTTTGGCTCCGAAAAACGCCGCAAAGGTTGTTTGTTTGGTCTCGCTATTGGATCCAAGTTTAAGTGGTGCTCGGCAAGTTACCTGGGTACTCCTGGCATGTCAGCTGGACACCATGCGAAGATTTTCCAGTGCTCACGGAGGAACTCGACGAGCGCGCTTTCCTATGCGAGGTCCATGTTTGTTGCGATAGACGTCGTCTTCTTCGGATCTGTCGGGTGAATCTGCACCTCCTTAGAATCCTTTGCAGTGTTAAAGGTTGGCTCTTTATTAGGCCTCCCCACATCTGGTAGCACATCATAATCGGTCGTAAGCCTTGACTCCATGTATTCTGCTTGCATCCCGAAAGTTTCTGATAGTCGATGAAAATCCTTGTCACATTTATCGGCTAGTGCAAAGCTTTCTTTAACTGTGATTGGTCCCTTAGGCCCAGGTAACCTCCACAATAAGTATGTATAATGTGGTACTGCCATAAACCTGGCATATGCTGGCCGCCCCAGCAAGGCGTGATACTGTGATGGGAAATCCACGACTTCGAACTCCAGCTTCTCTATCCTGGAATTTTCTCGGGTCCCAAACTGAACGTCGAGATTGATCTTTCCCAGCGGATAACTTGGTTTCTCTGGCGTAATTCCGCGGAAACGCGTATCAGTTGGCTTCAAATTTGCTAGGGAGATGTTCATCTTCCTTAGCGTATCTGCGTACATAAGGTTTAGGCTGCTGCCGCCGTCTATGAATACTCGCGATACGTCGAATCCCGCGATTACTGCTGGTAAGATAAGTACTGACTGCCCTGGTCGAGGAACTTGTTGTGGATGGTCTGCTATCGTGAAGCCAATATCTTGCCCTGATCAATTGAGGTACTCAACCGTTGGTGGAGGCATTTTCTCTGCCATGAACACCTGTCGCGAGACTACTTTCTGAGCTCTATTGGATGGCCTGCCTTTCTGAATCATCGAGACCGCTCCATGAGAGTTGGGTTCAACGTAAGGTGGTGGTGCTGGTGCTGCTGCTATTCCGAGCCGATGTCGATTTTCGTCTGTAATTGCGGGAGGAGGTGGCAAGTGAATCTCACTCCTAGGCCCCTGGGGGTTTCTATTTACTGTTTGTGCATTAGCTATTCCTGCAACTCGCAGCATTGCTTGGAAGTTTCGGCAGTCCTTCTGCAAATGCCCTGACTGCCTTCTCCCATTGCTGTCGAGGTAAAAATGCATCTGACATGGCCCGTTCATCATATCTTCGGGAGTTACAAAAGGTCTCTGAAATCTCGACCCACTATTTTGCCTGTTATTTCGAGAGTCATCTCTATTGTCGCCTTGCTGTGCATTACTCCTTTGATAATCATCTCTATTGTTTCCTCCATTGTTTCCCCGAAATCCAGCCGATATTTGGCCAGGGGCATCGTAACTCGAAAATTGTCGTCTATTTTGAAAAATTCGACTGCGGTCCTCCTCTGGTGACCTGTGTCGTTTGTTATGTACAGCATCCTCGCCATCTGCCCATCTGTTTGCTATTTCTATTAATGCTGATACTGTCCTTGGGTTGGTACTTCCCAAGTCCTCCACAAAATCGCCTCATCGAACTCCTGCTACGAACGCATCTATCGCTCTCTCGTCAGATATATTCTCTGCCGAGTTTTTGATAATGTTCCATCTTTGAATGTACTTCCTCATTGATTCATCATGCTTTTGTCGACATGATCTCAATTCCTCTAGTGTCGCTGGCTTTTTGCAGGTAGATCGGAAGTTCTTGACAAACACATCCTCAAAGCTATCCCAGCTGTCGATAGAACCTGGAGGGAGCTTTTTTATCCAAGATCTTGCGGCTCCGCTCAGGTGTATTTGAATGCTCGCATGGCTGTTGCTCTGGTTCCACCTATCAGCTTTACCGTCTCGAGGTAATCGACTAGCCAATCCTCGGGATCTTGTAGGCCATCAAATTTCTTGAAACTATCGGGTAACTTGAATCCTGAAGGGGACTCGAGTTTTCTGGACCCGTCGCGTAAAACACGGGAGTCCACACATATCCTCTTCAGCGAGTTCTGGTGATTGCCGATGTTCTCTTCTGCCTTGTCGCGCTCTATCTACCCTGGCCTGAGCCGCCGTATCTCTGGCTCCACTTGCTGCTGGTGGATTTTGCACTGCTGCAGTAGGTCTCGGGCTATTTTGTCTTGTAGCTCCTTCGGGAGGTGTGGCTGCAAATGCTGCTCCCATGGCCCCACATCCTGCCATGGCCATGTTATACAATGCTTCTCTCGGGTCCCCAGGAGGTGGCCTGGACGCTAAGATGAAAGCTTGCGTAGCCATGTATCCTGCTTCTGGTGTTTTCGGGATGATATTCCCCCTCGTGTCGATTGACATAAAAGACATATCGAGGTTTTGAATTGAAGTCTCTCTTTCAGCCTCTGGTATATTTTGCAGCCGAGATCTTGCCCTCCTTCGAGCTTCTCTATGGCTATCTCCCGAAGTTCCTGATTGTCGACTTAACTCCGCTCTTCGCCTGCTTGACGCGGAAGCTGCCTCCTTTCTTCTGTTCAAAGCAGCTGTCTGTTTTTCCAATTCTCTTCCAGCTCGGGCGAGCCTATATTGGTAAGCCTGTAATTCTTCGACCGTAGCGGTTGTCTCCATTGGTTCAGAACCATCCATAGCTCTTGCTGCTCTATCCCATGCTGCTTGTGGAAGTTGAACTCTAACACGTGGTGTAGGCCCGACATATTTAGTGCCCAAACCTCGCCTTAGGTCAGAAGGATCGACATATGGATTTCCCAAGTCATCGAAAGCCTCTGATGTTTCCTCCTGATCGCGACTTGCTTCTCCGATGGCGCAGATCTGATGATATCTTGAGTTCTGAACTTTGCTGGGTTTGGTGACACCATCATAGAGATTGGTGAAGACCTTTCCAATAGAGATGGACTTGTCGATGAAGTCGAAGCTTTCTGTGTCGCTTGAGTCATCGCTTATATAGGAGTCCGCGGATGACTCAAAGGATATGTCGCTGAAGATCTTGGCGAGTTTCTCGCTTGCCTTGGTGTTAATGAAGCGTGGCGAGGAAGTCTCCTCGTCGCCTGACTCGATGGATGATGATGAGCTTGAAAAATCGGGGTCGACCGCCGATAATCCCGACGAGATCGGAACTTCGAGACGATACGTTCCTTCTTTCTCGACGCGGAAGTGGAACTTTCCGAACGTCATCTCCATGAGCTCCTCCAAATATGCATATGCATCCAAACGGGAGGGCGGGTGAGGAACAAAATCAACGAGACCAGTTTCGATCTGTTTACCTCTGTCCATGATGTTACTTGCTATCGACGAAGTCGACGATCTTGAACGTGCCATCGAGATCAGCTCCTTGTCGCCTCTAAATCCCACAGACGGCGCCAATTGACAAGGTATTAACTTATCAATGCCTACAAGTAGTAGACTAGGGTTTTGTTGGATGTAGAGGGCAAGTAGATCTCGAAGGTTTCAGCCGAAAAGTACTCGACAATGTAAGAACTAGGGTTTGTGAGACAATGATTCGATCCCTTTCTTTGTCCCTCGACTCCCCCTTATATAGGAGGTGGAGCCGAGGGTTTCGTAACATACAAGTTTACAGAGTCCGGGAGGGTTTCTAATCCATCCCACAAGATTACGAATAATGCTTCCTATTACAACTTTAACTTTCCTTAACAGTATCTTGGGCTTCCGAATCTTCTTATTCTTCGGGTCGTGGGCCTTTAGTAAACCCTGGGTATCTTCTTCGGTAGGCCCATTGGGGATGCCTATGTCACTCGACGCATTTGCTGACCTTGCCAAAAGCTTCGTCCCCCAAGAAGATCTTGGGCTTGCTCTTCGCCAAGAAAACTTGAAGATTGGCGTGGAAGGCACTATAGCACTGGTTGCCGAGAGCCAGTAAAACGTCGACTGGGCAAAAGTTGGCGAAGCCACAAAGCTGAAACTGGATAAATGGCCATCTCTAATCAGGGCTGCAAAGCCCCACTCGAAGAAGATCCTGGCCTTCCTCGGGTACAAGCCAACAGCTTCCTCCAGTTCCGCCAAAACGAAGGTCAAGTAGATCGCCCTTCCTATCTTTTTTCTCTTTTTTCTTTCTTTTGACGCATGTCGCCATAGATGTAGCTTGTGACAGCGTTTGATTGGTTCACTAGGATCCAACCTTTTGTAAAAACTATGTAAATATATTGAAAATCAATGGAAATCTATTTCACGTGATGATTGATGTTGAAATTTTCTTTCCAGTTGGTGTTTCACAACTATACTTCAACTCCGCATCCCTCCGATGCTTTGCCTGCGTCCTCTTACTCAAAGAAAATGTCAACCGATAACGAATTTATTGAAGATTCTTCGAGTACGGGTCTAGCACATGACTTGGAAGAACTCCGCCAACAGCTTCAATCGATGAAAAAACAGGCGCTCATGATAATGGAACAATCTCGAAGATCATCTGAGAGGGAGAAAATTGCACAACAGCAAGCTCAGGAAGCTATAGCTTCGAAAGAGGCTGCAGTCGCTGAAGCTACACAAGCTACCTCCCGAGAGAATTTTATGCTTGAATTAATGACTGAGGCAAGCCTGGAAATGGCAGGTATACTTCTCAAGCTCAAACGTCCTCTGTCGTTTGCTTGTTTTCTGTCTCTAACTGGTATGTTGTCGTCAAATAGGTCCCTTTTTGGCCGCCGCTGCCGAAGATCAACGGGTTGACACAAGATCAAATTTCCTTGTTAATCTGGCACTGGACCATGGCTCCCTTTTCTGGGCTACACCTGAGCGTACCCGACAAATCTTCAGGTTTCAAGATCGCGCGTGTCAAATTCGTGAGTTCCTTGAATTTTGTCCCAAAACGTTGTCCATGGTCTACAACTCCATGTTCCCTCGAAATATTCAGCCTAAGACGCTTCCTGAGCTGATGACCAAGTTTAAGGACTCGCACCAAATCCATGGTTTTATAAGAGCTCAACTAGTAGCTGGTGCCAGATTTGCCCTTATTATGCTTCAGATCTGCCACTCAAAACTGGATATGACCAAGGTGGTTGAAACTGTCCACACCAAGCTGAGGCGACGGCGGAGGGGTGTCGACAAAATTGATGCGGTAGTTACACTAGTGGCTGAAGAGATAATTGATGACCTTCTTCGAATGGATGCCGACTTTTTTGGAGATGGTCATTAGGCCGTGCCTCTGCCGAAGAAGACAGAATAAACATTGATGATCTGTTACGTCGCGACTAAATCTACTTCTTCGGTAGATAGCTTATCTTGTCGAAAGAACCTGTAACTTGCTGTATATATATTGTAAGACAAAGATATGTATTTTTCTTTTCCCTAGCCCATTTTTGTTGTATTTGCGAGGTATTTTAAACCAAGGCAAAGATTTTTTGTAAATTTATATGTTGTATAAGTTGTTCTTGTGTAGAACGAAACTTTGTCGGGTAAGAAAACCCCGAACTTGTCGAATAAAAAGATGTATATCACCAATATCTTTATTATATTGCAGCACCGCGAGCCCGCCTCATTAAAAACCTTCCAGCCCCACTCGGTGCCCTGAAAGGAAAAGAGTGTGTCTGAAAACTCGCGGGCGTTTCAGTACATTGTATGTTTACATATATATTTTGACTTAGGCGTAGAAACGCCTAAGTTGCGCCACGTTCCAGGGATTTGGCTCGGCCACCCCTGTCTTCTTGTCCTTTATCTTGTATGCTCCTCCCTCGATTACTTCGGTGACGATGTAAGGGCCTAGCCATGGTGACTCGAGCTTTTCATGGCTGTCTTGCGTGAGCCGAAGAACTAAGTCACCAACCTGGAAAGATCTTGGCTGTAATCGTCGACTGTGGTAATTTTTCATATCTTGCTGATATTTGGCGACTCTTGACAATACTCCATCTCGAGCTTCGTCGAGTGCGTCCATATCATCTTCTAGTGCCTTTCTTGAGGTTTCTTCATCAAATTCTGCCACTCTCGGAGAATTGTGTTCTATTTCTATCAAATTCTGCCACTCTCGGAGTTATGATTGGATTACCAAAAACAATTCCCTTAGTATGCAACTTGTTTACCATGTTCAAATTCTTGATAATAATCTTGCTCCAATTACTATTAATGAGAATAACTCTTCTTATGCCAAATTTAATGATACTTCTATGCATATGAACCATGATAAGAATGTTTTAAGTGATGGGTATATTGTGGATTTCATCATAGATGCTACTGAAAGTTATTATGAGAGAGGGAAATATGGTTATATGCATCTTAATAATATTAAGTTTCCCCTCTTTATGTTGAGAATCTTGAAGTCACTCGTATTTTATCCTCTTATGCTTGTCACTTTGTTCTTCATGAATTCATTTGTGTACAAGATGCCTCTTCATAGGAAGCATGTTAGACTTAAATGTGTTTTGAATTTGCCTCTTGATGCTCTCTTTTGCTTCAAATACTATTTCTTGCGAGTGCATCATTAAAACTGCTAAGCCCATCTTAACGACTATAAAGAAAGAACTTCTTGGGAGATAACCCATGTGTTATTTTGCTACATTACTTTGTTTTATATTTGTGTCTTGGAAGTTGTTTACTACTGTAGCAACCTCTCCTTATCTTAGTTTTGTGTTTTGTTGTGCCAAGTAAAGTCGTTGATAGAAAGGTTGATACTAGATTTGGATTACTGCGCAGAAACAGATTTCTTTGCTGTCACGAATCTGGGCAAAATTCTCTGTAGGTAACTCAGAAAATTATGCCAATTTACGTGAGTGATCCTCAGATATGTACGCAACTTTCATTAAATTTGAGCATTTTCATTTGAGCAAGTCTGGTGCCCTTTTATAATTCTTCTTTACGGACTGTTCTGTTTTGACAGATTCTGCCTTTTATTTCGCATTGCTTCTTTTGCTATGTGGGATGGATTTCTTTGTTCCATTGACTTCCAGTAGCTTTGGGCAATGTCCAGAAGTGTTAAGAATGATTGTGTCACCTCTGAACATGTGAGTTTTTGATTATGCACTAACCCTCTAATGAGTTTGTTTCGAGTTTGGTGTGAAGGAAGTTTTCAAGGGTCAAGAGAGGAGGATGATATACTATGATCAAGGAGAGTGAAAGCTCTAAGCTTGGGGATGCCCCGGTGGTTCATCCCTGCATATTTCAAGAAGACTCAAGCATCTAATCTTGGGGATGCCCAAGGCATCCCCTTCTTCATCGACAAATTATCAGGTTCCTTCTCTTGAAACTATATTTTTATTCGGTCACATCTTATGTACTTTACTTGGAGCGTCTGTATGTTTCTTGTTTTTGTTTGAATAAATGCTTGTGTGGGAGAGAGACACGCTCCGCTGGTTCGTATGAACACATGTGTTCTTAGCTTTTAATTTTCATGGCGAAGGATGAAACTGCTTCGTTAATTGTTATATGGTTGGAAACGGAAAATGCTACATGTAGTAACTGGTATGATGTCTTGAATAACTTGATACTTGGCAATTGTTGTGCTCATATTTAAGCTCTTGCATCATATACTTTGCACCTATTAGTGAAGAAATACATAGAGCTTGTTAAAATTTGGTTTGCATGAGTGGTTTCTCTAGAGTCTAGATATTCTCTAGTGAGGTGTTTGAACAACAGGGAAGACAATGTATAGTCTTATAATGCTTGTAATATGTCTTTTATGTAAGTTTTGATGTACTATTATGCTTGTGTTTGTTTCAAACAACCTTGCTAGCCTAAGCCTTGTATCGAGAGGGAGTACTTCTCATGCATCTAAAATCCTTGAGCCAACCACTATGCCATTTGTGTCCACCATACCTACCTACTACATGGTATTTCTCCGCCATTCCAAAGTAAATTGCTTGAAGTGCTACCTTTAAATTTCTATCCTCTACCTTTACAATATATAGCTCATGGGACAAATAGCTTAAAAACTATTGTGGTATTGAATATGTACTTATGCATTTTATTTCTTATAAGTTGCTTGTTGTGCGATAACCATGTTCCCGGGGACGCCATCAACTACTCTTTGTTGAAAATCATGTGAGTTGCTATGCATGTTCGTCTTGTTCGAAGTAAGGGCGATCTACCACTTTATGGTTAGAGCGTGCATATTGTTAGAGAAGAGCATTGGGCCGCTAACTAAAGCCATGATCCATGGTGGAAGTTTCAGTTTTGGACATATATCCTCAATCTCATATGAGAAAATTAATTGTTGCTACACGCTTATGCATAAAAGAGGAGTCCATTATCTGTTATCTATGTTGTCCCGGTATGGATGTCTAAGTTGAGAATAATCAATAGCGAGAAATCCAATGCGAGCTTTCTCCTTAGACCTTTGTACAGGCGGCATAGAGGTACCCCTTTGTGACACTTGGTTAAAACATGTGCATTGCGATAGTCCCGGTAGTCCAATCTAATTAGGACAAGGTGCGGGCACTATTAGTATACTATGCATGAGGCTTGCAACTTGTAGGGTATAATTTACATGATACATATGCTTTATTACTACCGTTGACAAAATTGTTTCTTGCTTTCAAAACCAAAGCTCTAGCACAAATATAGCAATCAATGCTTCCCTCTGCGAAGGGCCATTCTTTTACTTTTATGATTGAGTCAGTTTACCCATTTCTCTCTATCTTAGAAGCAAACACTTGTGATTAAATGTGCATTGATTCTTACATACTTGCATATTATACTTGTTATATTGCTTTGCATTGACAATTATCCATGAGATATACATGTTACAAGTTGAAAGCAACCGCTGAAACTTAATCTTCCATTGTGTTGCTTCAATGTCTTTACTTTGAATTTATTGCTTTATGAGTTAACTCTTATGCAAGACTTATTGATGCCTGTCTTGAAAGTACTATTCATGAAAAGTCTTTGCTATATGATTCAATTGTTTACTCATTGCATTAACATTGCTTCGAATCGCTGCATTCATCTCATATGCTTTACAATAGTATGATTAAGATTATGTTGGTAGCATGTCACTTCCGAAATTATCTTTTATCGTTTACCTACTCGAGGACGAGTAGGAACTAAGCTTGGGGATGCTGATACGTCTCCAACGTATCTATAATTTCTGATGTTCCATGCTTGTTTTATGACAATACCGACATGTTTTGTTCACACTTTATGTCATTATTATGCGTTTTCCGGAACTAACCTATTGACGAGATGCCGAAAGGCCAGTTGCTGTTTTCTCGCTGTTTTTGGTTCCAGAAAGGCTGTTCGGGCAATATTCTCGGAATTGGACGAAATCAACGCCAAACCTCCTATTTTTCCCGGAAGGCTCCGAACACCGAAGAAGAGTCGGAGAGGGGCCAGGGGCCACCACACCATAAGGCGGCGCGGGCCAGACCCTGGCCGCGCCGGCCTAGGGTGAGGCCACCCTGTCAGCCCTCCTGCGCCGCCTCTTCGCCTATATAACCCCTTTCGACCTAAAAACGCAGTACCTCTTGACGAAAACTCCAGAAAGACTCCAGGAGCGCCGCCACATCGCGAAACTCCAATTCGGGGGACAGAAGTCTCTGTTCCGGCACCCTGCCGGGACGGGGAATTGCCCCCGGAGTCATCTCCACCGCCGTCTCCACCGCCATCTTCACCGCCATCGCTGCCTCCATGATGAGGAGGGAGTAATTCAGCCCCGAGGCTGAGGGCTCCGCTGTAGCTATGTGGTTAATCTCTCTCCCATGTACTTCAATACAATAATCTCATGAGCTGCTTTACATGATTGAGATTCATATGAGTTTTGTATCACTACTATTCTATGTGGTACTCTAGTGATGTTATTAAAGTACTCTATTCCTCCTGCACGGTGTAATGGTGACGAGTGTGTGCATCCGTGTTAGTACTTGGCGTAGGCTATGATTGTAATCTCTTGTAGATTATGAAGTTAACTATTGCTATGATAGTATTGATGTGATCTATGCCTCCTTCATAGTGTGATGGTGACAGTGTGCATGCTATGTTAGTTCTCGATGTAATTGTGTTGATCTATCTTACACTCTAAGGTTATTTAAATATGAACATTGAATTGTGGAGCTTGTTAACTCCGGCATTGAGGGTTCGTGTAATCCTACGCAATGGTGTTCATCATCCAACAAGAGAGTGTAGAGTATGCATTTATCTATTCTGTTATGTGATCAATGTTGAGAGTGTCCACTAGTGAAAGTATGATCCCTAGGCCTTGTTCCTAAATATCGCTATCGCTGCTTGTTTACTTGTTTTACTCGCGTTACTACTCGCTGCGTTACTCATCGCTTGTTTATTGTCCTGGGCAAAGCACTTTTCCGGTGCCGTTGCCACTGCTCATACTTATTTATACCACCTGTATTTCACTATCTCTTCGCCGAACTAGTGCACCTATTAGGTGTGTTGGGGACACAAGAGACTTCTTGCTTTGTGGTTGCGGGGTTGCTTGAGAGGGATATCTTTGACCTCTTCCTCCCTGAGTTCGATAAACCTTGGGTGATCCACTTAAGGGAAACTTGCTGCTGTTCTACAAACCTCTGCTCTTGGAGGCCCAACACTGTCTACAAGAATAGAAGCACCCGTAGACATCAACCCACTTGGTGAACTTGTCGACAGCTACAAGCATATACTCGTATCCTACTGGCCACGCCTTGTGCAATTTGCCCACCATATCAAGGCCCCACTGGGCAATGGGCCACGACAAAGGTATTGGCATCAGTTCTGCTGCCGGAGAATGAGGTTTTGCGGCAAACCTTTGACACGCATCACAGGTATGTACTATGTCCTTTGCATCCTCAATGGCTGTTAGCCAATAAAACCCTGCTCTGAAAACCTTGGTCGCAATAACTCGACTGCTTGCATGGTGTCCGCGTACTCCCTCGTGCACATCTTTTAAAAACACCCGACCTTCCTCAGCTGTGACGCATCGCTGCAAGACTCCCGATATACTTTTCTTGTACAGTTCGCCCTTAACCACAGTAAAGGCTTTGGATCGTCGAATAACTCGCCTTGCTTCCACTGGATCTTCGGGTATTTGCTTCCTTGTAATATATGCAATATAAGCCTGCATCCACGGTACTTGTACTACCATTACCTCGTGCGATTCTTCCTCATCTCCGGATGCACCTGCCTCGAGGGCTGCCGAAGCCCCCGAGCCTTTCTCGACCTTTTCTTTCTTCTTTGGCTGTTTTCTTGCCGTAGTCGATCTTTCACTTATCTCTTCCCAAAATACTCCGGGTGGTATTGCTAGACACTGCGACCCGATATTTGCCAGAATATCGGCTTCGTCATTACTGAGCCTGCTAACATGATTTACCTCGCACCCGTCGAAAAGCTTCTCGAGTTCATTGTATAACTCTCTATATGCTATCATGCTATCATTGATTGCATCGCATTCATTCATCACTTGTTGAGCCACCAGATGAGAGTCGCCGTATATTTTTAATCGGGTCGCACCGCAGGCTTTCGCCATCTTCATCCCATGTATCAGCGCTTCATACTCTGCCTCATTGTTAGATGCGTTGGAAAACGTCATCCGTAGCACATACTTTAACTTGTCTCCTTGAGGTGAAACCAATATCACGCCTGCTCCCGCTCCTTCTAATCTCTTGGACCCGTCGAAGTTCATGGTCCATGTTCTCGATAAATCAGGAGGTCCCGTGTTTTGCAGCTCCATCCACTCTGCGACGAAGTCCGGTAAGATCTGCGACTTTATCGCTTTTCTTTTTTCGTAAGTGATGTCCCGAGGGGAAAGCTCTATTCCCCAAAGGGAGACACGGCCCGTAGCTTCCGGGTTATTCAGTATATTTGACAATGGTGCCTCATTGACCACTATTATCGGATGTGCCGAAAAATAGTGTCGTAACTTTCTTGCGGTTGTAAATACTCCGTATGCTAGCTTCTGATAATGCGGGTACCTCTGTTTTGAAGGCGATAAAACTTCGCTAATGAAATATACCGGCCTTTGTACTCCATGTAGTTTCCCTTCTTCCTCTCGCTCAACCACAAGTGCCGTGCTGACCACCTGAGGTGTGGCCGCAATGTATAGCAGGAGAGGTTCCTTTTCCTTGGGTGCCACCAGTATCGGGGGTGTCGAGATTGTGCGCTTGAGATCCTCGAAGGCTCTATCCGCTTCTTCGTTCCACTCGAACTTTTTCTCCTTGCTTGATCAAGGCGTAAAATGGAAACGCCCTTTCTCCAAGCCTGGCGACGAATCTGCCCAAAGCTGCGACTTGTCCAGTTAGCTGTTGTATCTCCTTTAACTTTGTTGGCTTCCGCATCGTCACGATAGCTTGAATTTTCTCCGGGTTAGCCTCGATCCCTCTTGCTGACACCAGGAACCCGAGAAGTTCTCCTGCCGGGACGCCGAAAGAGCACTTTGTCGGGTTTAGCTTGAGGCAGAATTTGTCGAGGTTATCGAAAGTTTCTCTGAGATCGTCGATCAATGTTGATCCTTCCTTTGTTGTTATGACGACATCATCAATGTATACTTGGACGTTTTTGCCGATCTGCGTGGGCAAGCACTTCTGCATCATCCGCTGGTATGTTGCACCCGCGTTTTTCAACCCGAAAGGCATTGTTCTGTAACAGAATACGCCATAGGGGGTAATGAAAGCTGTTTTGACTTCATCTTCTTCCTTCAATCGAATCTGGTTGTAACCAGAATAAGCGTCCAAGAAGGAAAGACGTTCACAACCTGTCGTGGAGTCGATAATTTGATCGATCCTTGGGAGGGGAAAGTGATCCTTTGGACAATGTTTATTTAGACACGTGAAGTCGACGCACATGCGAAGGACCTCTGTGTTTTTCTTCGGGACCAGCACTGGGTTTGCTACCCAGGTGGCTTCTATGTGTATCTCTTTAATGAACCCAGCTCCTCTGAGTCGATTGATTTCGGACAGCATAGCTTTGCGGTTTGGTTCCAAAAAATGCCGCAGAGGTTGTCTGATTGGCCTAGCCAATGGATCCAAATTTAGGGGGTGCTCGGCAAGTTCCCTGGGTACTCCTGGCATGTCAACTGGACACCATGCGAAGATTTCCCAGCGCTCACGGAGGAACTCGATGAGCGCGCTTTCCTATGCGAGGTCCATGTTTGTGGCGATAGCTGTCGTCTTCTTGGGATCTGTCGGGTGTATCTGCACTTCCTTCGAGTTTTTGGTAGTATCAAAGGTTGGTTCCTTAAGCGGCCTCCCGACGTCTGGCAACACGTCGTAGTCTGTTGTCAGCTTTGACGCCATATACCCTGCTTGCATCCCGAAAGTTTCCGACAGACGATGGAAATCCTTGTCGCTCTTATCCGCTAGCGCAAAACTACCTTTCACCGTAATTGGTCCCTTGGGTCCAGGGAGCCTCCACAACAAGTACGTGTAATGGGGTACTGCCATGAATCTGGCATACGCGGGTCGTCCCAATAAGGCATGGTACTGTGATGGAAAATCCACGACTTCAAATTCCAGCCTCTCGATCCTGTAATTCTCTCGGTTTCCAAACTGAACGTCGAGATCGATCTTCCCCAATGGGTAACTTGGCTTGTCTGGTGTGATACCATGGAAACGCGTATCCGTTGGTTTTAAGTTCGCCAAGGATATATTCATCTTCCTCAATGTATCTGCATACATAAGGTTTAGAATGCTGCCTCCATCTATAAATACTCGCGACACGTCAAATCCTGCAATCACCGCTGGTAAGATTAAGGTTGATTGCCCTGGTCGAGGAACTTGCTGCGGGTGATCCGCTATGGTAAAGCCAATGTCCTGCCCCGACCAATTTAGATACTCTATTGTTGGTGGAGGCATCTTCTCTGCCATAAAAACATGTCGCGAAATCACTTTCTGAGCTCTGTTGGATGGCCTAGCCTTTTGATCATCGAGACCGCGCCGTTGGTGTCGATATATGGAGGTGGATGTGGTGCTGCCGCTATTCTGAGCTGGTGCCTATTTTCGTCCGTAATTGCGGGAGGAGGCGGAAGGTGAACCTCGCTCCTTGGTCCCTGAGGGTATCTGTTTGCTGCCTGTGCGTTGGCATGCCCTGCAAATCTGTTCAACGACTGAAAAGTTCGGCAGTCTTTCTGCAAGTGTCCGGACTGTCTCTTTCCATTGTTGTCGAGATAAAAATGCATTTGGCACGGTCCGTTCATCATATCTTCGGGAGATATGTACGGCCTCTGGAACCTTGGACCATTATTTTTGCCTATTTGGACGGGGACCATCCCGCTGCTTGCTGCTTTTTTGATAATCATCTCGATTACTTCCTTCATTATTTCCGCGGAAGCCGGCCGATATTTGGCCGGGACTGTTGTGATCTGAGTACTGTCGAGGAAAACGTCGTCTATTTTGGAAGTTTCTGTTACGATCCTCCTCGGGTGACCTATGCCGCTTATTATTGACAGCATCCTCTCCATCTGCCCAGCGATTTGCTATCTCCATGAGTGCTGCTATTGTCTTTGGATTAGTCCTTCCGAGGTCCTCGATGAAATCCTTCCTGCGGATTCCCCCGACAAAAGCATCTATCGCTCTCTCATCTGATACATTTTCTGCCGAGTTTTTGATAATATTCCACCTTTGTATGTACGCCCTCATCGACTCGTCATACTTCTGTCGACAGGCTCTCAGCTCCTCTATTGACGCAGGTTTCTTGCATGTGGACAAGAAATTCTTTACGAACAGATCCTCGGAGGTTTCCCAACTGTCGATAGATCCAGGTGGTAACTTCTTGATCCATGATCGAGCTGCGCCACTTAGATACACCTGGATGCTTTGCATAGCTGTCGCCTTAGTTCCACCCATCAGCTTTACTGTCTCCAAGTAATCAACCAACCAATCCTCGGGATCTTGCAATCCGTCGAATTTCTTATAACTATCAGGCAACTTGAAATCTGACGGTACTCGCGTTTTGCGGACTCGTCGAGTGAAACAGGGGAGTCCACACAGATCTTCGTCATCTACTTCAGGTGATTGCCGACGTTCTCTCCTTTCTTGTTGCGCCCTGTCAACCCGTGTCTGCGCTACTGTGTCTCTAGCCGACGTTCTTGGGGGTGGTTGGACTGCCCCTGCAGGTCGTGGACTATTTTGCCTTGCGGCACCTTCGGGAGGTGTGCTTGTACTTGCAAACGCCGTCCCCATGACTCCGACTCCTGCCAGAGCCATATTATACAATGCCTCTCTTGGATCTCCTCCGCGGTGGCCTGTTCGCCAGTATAAAGGCCTGTGTCACCATATATCCTGCTTCCGGGGTTTTTGGGATAATGTTCCCTCTTGTGTCGATCGACATGAAGGACATGTCGAGGTTTTGAATTAAATTCTCCCTGTCGGCCTCATGTATATTTTGCAGCCGAGATCTTGCTCTATTTCGGGCTGCTCTGTGACTATCTCCCGAAGTACCTGATTGTCGGCTCAACTCCGCCCTTCGCCTGCTTGACTCGGCAGCTGCCTCCTTTCTTCTATTCAGATCAGCTGTCTGTTTTTCTAATTCTCGTCCAACACGGGCGAGTTTGTATTGATATGCTTGCAATTCTTCCGCCGTAGCAGTTGTGTTCATTGGTTCCGTACCATCCATGGCTCTTGCGGCTCTGTCCCACGCTGCTTGTGGGAGTTGAACCCTTAGACGCGGTGTAGGCCCGACATATTTAGTGCCTAAACCTCGCCTGAGATCAGCGGAATCGACATATGGGTTTCCCGCGTCGTCGAAAGCCTCTGAAGTCTCCGGCTCTGATCGACTTGCTTCCTCTATGGCATATACTTGGTGATGTGTGGAAGCTTGATTGTCGTCGATATCGGTGACACCGTCATATAGATTGGCGAAAACCTCATGAATAGAAGTAGATCTGTCGATGAAATCTGATGTCTACGGGTGCTTCTATTCTTGTAGACAGTGTTGGGCCTCCAAGAGCAGAGGTTTGTAGAACATCAGCAAGTTTCCCTTAAGTGGATCACCCAAGGTTTATCGAACTCAGGGAGGAAGAGGTCAAAGATATCCCTCTCAAGCAACCCCGCAATCACGATACAAGAAGTCTCTTGTGTCCCCAACACACCTAATACACTTGTCGGATGTATAGGTGCACTAGTTCGGCGAAGAGATAGTGAAATACAAGTAATATGGATGTATATGAGTGGTAATAGCAATCTGAATAAAATATGGCAGCGAGTAAACATGCAACGTAACGATAAATAAACGGAGTTTCGATGTTTGGAAACAAGGCCTCGGGATCCTACTTTCACTAGTGGACACTCTCAACATTGATCACATAATAAAACCACTCTACACTCTCTTGTTGGATGACGAACACCACTAATTGCGTAGGGCTACAAGAGCACCTCAATGCCGGAGTTAACAAGCTCCACAACATTCGATGTTCATATTTAAATAACCTTAGAGTGCATGATAGACCAACGCAATCGTACCGAGTACTAACATAGCATGCACACTCGTCACCGACAGTACTATGAAAGGGGGAATAGATTGCATCAATACCATCATAGTAACAGTTAACTTCATAATCTACAAGAGATCACAATCATAAACTACGCCAAGTACTACATGATGCACACACTGTCACCATTACATCATGGAGGAGGAATAATCTACTTTAATAACATCACTAGAGTAGCACATAGATGATATTCAACTAGATCACAAAGAGAGAGATGAACCACATAGCTACAGCGAGAGCCCTCAGCCCCGGGGTGAATTACTCCCTCCTCATCATGGAGACAGCGATGGCGGTGAAGATGGCGGTGGAGATGGCGGTGGAGATGACTCCGGGGGCAATTCCCCGTCCCGGCAGGGTGCCGGAACAGAGACTTATGTCCCCCGAATTGGAGTTTCGCGATGGCGGCGGCTCTGGAAGGTTTTCTCGGGTTTCGTCCATCCGTGTAGGATTTTCGCGACGGAGACCTTAAGTAGGCGGAAGGGGAGCCTCGGAGGGGCCCTGGTGGGCCCACACACTAGGGGGGCGCGGCCCACCCCTTGGCCGCCCTGGCGTGTGGGGCCCCCTGGCTCCTC
Source organism: Lolium rigidum (assembly GCF_022539505.1). Lineage (NCBI taxonomy): Eukaryota > Viridiplantae > Streptophyta > Magnoliopsida > Poales > Poaceae > Lolium > Lolium rigidum. The sequence goes on from NC_061513.1 coordinate 149,300,682, forward strand.
TCCGGTACTTCTTTGATGCTCTGGAACCTTCCGGGAAAAATAAGGTGTTGGGCGTTGATTTCGTCCGATTCCGAGAATATTTCCTTACTAGGATTTCTGAAACCAAAAACAGCAGAAAACAGGAACTGGCACTTCGGCATCTCGTCAATAGGTTAGTTCCGGAAAACGCATAATAATGACATATAATGTGTATAAAACATGTGAGTATCATCATAAAAGTAGCATGGAACATAAGAAATTATAGATACGTTTGGGACGTATCAACCATCCCCAAGCTTAGTTCCTACTCGCCCTCGAGTAGGTAAACGATAACAAAGATAATTTCTTAAGTGACATGCTATCATAATCTTGATCAATACAACTGTAAAGTATATGAGATGAATGCAGCGATTCAAAGCAATGGTAAAGACAATGAGTAAACAATTGAATCATATAGAAAAAGACTTTTCATGAATAGTACTTTCAAGACAAGCATCAATAAGACTTGCATAAGAGTTACTCATAAAGCAATAAATTCAAAGTAAAGGTATTGAAGCAACACAAAGGAAGATTAAGTTTCAGCGGTTGATTTCAACTTCAACATGTATATCTCATGGATAATTGTCAACACAAAGCAATATAACAAGTGCAATAGGTAAACATGTAAGAATCAATGCACACAGTTGATACAAGTGTTTGCTTCTGGGATAGAAAGAATAGGTAAACCGACTCAACAATAAAGTAGAAGATAGGCCCTTCGCAGAGGGAAGCATTGATTACTATATTTGTGCTAGAGCTTTTCATTTTAAAAACAAGAAACAATTTTGTCAACGGTAGTAATAAATCATATGTGTTATGTATAAGATATCCTATAAGTTGCAAGCCTCATGCATAGTATACCAATAGTGCTCGCACCTTGTCCTAATTAGCTCGGATTAACACGGATTATCATTGCATAGCATATGTTTCAACCAAGTGTCACAAAGGGGTACCTCTATGCCGCCTGTACAAAGGTCTAAGGAGAAAGCTCGCATTGGATTTCTCGCTTTTGATTATTCTCAACTTAGACATCCATACCGGGACAACATAGACAACAGATAATGGACTCCTCTTTAATGCATAAGCATTCAAAAACAGTTAATATTCTCATAAGAGATTGAGGATTAGTTGTCCACACTGAAACTTCCACCATGAATCATGGCTTTAGTTAGCGGCCCAATGTTCTTCTCTAACAGTATGCATACTCAAACCATTTGATCATGAAAATCGCCCTTACCTCAGACAAGACGAACATGCATAGCAACTCACATGATATTCAACAAAGGTAAAAGAGTTGATGGCGTCCCCAGAAACATGGTTACCGTTCAACAAGCAACTTATTAAGAAATAAGACACATAAGTACATATTATTCACCACAATAGTTTTTAAGGCTATTTTTCCCATGAGCTATATATTGCAAAGGCAAAGAATAGAAATTTTAAAGGTAGCACTCAAGTAATTTACTTTGGAATGGCGGAGAAATACCATGTGGTAGGTAGGTATGGTGGACACAAATGGCATTGGTTATTGGCTCAAGGATTTGGATGCACGAGAAGAATTCCTCTCAATACAAGGCTAGGCTAGCAAGGTTGTTTGAAGCAAACTCAAGTATAAAAGGTGCAGAAAAGCTCACATATGAACATATTGCAACTATTATAAGACTTTATATTGTCTCCTTGTTGTTCAAACACCTTAACCAGAAAATATCTAGACTCTAGAGAAACTAATCATGCAAACCAAATTGTAACAAGCTCTATGTAGTTCTTCATTAATGGGTGCAAAGTACATGATGCAAGAGCTTAAACATGATCTATATGAGCACAACAATTGCCAAGTATCAAATTATTCAAGACATTATACCAATTACCACATGCAGCATTTTCTGTTTCCAACCATATAACAATTAACGAAGCAGTTTCAACCTTCGCCATGAACATTAAAGATAAAGCGAAGAACACAAGTGTTCATATGCAACAGCGGAGCGTGTCTCTCTCCCACACAAGCATGAATTTATTCAGAGAATGAAAATAACAAAATGAAAATAAAAGCACACAGATGCTCCAAGTAAAGTACATAAGATGTGACCGAATAAAAATATAGTTTCAAGAGAAGAAACCTGATAATTTGTCGATGAAGAAGGGGATGCCTTGGGCATCCCCAAGCTTAGATGCTTGAGTCTTCTTTGCAGGGATGAACCACGGGGGCATCCCCAAGCTTAGACTTTTCACTCTTCTTGATCATATTGTATCATCCTCCTCTCTTGATCCTTGAAAACTTCCTCCACACCGAACTCAAAACAAACTCATTAGAGGGTTAGTGCATAATCAAAAATTCACATATTCAGAGGTGACACAATCATTTTTAACACTTCTGGACATTGCACAAAGCTACTGGAAGGTAATGGAACAAAGAAATCCATCCAACACAGCAAAAGAGGCAATGCGAAATAAAAGGCAGAATCTGTCAAAACAGAACAGTCCGTAAAGACGAATTTTGTAGAGGCACCAGACTTACTCAGATGAAAATGCTCAAATTGAATGAAAGTTGCGTACATATCTTAGGATCACGCACGTAAATTGGCAGATTTTTCTGAGTTACCTACAGAGAATCATACCCAAATTCGTGACAGCAAGAAATCTGTTTCTGCGCAGTAATCCAAATCTAGTATTGACTTTACTATCAAAGACTTTACTTGGCACAACAATGCAATAAAATAAAGATAAGGAGAGGTTGCTACAGTAGTAACAACTTCCAAGACACAACAAAACAAGTAGCAAAATAAAACATGGGTTATCTCCCAAGAAGTGCTTTCTTTATAGCCATTAAGATGGGCTCAGCAATTTTAATGATGCACTCGCAAGAAACAAGAGTTGAAGCAAAAGAGAGCATCAAAAGCAAGTTCAAAACTCATTTAAGTCTAACCCACTTCCTATGGGAAGGAATCTTGTACACAAATAAATTCATGAGGAGCAAAGTGACAAGCATAGGAGAATAAAACACGAGTAACTTCAAGATTCTCAACATAGAGAGGGAAAACTTAATATTATTAAGACGCATATAACCATGTTTCCCTCTCTCATAATAACTTTCAGTAGCATCATTGATGAAATCCACAATATACCCATCACTTAAAACATTCTTATCATGGTTCATATGCATAAAAGTATCATTAATTTTGGCATAAGAAGAGTTCTTCTCATTAATAGTAATTGGAGCAAGATTATTATCAAGAATTTGAACATGGTAAACAAGTTGCATACTAATGGAATTGTTTTTAGCAATCCAATCATAACTATGACAAGTTTCATAAGGATAGTTATAACCTATATCATAGCATTCTTTATAATAATCATCAAAGATTGGAGGCATAGCGTCATCATAAGAAATAGAATAGTTATCTTTCACAGTATGTTCATCTGTGACCATACCATCGTTGTTACTAGAAGGAGATGTATCAAACATATAATGATCAGTAGCAAAAGGATTTTCAAACACCTCATCCCCAAGCTTAGAGATTTCTATATTATTATGGGAGGAAGCATGGATAGTATTGATACTATGGCAATTATTAACATCATCATTTTCAGAATTAGTTTCCCATAGATTTCCAATATCAAAAGTAGTGTGCTCTTTCAAATCATGATCACTAATGTAGGTAAAGGGCATAGGAAGATCATTGTACTCAGATTCATTATCATAATAATCATTAGGAGCATCATACTTACGGTTACCTATCGTTGTCTCATACACGCGGGGATATGTCGTTACCTCTTTCTCTTTATTCCCCTTCTTCTTCTTCTTCTTCTTCTTCTTCTTCTTCTTCTTCTTCGTTCCCTTCTTCTTCTTCTTTTCTTTCTCCTCGTTCCCTTCTTTAGCGGGGAGAGGCTTGATGAGGGGCTCCTCCACATAACTGATCTGTTTCCAGAAACAATAGAAGAAACTTGGGAGGATTCCTTCTTTTCATTAATAAGTTCAAAACACACAGCGGTCCTATCATATTTTGGCAAAGTGTCATCTTCTAAAATATTTTGTATGTAAGTATTTGTATGGCAATTATCAATGCAATAAGAAAAACACCCACGCAGGACATCATCAATATCAAGATCACTCATATGTAACAAAGAGATTTTTCTTGATAACTCTTCACACCACAAAAATAAAGTAAGTTCATCATGCTGATTAGGAGTAATTTCATCATCACAATACAAATTTGCAGCACTCATGGGGTTTGAATTATCATTGGAGGAGCATTGAAAATTAAAATGACCCACTCTATGGCAAAGTTCACAAATAAAAGGATAGAAGGCACAAACTTTTTTACCAAGATCATCTAGAGCCCTAGACCACTTTCTAGTTTTTTCATTCATATGGTGGATACAATATTCATCTTCGATTTGATTAATTCCACAGGGTCTATGCATTCCACAAAAATTAACATGCTTATAAGAAACAGAAGTTTGGGCATGTTCATTGCAATCATTAATAACAGTTTCATCCTTCATGCAAGTGTCTTTAAAAGGTTCATGATACTTATCAAAAAAATTCCTAGGCAATTCAAAATGAGAGGCAAAAGCTTTATAAAGATTTGCAACAACTTGAGAGTCAAGACCATAAGTAGCACTCATACTTCGAATTTTATCAGTATCCATAAAAGTTTCAATGCATTCATAATCATAATTTATACCGACTCTTTACCTTTGTTGTTCTCCCATCCTTCGGTGTTCTCCTGAATCCGATCAAGAAGGTCCCTTTTAAACTCTTCTTCATTGCGTGTAAATGATCCAGAACAAGTAGTATCCGAGCAAGGTTTTATCTTGAAAAGAAAGTCTTGCATAGAAATTATCAATGATGATATTACCGGAAGCTCATGATTGGGGCATTTGAGCATTAAAGACTTCAATCTCCCCCATGCTTGGGCAATACTCCCTCCATCATGAGGCCAGAAATTATATATGCGGTTCCGGTCTTTGTGAATTTCACTTGGAGGATAGAATTTATAGTAAAATAGAGGCACGATATCCTTCCAATCAAGAGAATGCCTATCCTTCAGCAGTTTGTACCAATGCGCCGCTTTACCAGACAGCGACATAGAGAATAGTTTCTTCTTCACTTCATCCATAGAGATACCTGCACACTTGAATAACCCGCATAATTCATGCAAAAACAGTAAATGATCTCCAGGATGGACAGTTCCATCCCCTTCATAGCGGTTATCCATAACACGTTCAAGAATTTTCATAGGTATTTTATACGGAATACTTTCAGCAGGTGGATTTAAAATATTAGAAGCATTATTAGAGTTATCGCATATGAGAGATAAAGCATTATCAGAGCAAAATATTTCTTCCAAAGCTGAGGAGCAAAAAAGATTATTTTTATATAAACTAGCTTCCCCAAGCTTAGACTTCTCCATAGCATTAGCAGTAATTGCATTCATACTAATAACATTGCTACTATCATGTAAATAAGGTTCCATAGGTTTTTAAATTTTCGCATCAAACAATTCATATCTTAACTCAGGAAATAGATTAAAAAGCTCATTATTGGTTTCCATTATGCCTAACTAGTGAAAAATAAAAACAAGAAACAAAAAGATGCAATTGCAGGATCTAAAGGAAATAGCTTCGAGCACACACACAATGGCAACAGAAAAGTACTTAGTTACCTGGGACCGGAGTATGAGTGCCTTTTATCTTACCTCCCCGGCAACGGCGCCAGAAAAGTGCTTGATGTCTACGGGTGCTTCTATTCTTGTAGACAGTGTTGGGCCTCCAAGAGCAGAGGTTTGTAGAACAGTAGCAAGTTTCCCTTAAGTGGATCACCCAAGGTTTATCGAACTCGGGGAGGAAGAGGTCAAAGATATCCCTCTCAAGCAACCCTGCAATCACGATACAAGAAGTCTCTTGTGTCTCCAACACACCTAATACACTTGTCAGATGTATAGGTGCACTAGTTCGGCGAAGAGATAGTGAAATACAAGTAATATGGATGTATATGAGTGGTAATAGCAATCTGAATAAAATATGGCAGCGAGTAAACATGCAACAGAACAGTAAATAAACGGAGTTTCGATGTTTGGAAACAAGGCCTAGGGATCCTACTTTCACTAGTGGACACTCTCAACATTGATCACATAATAAAACCACTCTACACTCTCTTGTTGGATGACGAACACCACTAATTGCGTAGGGCTACAAGAGCACCTCAATGCCGGAGTTAACAAGCTCCACAACATTCGATGTTCATATTTAAATAACCTTAGAGTGCATGATAGACCAACGCAACTGTACCGAGTACTAACATAGCATGCACACTGTCACCGACAGACTATGAAAGGGGGAATAGATTGCATCAATACCATCATAGTAATAGTTAACTTCATAATCTACAAGAGATCACAATCATAAACTACGCCAAGTACTACATGATGCAACACTGTCACCATTACATCATGGAGGAGGAATAATCTACTTTAATAACATCACTAGAGTAGCACATAGATGATATTCAACTAGATCACAAAGAGAGAGATGAACCACATAGCTACAGCAGAGCCCTCAGCCCCGGGGGAATTACTCCCTCCTCATCATGGAGACGAGCGATGGCGGTGAAGATGGTGGTGGAGATGGCGGTGGAGATGACTCCGGGGCAATTCCCCGTCCCGGCAGGGTGCCGGAACAGAGACTTCTGTCCCCCGAATTGGAGTTTCGCGATGGCGGCGGCTCTGGAAGGTTTTCTCGGGTTTCCTCCATCCGTGTAGGGTTTTCATGACGGAGACATTAAGTAGGCGGAAGGGGAGCCTCGGAGGGGCCCTGGTGGGCCCACACACTAGGGGGCGCGGCCCACCCCTTGGCCGCGCCGCCCTGGCGTGTGGGGCCCCCCTGGCTCCTCTCCGGTACTTCTTCGATGCTCTGGAACCTTCCGGAAAAAATAAGGTGCTGGGCATTGATTTCGTCCAATTCCGAGAATATTTCCTTACTAGGATTTCTGAAACCAAAAACAGCAGAAAACAGGAACTGGCACTTCGGCATCTCGTCAATAGGTTAGTTCCGGAAAACGCATAATAATGACATATAATGTGTATAAAACATGTGAGTATCATCATAAAAGTAGCATGGAACATAAGAAATTATAGATACGTTTGGGACGTATCAAAATCGAAAGCGCAGACGCTATCGGAGTCGCTGCTTATATTTGAGTCCGCAAACGACCCGACGGATATGTTGTTGAAGATCTTGATGAGTTCGCCGCTTGATGCAAGCTTAGTGGAGAGTGCCGACGAAATCTCTTCATCGCCAGACTCGAACGATGAAACCGATCCCGATGAACCGGAGCCAGCTGCACCCGATCTCGCCGAATCCGATCTTGCGAGACGATGAGATCCTTCCTTCCCGACGCGGAAGTGAAACTTACCGAACGCCATGTCCATGGGCTCCTCCAGATACGCATATGCATCCATACGGGAGGGTGGGTGAGGAACAAAATCGACTAGAGTGGTTTCGATCTGTTTACCTTGATCCATCATGTTGCTTGCTACCAAAGATGTTGATGATGTCGAACGTGCCATCGAGATCAGAACCTTGTCACCTCTAATTCCCACAGATGGCGCCAATTTATAAGGGATTAACTTATCAATGCCTACGAGTTGTAGACTAGGGTTTAGTTGGAAGTAGAGGCAAGTAGATCTCGAAGGTTTCAGCCGGAAAAGTACTCGACTGCTATGAAAACTAGGGTTGCGTGAAACAATGAGTCGATCCTTTCTTTGTCTCTCGACTCCCCCTTATATAGGAGGCGGAGCCGAGGATTTCGTGATGTACAAGTTATAGAGTCCGGAAGGGTTTCTGAACCGTCCCGTAACAATTACAAGTTAATATTCCTAATCTTTACTATTAAATTTGGATTCGTTGGTACGTACGTCGTGCAGGTTAGCCAAATCGTCCTCTGTCTTCGATCCAACGTGAATAAGGCTTGATGCCCAATTAACGGCCCATCATCTTTACTATTAAATTGAAACAGGTCGTGATTGTTGGTGATGGTACGTCCAACCAGCAACCCCACCCGAACATTAAAAAAAAAGTAGCCTGAACAAACTCAATCGGGAATTCTGACCATGTTCCGGTTTAACAAAAACGTCCAACCAGCAACCCCACCCGAACATCAAAAAAAAAAAAGCTTGAACAAACTCAATCGGGAATTCTGACCATGTTCCGGTTTAACAAAAACGTCGCTCGCCTAGGGTGTTAAAAAATTAGCCTGAACCAACTCGATCGGGAATTCTGACCATGTTCCGGGTTAACAAAAACGTCGCTCGCCTAGGGTGATTGAGTCCAACACGATTGCTGAAGGCCCTATAATTGCCGAACATTCCAACCAGCTCGGCCGAAAAATAAGGCTTGCAGAATATCCAACAGGGTCGGCAATTCAGGCTGGATAAGGAAAAAGATCAACCAAGGGCCTAATTCCCGTCCGAGGACCGCACGGCTTGATTTGATTGGAGCCCAGAATTTGTCAGACGCATAGGAAGGAAAGAGATCAACGATAAAAAGCAACAAAATTAGAGGAATTTTTTTTGCGGGCGTGCGGTTGGTAGCTTTCCTTGTCCCTTCCAATTTTCCCAACAAAAGAAGGAAAATAATCAGCTCTCGTATCAGCGGATTCAACATTGAATCGTTCGAATCCATCGCCAATCGTTCGAATCCAGCGTCAATCGCTCGAATTTGTTGCGGTGGCGCGGACTGGTGTACCAATTTGTCTCTGTTTTCCGATAGGCAAGCGCCTGGAGCCAGTGCTAGCGATGGAAACATAGCTCAATCAAAGACACCATAAGTCCATAACACATGCATTGGCACTATACATAACAACACTTCAAAAAATATTATAACAGGCTAACAATTTAATTGAAACATATTAATTATTAAATATATAATTGTATTTATGCAAATTTTCAGTCCTCATTGTCATAGAGAAATATATAGACATGATAGAAAGAAGGGAAAATCTAACCAAAAGCGCCGCATCGTGGGGCTGCCCGTGCGACGGAAAAAAGGCATCGTTCTCCTTAAGGAGCGATCACATCTTATCCTCACGCAGTCACGCTGCTGCCCACCTTATCCCAAGTGTGGTCCACCACATCGCCTCTCTATGGAACCCGACGGGAAGCAGCACCGAGAGAGAAGAGAGGAGGAGTAGGCCGCCGTCGCCGCCAAGCACGGTGCCGCGCGGAGGCCGCCATCGCCGGCGAGCACGACGCCGCGGAGGAGGCCGCCGTCGCCGCCAAGCACGGTGCCGCGCGGAGGCACATAGCTAGTGTCTTCTAATACGTCGTACAGTTTTCAGCTCAATTGGTTGGCCTAATCAAGAGCTGGCGCCCTACGCATGAGCTTATACCGTCTCGTGCTCGAGTTGGAGTGGAGATTGTATATAGTAGGTGTCGCAATCCCATATTTTCAACTGTGCGACGCGTAAACAGTAGTACAGTACGCCAAGCGATAGCTTGCGTCACCCCGTGTTGAAAATGCGTCTGATACCCGCTCCAGCGGTATGACACATAGTGATCGGGCCATCCGCAGCGACACAAACACGGTTCAAAATGTGCCAGATTTGCGTCTCCGCGGATGCTACGTGGATGATGGCGGACGGTCCAAGTGACCGCTCGCTTTTCCACCGGGCTCGCCGCACTCGCTTTTCCACCGGGCCCGCCTAGCAGCGAGCCTGTATCGAGGGCATCGTTTTCGCGAGCATCGTTCCCGCGTACACCATCGACTCCGACACGTGGCGCACCTGGCGCACCTGGCACCATATTAACAAGGATCCGAGGAGAAGGGTGGGCTTCCTCGGCGACAGGGACTTCCCCTTCGACCATCCACCGGCGACTCGTCGTCGAACAAGGCAACTGTCGGCGCCTGCACAGGACGACGACGAGGAGGAGTACAACGAGGCGTTGGCCTACCACAACGAGGAGGCCAAGGACGACAATGATGACAACGTTGCCTGCATTTAATAGGAATGGCAGTTGGTCATGGCGGAGAGCCGGAAGTTCAACCCGGAGGAGATGACGGACGACAAGATCGAGAGGCTAGGCGTCATCGTCTCGGAGGTCGGCCGACCAGTGCAGCCACCGCTTCCCCGGTACGCCACCGGCATCATGCCGCCGGGCCTCACGGAGGAAGAGGCCCTACGACGGGCGCTCGAGGACTCGGCCCCGCAACCGGTGCAACCGCCGCCGTACAACCCGTGGGGGGCTCCACCTCCACCGCCAGCCTGGGCTGCGCCATCACCACCACCAGAGTGGGCTGCTCAACCTCCACCACCGACCTGGGCTGCTCAACCTCCACCGCTGGCCTGGGCTGCTCAACCTCCACCGCCGCCCACGGCACTGGCGTATGTTCCACCGCTTGCGAACTGGCCGTGGACGGTACCGGAGCTCGTCGTGATCGACATCGACGATGAGAACCAGTAGGTGCAGGCGTTAGGGTTTTATTTTCCTTTGTGTTTACTATGTAAATTATGTTCTTATGTTCAAAAAATGCAAAATCAAAAAAAGAGCGTCGTGTCGTTGGAGCCACCCCTGATGCAAACGGAGTCGATTTCGACCATTTAGACCGATAAAAATGGACGCGCACGGACATTTTTGGTGTCCGAAATGTATCGCCCCGCTGGAGATACCTTTAAAAAAAACAAAACAATGGTGCAAATTGCAAGATAACTTGAGCATGTTGTCAATCCAGCGGAAGAATTACTAAAACGGAAGGCCATGGATGGCCAAGAAGGTGTTGCTGACCGAACGATCGTTACGGAGCAGAGCCGGCCGTAAGGGGCAGGCAGAGTTTAGCCGCTTCAGCAACATAAATAAACATGCAAAATATCTACTAAATTATACTGGAGTATTTGTTTTTTTATGACCACTACAGAGCCGGAGCCATCGATGCTGCCACGGAAATGGAGCTACCGCAGCGGAGGCCATGTACTAACCTGACTGTGGAGAGTTCAGATCGGAGTACAACTAATTTACATAATTTTTTTTGCTTCGTGGCCACTACAGATTGTTGTACGTATTATAAATAAAAAAGGTTCACCTTAATTTGGTCGCATGGTGATGTCTAAACTAGCATACATATTTTAAAAGAATAAAATACTTTCTCCTTTTCAAATTTATTGACAAAATTGTATATTCACTTTTATTTACATACTAAGCAAAAACACGACTAAATACATCTGTTTCTAGATAAATCTGGAATGAATAATTTTGAACCAGAGGACTATTTTTATTAAAAACAAAATTGTGTTGATAGTGCATATTGTTAGAAAAAATACAAGGTATGGTAAACATGCAAAGCATATTGTGAATTCATCATTTAAAAAAATTATCTTTAAGTTATTGTTGTTTCGCGGCAACGCGCGGGCATAGTGCTAGTACAATTATATCTTTCCAAACTATGTAAAACTTCGGATCGTGGGCCTTCAGTAAACCCCGGGTACCTTCTTCGGCAGGCCCATTGGGGATGCCTATGCCACCCGGTGGATGATATATATTTTCTTCTTTTTCCTGATGCACCTCCCACTGTCCCTTCTCCTCGAACTCTAAGTTCTGATGCGCCCCCTTCGACCTCGGTGTCATCCTCTCCTCCGTCTAGTTCCCCTAGTTCTCCTCGTTCTCCTGCCTCGGACCCTTCCTCTGCTGTTCCTTCTTCCTCTTCTTCTGATGAGTCGTATTCTGCTGATGAGCTTCCCTCTTCACGGCCTGTTCGTCAGCGTCGTGCTCCAGACCGTTACTCTCCTAGTCAGTATGGTCTCTCTGTCGTCTCCGAGCCGACTTCTTATCGGGATGCCGAGCGTCATCCTGAATGGCAGCTTGCCATGGCTGTGGAGATCGCTGCGCTTGAGCGCACTGGTACCTGAGATCTTGTTTCTCCCTGATGACCCACAAGTATAGGGGATCGCAACAGTCTTCGCGGGAAGTAAAACCCAATTTATTGATTCGACACAAGGGGAGACAAAGAATACTTGAAAGCCTTAACAGCGGAGTTGTCAATTCAGCTGCACCTGGAAATAGACTTGCTCGCAAGAGTTTATCGATAGTAACGGTTTTATAGCGATAGCGAGTAGTGAAATAACAACGAGCAGAGTAACAAAGACAGCAGTAGTGATTATAGTAAACATCGGGATTAAAATACGTAGGCACGAGGGATGGATGACGGGCGTTGCATGGATGAGAGAAACTCATGTAACAATCAAAGCGGGGCATTTGCGGATAATAATAAAATGGTATCCAAGTACTAATCAATCAATAGGCATGTGTTCCATATATAGTCGTACGTGCTCGCAATGAGAAACTTGCACAACATCTTTTGTCCTACCAGCCGGTGGCAGCCAGGGCCTCTAGGGAATCTACTGGAAATTAAGGTGCTCCTTTTAATAGAGCACCGGAGCAAAGCATTAACACTCCGTGAACACATGTGATCCTCATATCACCGCCATCCCCTTCGGTTGTCCCAATTTCTGTCACTTTGGGGCCTCGGGTTCCGGACAGCAATACATGTATACAACTTGCAGGTAAGATCATAAAGCAATGAATATCATCATGAATCGATAACATGTTCAGATCTGAAATCATGGCACTCGGGCCCTAGTGACAAGCATTAAGCATAACAAGTTGCAACAATATCATAAAAGTACCAATTACGGACACTAGGCACTATGCCCTAACAATCTTATGCTATTACATGACCAATCTCATCCAATCCCTACCATCCCCTTCAGCCTACGAGGGGGAAATTACTCACACATGGATGGGGGAAACATGGCTGGTCGATGGAGAGGCGTCGGTGGTGATGATGGCGATGATCTCCTCCAATTCCCCGTCCCGGCGGAGTGCCAGAACGGAGTTTCTGGTCCCGAGACGGAGTTTCGTGACGCTGGCGGCGTACTGGATGGTTTCTGGCGACTTCGACTAACTCCCGTGCGTTTTTAGGTCGAAGGCAATAAGTAGTCCGAAGGAGGGCATCGGGGGCCAGCCGAGGCCGCCACACACTAGGGTCGCGCGCCCCCCTCCTGGGCCGCGCCGGCCTAGTGTGTGGGGCCCTCGGGCCCCCACCTGGCTTGCCCTTCGGCTCCGTCGCATTCCGGGAAAATAGGACCTTTCGCATAAATTCCGAGGATTTTCCCGAAAGTTGGATTTACGCACAAAAACGAGACACCGGAGCAGTTCTGCTGAAAACAGCGTTAGTCCGTGTTAGTTGCATCCAAAATACACAAATTAGAGGCAAAACAATAGCAAAAGTGTTCGGGAAAGTAGATACGTTTTGGACGTATCAACTCCCCCAAGCTTAGCTTATTGCTTGTCCTCAAGCAATTCGATTGACAACCGAGTGCGATAAAAGAACTTTCACGAACACATTTGTTCATATGATGTAAATATTCTCATGATATGGCAACTACTTAAGCAGTTCATAATAAGATACATGCAAATAAAATCATCTAATAGCTATGTCAATCATGGAAAAGGGTACCAACAAATTAATAATGAGCATCATGAATCATGTCTATCAGCAGGATTGCAATGTTCATAAGAAGGATATGATAAAGTGGCATCTTGCTTGCCCATAATTGTACAGCAAAACATAAATGCTTGGGCACCTTTGAGGTTCATGGGAAGACTGGAAATAGAGATTATCAAAGATAAAAGCATCAAAGTTATACCACAGTTAATCACATTTTGGGACAAGCATATTATACTAAGAATGACAGTTTGTGCTCTCAAGAAAGTGCTCAAAGAAAGGATGGAGACTCAATGTAAAAGTAAAAGATTGACCCTTCGCAGAGGGAAGCAGGGATTAACATGTGCTAGAGCTTTTCATTTGTAAAACAGGAGTAAAATTATTTTGAGAGGTGTTTGTTGTTGTCAACGAATGATAGTGGGTACTCTAACTACCTTGTCAACCAGACTTTCAAGAGCGGCTCCCATGAAGGACGTTATCTCTACCAGCAAGGTAAATCATCCCTCTTCTCTTTTGTTTACACACGTATTTTAGTTTCATTATGGATGACACTCCCCCCAACCTTTGCTTACACAAGCCATGGCTACCGAATCCTCGGGTGCCTTCCATCAATCACATACCATGGAGGAGTGTCTATTTGCAATTTAGGTTGCTTACTGATAAATCAGGGCAAAACATGTGAAGAGAATTATTAATGAAAGTTGATTAATTGGGGCTGGGAACCCCGTTGCCAGCTCTTTTTGCAAATTTATTGGATAAGCGGATGTGCCACTAGTCCATTATGAAAGTCCGTCAAGAGTAAATGACAAGATTGAAAGATAAACACCACATACTTCCTCATGAGCTATGAAACATTAACACAAATTGAGAAGCATTTTGAAGGTTTAAAGGTAGCACATGAGAATTTACTTGGAATGGTTTGAAATGCCATGCATAGGTATTTATGGTGGACACTCTGGAATAACTTGGTTTTCATGTGTTTGGAAGTACGAGCAGCGTTCCCGCTCAGTACAAGTGAAGGCTAGCAGTAGACTGGGAAGCGACAATCAAGAGGGCAGTAACTGTCATAATCATGCTTTCGACAAAATAAATTAACAGAGGCATAAAAGTGATACAAGAACTCTGAGGTAAAGTAAAAATCATCGAGGCTTAATTGACATTTTGTTCAGTCATATGCATGCGTGAGCATGTGCCAAGTTGATTCAAGAAAATTATTCAGAGGAGGATGCCACAATGTCATACCTATCTATGAATAAAGCAATGCAACCAAATACTTATGACATGCTACTCATATTAATAAATTGGAGCTAATCATGAGGGATTATGAACTACTAGACTTTCTTAAATGACATATACCTCACATGAACCAACTAAGCATGCTCACATGGATGAGTATATGTACAAAAATGAAAGCAAACAGAGTTCATACCAGCCTCTCACCATAATCAGATCGTCGTAGATCGTCATTATTGCCTTTTCACTTGTGTAGCTTGAATAATATGGAATGAAAACCACGCTCCAGCCACCGAAGACCATTGAACTCATAATGAACTTTACAAAACCAAAGAAGAACAGCAAATATTTTTGGTGTTTTCGAATTGGAAACAAGAACAAAAGGGAAACAAGCAAACAAAGCAAAATCTTTTTGGATTTTCTTATAGCAAACCAACGATAGCAAATAAAGCAAGATAAAATCAAGAAACTAAAATAAACAAGTGGTGAAGAGAAACAACAGAAATATTTTTGGTCTTTTTGTGTTTTAGGAAAGAAACAAAGCAAGAACAAGAAAATGAGAACTAAAAGAAACACAGAAAAGCAAGATGGCAGAAATCTGCCAAAACTTGACAGCAGTACAGTAATCGATTTTAAAGAAATTCTTACGCTGCTCAGCTCGAAAAGTGTTCAACTAATGAAAGTTAGATAACAACCTGGGGAACATGCACAAAAATTGGAAGCTCAAAATAACGTTCTGGCTGTGCACACGAATTTTTTTAGTAACAGACCAGAATCTGTTTTCAGGCAGCACTTCCCCAAATATCATCTTCCTCTCATTAGAAAACCACTCAAAGAAACTAAACAAGTATCCAACAACCATAATATGCAAAGAATGAGTGATGCCGGTATACCTCCCCCCAAGCTTAGGCTTTTGGCCTAAGTGGAGATCAACCCCAACGAGGGTCTGGGTTCCACGCCGGTGGATCATACATGGCGTAGTCATAATAAGGTCCCGATGCAGAAGAAAAGCGTGGAGGCTCCTCATACCCAACTTGTTGATGCGAAGAACTTGCTGCATCGGATGAGTCAAGGCGTTCCTCGGCCTCTTCCGTTCCGTCCCTTGCATGATGGCCATCTCCCTCTATGTATGCATTCAGTTCACCTTCCGTGACTGACCAATCCTTCCACCATCCTCTGAGAAGTTTCTTCCATGACAAATCATCTTGAAGAGGTCCAAGAACTCTGGCGGCGATCCCCTTATCTTCTCGCATGATCCCCATTGCGGCACTCTAATTGCTGCACAAAAATCATTAAATGGCAGGTTGACAGTTTTATTATAAATTTTGTACCGAACCATGGGATTAGATCGCGACCAATTGAATTCAAAATCCTGCACTACAGACATAGTCAATTTTGCATATTGGCATGGTTCACCAACAACAAAATCATCCAACCCTGCACGAGAGATTAGACTTTGAACATCTTGCAAGATTCCTGCACTTCTCATAAAATCCACGCACGGGTAGTAAGCGGGGTATACTCCTTCTTCGCGGCGAACTCTCATGACCTGTTGCACCTCCAATTCTTGTTGGTTGAGTTGGTGCCTACTCCCTTCCATTTTCTGAAATTTTTCAACAAACAATATAAAATTTGATTTGGTGACATATAATTGAGGGAAACTACCATAGGAACTTGCTAGAGTACTAATCATGCATCAAAATTAGTTTCTACCACTTAGAACAAGCATGCAAGCTCACTAAACACGTTACCTACAGCAGCAAAATGTTCAAGATATACTCCACCAAACAAAATTCTACTTGGATAATCGGAGGAGTCACATACTGGAGAGCAAATGTGCCAAATTTCAGACAGAAATCTGGGCTGAGCAAAGAGATCGAAAAATCTTGAGCTCTTGAGCAAAAACGCGAGTGAGAGGAACCTGGTGCGAGTTTTTTCGGGAGAGAGAAGAGAGTGGGAGGAAGAGATGATGAAGTGGGGCAAGGAGGGGCCCACACGCCAGGGTGGCGCGCCCCTTGCCGGCCGCGCGCACTGTGGGGTGCCACCCCGGGGTGCCCCACTGGTCATCCCAGTGTGTTCCCAGTGCCTCGTCGAAAAATAGGACCAATGGTATAATTTTTGTGAATTTTTGAAAACTTTGAAAAATGCACATTTCGGGTGTCAAAATTATTATTACTGGGCAGGAAAAATTTTGAAATCTCTAATTAACTAAAGAGCTTTGCAAAACAAAAGTGCTACAGCAAGTAGAACAAGTGGAGGAAGAAAGAGATGTTGTTTAGCTCCTCTATGCATATAAAATGAATTTGTTAACAAGGTTGATCAAGTCTTGCCACCAAATAAATTTTACATAGCATAAGAAGAATTAAACCTCAAATCAATCATGTTACCTTGTATTGAATTGATATGGATCCAATCACAAGAGTTTGATATTCTTCTTTAGGCTCATATATTGGACAATCAATAGTTCCCACTTTGATAGTTCTCACATTAGAAATTGTATTAACTCCACATGCTTTCTCAATTCTCCTGGGAAAATAAACGGTATGCTCCTTGTCATCGACATTGAAAGTAACTTTTCCTTTATTGCAATCAATAACAGCCCTGCGGTGTTAAGAAAAGGTCTCCCAAGAATAATAGACATATTATCATCTTCAGGCATTTCCAACACAACAAAATCAGTTAATATCAAGCAGTTATTAGTAACTTGAACAGGAACATCCTCACATATACCAACAGGAATAGCAGTAGATTTATCAGCCATTTGCAAAGATATATCAGTCGGTATCAACTTATCTAAATAAAGTCTCTATAAAGAGAGAAAGGCATAACACTAACACCCGCTCCCAAATCACATAGAGCGGTTCTAACATAATTATTCTTAATAGAACAAGGAATAGTCGGTATACCTGGGTCGCCAAGCTTCTTTGGAACCTTACCATTAAAAGAGTAATTAGCAAGCATAGTGGAAATCTCCTCATTAGGAATTTTCCTTTTGTTAGAGACAATATCTTTCATATACTTTGAATAAGGAGGCAATTTAATAGCATCGGTCAAAGGTATTTGCAGGAATAAAGGTTTCATCCAATCACAGAATTTGTTATAGTGTTCTTCTTCCTTTGATTTTAGTTTCTTAGCAGGAAAAGGCATTTGCTTTTGAACCCAAGGTTCCCTTTCACTACCATGTTTCTTAGCAATAAAATCTTCTTTAGTATACTTTTTATTTTTAGCATGCTTTTCGAGTTCTTCTTCAACCTCTTCTTTATCGAAGCATCATTCTTATCATTATCTTTATCATGTTCATTACCACTTTCGGTTTCAAGCATCGAAATAGAAATACTATTAGGATCATTAACAGGCTCAGAGGATTCTACAATAGTTTTATGTTTCCTTTTCTTTTTCTTAGATGGAGCACTAGTTTCAGTTCGTTGAGAATCTTGTTCAATTCTTTTGGGATGCCCTTCAGGATATACAGGATCCTGGGTAGAAACATCGCCTCTAGTTGTTACTTCATAAGCATGCTTTTCTTTAGAATTATCTTTTAACAAGTCATTTTGCACTTTAGTGAGTTGATCAATTTGAGTTTGAACCATTTGAAAATGTTTAACAAGCATCTTAACATCATTGGAGGTTCTCTCGACAATACCATGCAATTCACCAATAGCTCGAGAATTTTCCATTAAATGATTCTCTACTCTCATATTGAAATTACTTTGCTTAACAATATAATTATCAAACTCATCTAAGCATTGAGCAGGACGTTTTGAATATGGAATATCTTCTCTAGTAAAGCGTTCAAGAGAGTGTACCTCAATCATGGATGAAGGGGGAGTGATCTTACATGAATCTTCTATGGGAGGTAAATTCTTCACATTGATACGTCCAAAACGTATCTACTTTCCCGAACACTTTTGCTATTGTTTTGCCTCTAATTTGTGTATTTTGGATGCAACTAACACGGACTAACGCTGTTTTCGCGAACCGTTCGGTGTCTCGTTTTTGTGC